>NC_083560.1:1847833-2175952 GCF_019925205.1 Metopolophium dirhodum
TGATAAACCATTCGTTTGCCCGTACCGCGGCTCTACAAAAAAACGTTCCCCTGCCCTGGTCTGACGCATATTAATATATCACCGAAAGCCGAGTACACTTTTAAACTATAAACGACTTATGGAGATTTTTCCTGGCTTCCCGAATATATAGGTTATATGCGTCGCCACCTTCCGGAACTTAATCGGAAAAATGATAAACGATACGATTGCCTGTACCGCGGCTCTACAAAAAAACGGTCCCCTGGGCTGGTCAGAGGTATAATACTATATACCCGAAAACCGTGAAGACTTCTGGACTATGAATTACTTATGGAGAATTTTCTTAGCTTCCCAAATATATATGGTTGGTGTGTTGCCACCTTCCGGAACACGGTCGGAAAAATGATAAACGATACGATTGCCTGTACCGCGGATCTACGAAAAAACGGTCCCCTGGCCTGGTCTGACGCATATTACTAAGTCCTCAAAAGCCGTGTACACTTCTGAACTTTGAACGACTTATGGAGAATTTTCTTAGCTTTCCGAATATATATGGTTGGTGTTTTGCCACATTCCGGAACACGGTCGGAAAAATGATAAATGGCACGGTTGCCTGTACAAGAGGATCTACCAAAAGACGGTCCCCTGGCCTGGTTTGAGGCATATTACTAAGTCCTCGAAAGCCGTGTACACATCTGAACTAAAAACGACTTATGGAGAATTTTCCTGGCTTTCCGAATATATAGGTTATATGTGTGGCCACCTTCCGGAACACGGTCGGAAAAATGATAAACGATACGTTTTCCTGTACCGCGGATCTACGAAAAAACGGTCCCCTGGCCTGGTCTGAAACATATTAATATATCACTGAAAGCCGAGTACACTTTTAAACTATGAACGACTTATGGAGATTTCTCCTGGCTTCCCGAATATATAGGTTATATGCGTCGCCACCTTCCGGAACATGGTCGGAAAAATGATAAACGATACGATTGCCTGTACCGCGGCTCTACAAAAAAACGGTCCCCTGGCCTGGTCTGACGCATATTACTAAGTCTTTGAAAGCCGTGTACACTTATGAACAATGAACGACTTATGGAGAATTTTTTTAGCTTTCCAAATTTATATGTTAAATGCGTGGCCACCTTCCGGAACACGGTCGGAAAAATGATAAACCATACGTTTGCCTGTACCGCGGATCTAAGAAAAAACGTTCCCCTGGCCTGGTCTGACGCATATTAATATATCACCGAAAGCCGAGTACACTTTTAAACTATGAACGACTTATGGAGATTTCCCCTGGCTTCCCGAATATATAAGTTATATGCGTCGTCACTTTCCGGAACACGATCGGAAAAATGATAAACGATACGATTGCCTGTACCACGGCTCTACAAAAAAAACGGTCCCCTGGCCTGGTCTGACGCATATTACTAAGTCTTTGAAAGCCGTGTACACTTATGAACAATGAACGACTTATGGAGAATTTTTTTAGCTTTCCAAATTTATATGATAAATGCGTGGCCACCTTCCGGAACACGGTCGGAAAAATGATAAACCATACGTTTGCCTGTACCGCGGATCTAAGAAAAAACGTTCCCCTGGCCTGGTCTGACGCATATTAATATATCACCGAAAGCCGAGTACACTTTTAAACTATGAACGACTTATGGAGATTTCCCCTGGCTTCCCGAATATATAAGTTATATGCGTCGTCACTTTCCGGAACACGATCGGAAAAATGATAAACGATACGATTGCCTGTACCACGGCTCTACAAAAAAACGGTCCGCTGGCCTGGCCTGACGCATATTACTAAGTCTTTGAAAGCCGTGTACACTTATGAACAATGAACAACTTATGGAGAATTTTTTTAGCTTTCCAAATTTATATGTTAAATGCATGGCCAACTTCCGGAACACGGTCGGAAAAATGATAAACCATACGTTTGCCTGTACCGCGGATCTACGAAAAAACGGTCCCCTGGCCTGGTGTGACGCATATTACTAAGTCCTCAAAAGCCGTGTACACTTCTGAACTTTGAACGACTTATGGAGAATTTTCTTAGCTTTCCGAATACATATATGGTTGGTGTGTTGCCACCTTCCGGAACACGGTCGGAAAAATGATAAATGGCACGGTTGCCTGTACAAGAGGATCTACCAAAAGACGGTCCCCTGGCCTGGTTTGAGGCATATTACTATGTCCCCGAAAGCCGTGTACACTTCTAAACTTTGAACGACTTATGGAGAATTTTCTTAGCTTTCTGAATATTTATGTTTAATGTGTCGCCACCTTCCGGAACACGGTCGGAAAAATGATAAACGATACGTTTTCCTGTACCGCGGATCTACGAAAAAACGGTCCCCTGGCCTGGTCTGTAACATATTAATATATCACTGAAAGCCGAGTACACTTTTAAACTATGAACGACTTATGGAGATTTCTCCTGGCTTCCCGAATATATAGGTTATATGCGTCGCCACCTTCCGGAACATGGTCGGAAAAATGATAAACGATACGATTGCCTGTACCGCGGCTCTACAAAAAAACGGTCCCCTGGCCTGGTCTGACGCATATTACTAAGTCTTTGAAAGCCGTGTACACTTATGAACAATGAACGACTTATGGAGAATTATTTTAGCTTTCCAAATTTATATGTTAAATGCGTGGCCACCTTCCGGAACACGGTCGGAAAAATGATAAACCATACGTTTGCCTGTACCGCGGATCTAAGAAAAAACTTTCCCCTGGCCTGGTCTGACGCATATTAATATATCACCGAAAGCCGAGTACACTTTTAAACTATGAACGACTTATGGAGATTTCCCCTGGCTTCCCGAATATATAAGTTATATGCGTCGTCACTTTCCGGAACACGATCGGAAAAATGATAAACGATACGATTGCCTGTACCACGGCTCTACAAAAAAACGGTCCGCTGGCCTGGCCTGACGCATATTACTAAGTCTTTGAAATCCGTGTACACTTATGAACAATGAACAACTTATGGAGAATTTGTTTAGCTTTCCAAATTTATATGTTAAATGCATGGCCAACTTCCGGAACACGGTCGGAAAAATGATAAACGATACGATTGCCTGTACCGCGGATCTACGAAAAAACGGTCCCCTGGCCTGGTCTGACGCATATTACTAAGTCCTCAAAAGCCGTGTACACTTCTGAACTTTGAACGACTTATGGAGAATTTTCTTAGCTTTCCGAATATATATGGTTGGTGTTTTGCCACATTCCGGAACACGGTCGGAAAAATGATAAATGGCACGGTTGCCTGTACAAGAGGATCTACCAAAAGACGGTCCCCTGGCCTGGTTTGAGGCATATTACTAAGTCCTCGAAAGCCGTGTACACATCTGAACTAAAAACGACTTATGGAGAATTTTCCTGGCTTTCCGAATATATAGGTTATATGTGTGGCCACCTTCCGGAACACGGTCGGAAAAATGATAAACGATACGTTTTCCTGTACCGCGGATCTACGAAAAAACGGTCCCCTGGCCTGGTCTGAAACATATTAATATATCACTGAAAGCCGAGTACACTTTTAAACTATGAACGACTTATGGAGATTTCTCCTGGCTTCCCGAATATATAGGTTATATGCGTCGCCACCTTCCGGAACATGGTCGGAAAAATGATAAACGATACGATTGCCTGTACCGCGGCTCTACAAAAAAAACGGTCCCCTGGCCTGGTCTGACGCATATTACTAAGTCTTTGAAAGCCGTGTACACTTATGAACAATGAACGACTTATGGAGAATTTTTTTAGCTTTCCAAATTTATATGTTAAATGCGTGGCCACCTTCCGGAACACGGTCGGAAAAATGATAAACCATACGTTTGCCTGTACCGCGGATCTAAGAAAAAACGTTCCCCTGGCCTGGTCTGACGCATATTAATATATCACCGAAAGCCGAGTACACTTTTAAACTATGAACGACTTATGGAGATTTCCCCTGGCTTCCCGAATATATAAGTTATATGCGTCGTCACTTTCCGGAACACGATCGGAAAAATGATAAACGATACGATTGCCTGTACCACGGCTCTACAAAAAAACGGTCCCCTGGCCTGGTCTGACGCATATTACTAAGTCTTTGAAAGCCGTGTACACTTATGAACAATGAACGACTTATGGAGAATTTTTTTAGCTTTCCAAATTTATATGTTAAATGCGTGGCCACCTTCCGGAACACGGTCGGAAAAATGATAAACCATACGTTTGCCTGTACCGCGGATCTAAGAAAAAACGTTCCCCTGGCCTGGTCTGACGCATATTAATATATCACCGAAAGCCGAGTACACTTTTAAACTATGAACGACTTATGGAGATTTCCCCTGGCTTCCCGAATATATAAGTTATATGCGTCGTCACTTTCCGGAACACGATCGGAAAAATGATAAACGATACGATTGCCTGTACCACGGCTCTACAAAAAAACGGTCCGCTGGCCTGGCCTGACGCATATTACTAAGTCTTTGAAAGCCGTGTACACTTATGAACAATGAACAACTTATGGAGAATTTTTTTAGCTTTCCAAATTTATATGTTAAATGCATGGCCAACTTCCGGAACACGGTCGGAAAAATGATAAACCATACGTTTGCCTGTACCGCGGATCTACGAAAAAACGGTCCCCTGGCCTGGTGTGACGCATATTACTAAGTCCTCAAAAGCCGTGTACACTTCTGAACTTTGAACGACTTATGGAGAATTTTCTTAGCTTTCCGAATACATATATGGTTGGTGTGTTGCCACCTTCCGGAACACGGTCGGAAAAATGATAAATGGCACGGTTGCCTGTACAAGAGGATCTACCAAAAGACGGTCCCCTGGCCTGGTTTGAGGCATATTACTATGTCCCCGAAAGCCGTGTACACTTCTAAACTTTGAACGACTTATGGAGAATTTTCTTAGCTTTCTGAATATTTATGTTTAATGTGTCGCCACCTTCCGGAACACGGTCGGAAAAATGATAAACGATACGTTTTCCTGTACCGCGGATCTACGAAAAAACGGTCCCCTGGCCTGGTCTGTAACATATTAATATATCACTGAAAGCCGAGTACACTTTTAAACTATGAACGACTTATGGAGATTTCTCCTGGCTTCCCGAATATATAGGTTATATGCGTCGCCACCTTCCGGAACATGGTCGGAAAAATGATAAACGATACGATTGCCTGTACCGCGGCTCTACAAAAAAACGGTCCCCTGGCCTGGTCTGACGCATATTACTAAGTCTTTGAAAGCCGTGTACACTTATGAACAATGAACGACTTATGGAGAATTTTTTTAGCTTTCCAAATTTATATGTTAAATGCGTGGCCACCTTCCGGAACACGGTCGGAAAAATGATAAACCATACGTTTGCCTGTACCGCGGATCTAAGAAGTTGTTCCCCTGGCCTGGTCTGACGCATATTAATATATCACCGAAAGCCGAGTACACTTTTAAACTATGAACGACTTATGGAGATTTCCCCTGGCTTCCCGAATATATAAGTTATATGCGTCGTCACTTTCCGGAACACGATCGGAAAAATGATAAACGATACGATTGCCTGTACCACGGCTCTACAAAAAAACGGTCCGCTGGCCTGGCCTGACGCATATTACTAAGTCTTTGAAATCCGTGTACACTTATGAACAATGAACAACTTATGGAGAATTTGTTTAGCTTTCCAAATTTATATGTTAAATGCATGGCCAACTTCCGGAACACGGTCGGAAAAATGATAAACCATACGTTTGCCTGTACCGCGGATCTACGAAAAAAAATGTCCCCTGGCCTGGTGTGACGCATATTACTAAGTCCTCAAAAGCCGTGTACACTTCTGAACTTTGAACGACTTATGGAGAATCTTCTTAGCTTTCCGAATACATATATGGTTGGTGTGTTGCCACCTTCCGGAACACGGTCGGAAAAATGATAAATGGCACGGTTGCCTGTACAAGAGGATCTACCAAAAGACGGTCCCCTGGCCTGGTTTGAGGCATATTACTATGTCCCCGAAAGCCGTGTACACTTCTAAACTTTGAACGACTTATGGAGAATTTTCTTAGCTTTCTGAATATTTATGTTTAATGTGTCGCCACCTTCCGGAACACGGGCGGAAAAATGAT
The DNA here is from genome assembly GCF_019925205.1 of Metopolophium dirhodum. Classification (NCBI taxonomy): domain Eukaryota; kingdom Metazoa; phylum Arthropoda; class Insecta; order Hemiptera; family Aphididae; genus Metopolophium; species Metopolophium dirhodum. The sequence continues at coordinate 1,853,962 of NC_083560.1, forward strand.
AAACGATACGTTTGCCTGTACCGCGGCTCTACAAAAAAACGTTCCCCTGCCCTGGTCTGACGCATATTAATATATCACCAAAAGCCGAGTACACTTTTAAACTATAAACGACTTATGGAGATTTTTCCTAGCTTCCCGAATATATAGGTTATATGCGTCGCCACCTTCCGGAGCTTAATCGGAAAAATGATAAACGATACTATTGCCTGTACCGCGGCTCTACAAAAAAAACGGTCCACTGGGCTGGTCAGAGGTATAATACTATATACCCGAAAACCGTGTAGACTTCTGAACTATGAATTACTTATGGAGAATTTTCTTAGCTTCCCAAATATATATGGTTGGTGTGTTGCCACCTTCCGGAACACGGTCGGAAAAATGATAAACGATACGATTGCCTGTACCGCGGATCTACGAAAAAACGGTCCACTGGCCTGGTCTGACGCATATTACTAAGTCCTCGAAAGCCGTGTACACTTCTGAACTAAGAACGACTTATGGAGAATTTTCCTGGCTTTCCGAATATATAGGTTATATGCGTGGCCACCTTCCGGAACACGGTCGGAAAAATGATAAACGATACGTTTTCCTGTACCGCGGATCTACGAAAAAACGGTCCCCTGGCCTGGTCTGACGCATATTACTAAGTCTTTGAAAGCCGTGTACACTTATGAACAATGAACGACTTATGGAGAATTTTTTTAGCTTTTCAAATTTATATGTTAACTGCGTGGCCACCTTCCGGAACACGGTCGGAAAAATGATAAACCATACGTTTGCCTGTACCGTGGATCTACGAAAAAACGTTCCCCTGGCCTGGTCTGACGCATATTAATATATCACCGAAAGCCGAGTACACTTTTAAACTATGAACGACTTATGGAGATTTCTCCTGGCTTCCCGAATATATAGGTTATATGCGTCGCCACCTCCCGGAACACGGTCGGAAAAATGATAAACGATACGATTGCCTGTACCGCGGCACTACAAAAAAACGGTCCCCTGGCCTGGTCTGACGCATATTACTAAGTCTTTGAAAGCCGTGTACACTTATGAACAATGAACGACTTATGGAGAATTTTTTTAGCTTTCCAAATTTATATGTTAAATGCATGGCCACCTTCCGGAACACGGTCGGAAAAATGATAAACCATACGTTTGCCTGTACCGCGGATCTACGAAAAAACGTTCCCCTGGCCTGGTCTGACGCATATTAATATATCACCGAAAGCCGAGAACACTTTTAAACTATGAACGACTTATGGAGATTTCTCCTGGCTTCCCGAATATATAGGTTATATGCGTCGCCACCTTCCGGAACACGGTCGGAAAAATGATAAACGATACGATTGCCTGTACCGCGGCTCTACGAAAAAACGGTCCCCTGGCCTGGTCTGACGCATATTAATATATCACCGAAAGCCGAGTACACTTTTAAACTATGAACGACTTATGGAGATTTCCCCTGGCTTCCCGAATATATAAGTTATATGCGTCGCCACCTTCCGGAACATGATCGGAAAAATGATAAACGATACGATTGCCTGTACCACGGCACTACAAAAAAACGGTCCCCTGGCCTGGTCTGACGCATATTACTAAGTCTTTGAAAGCCGTGTACACTTATGAACAATGAACGACTTATGGAGAATTTTTTTAGCTTTCCAAATTTATATGTTAAATGCGTGGCCACCTTCCGGAACACGGTCGGAAAAATGATAAACGATACGATTGCCTGTACCGCGGATCTACGAAAAAACGGTCCCCTGGCCTGGTCTGACGCATATTAATATATCACCGAAAGCCGAGTACACTTTTAAACTATGAACGACTTATGGAGATTTCCCCTGGCTTCCCGAATATATAAGTTATATGCGTCGTCACTTTCCGGAACACGATCGGAAAAATGATAAACGATACGATTGCCTGTACCACGGCTCTACAAAAAAACGGTCCGCTGGCCTGGCCTGACGCATATTACTAAGTCTTTGAAATCCGTGTACACTTATGAACAATGAACAACTTATGGAGAATTTTTTTAGCTTTCCAAATTTATATGTTAAATGCATGGCCAACTTCCGGAACACGGTCGGAAAAATGATAAACGATACGATTGCCTGTACCACGGCTCTACAAAAAAACGGTCCGCTGGCCTGGTCTGACGCATATTACTAAGTCCTCAAAAGCCGTGTACACTTCTGAACTTTGAACGACTTATGGAGAATCTTCTTAGCTTTCCGAATACATATATGGTTGGTGTGTTGCCACCTTCCGGAACACGGTCGGAAAAATGATAAATGGCACGGTTGCCTGTACAAGAGGATCTACCAAAAGACGGTCCCCTGGCCTGGTTTGAGGCATATTACTATGTCCCCGAAAGCCGTGTACACTTCTAAACTTTGAACGACTTATGGAGAATTTTCTTAGCTTTCTGAATATTTATGTTTAATGTGTCGCCACCTTCCGGAACACGGGCGGAAAAATGATAAACGATACGTTTGCCTGTACCGCGGCTCTACAAAAAAACGTTCCCCTGCCCTGGTCTGACGCATATTAATATATCACCAAAAGCCGAGTACACTTTTAAACTATAAACGACTTATGGAGATTTTTCCTAGCTTCCCGAATATATAGGTTATATGCGTCGCCACCTTCCGGAGCTTAATCGGAAAAATGATAAACGATACTATTGCCTGTACCGCGGCTCTACAAAAAAACGGTCCACTGGGCTGGTCAGAGGTATAATACTATATACCCGAAAACCGTGTAGACTTCTGAACTATGAATTACTTATGGAGAATTTTCCTGGCTTTCCGAATATATAGGTTATATGCGTGGCCACCTTCCGGAACACGGTCGGAAAAATGATAAACGATACGTTTTCCTGTACCGCGGATCTACGAAAAAACGGTCCCCTGGCCTGGTCTGACGCATATTACTAAGTCTTTGAAAGCCGTGTACACTTATGAACAATGAACGACTTATGGAGAATTTTTTTAGCTTTCCAAATTTATATGTTAACTGCGTGGCCACCTTCCGGAACACGGTCGGAAAAATGATAAACCATACGTTTGCCTGTACCGTGGATCTACGAAAAAACGTTCCCCTGGCCTGGTCTGACGCATATTAATATATCACCGAAAGCCGAGTACACTTTTAAACTATGAACGACTTATGGAGATTTCTCCTGGCTTCCCGAATATATAGGTTATATGCGTCGCCACCTCCCGGAACACGGTCGGAAAAATGATAAACGATACGATTGCCTGTACCGCGGCACTACAAAAAAACGGTCCCCTGGCCTGGTCTGACGCATATTACTAAGTCTTTGAAAGCCGTGTACACTTATGAACAATGAACGACTTATGGAGAATTTTTTTAGCTTTCCAAATTTATATGTTAAATGCATGGCCACCAGTAGGATAAAAAAGAGAGTTCTGGAACTGCATCCTGCTAGCACATCCCTATACCTGATGGCACATCCCGCGAAGCCCGTTGCTCAACCCATATACATCTATACACCTCTGCTCAACCCATATCACATACGTACACGACATTCCCCCCCGCTACCCCGCTCATCATATACCCCCACCACCAATCACGCACTTGTACGATATTCCCCCCGCCACTCTTCCCTATCAATTAACCGCGGAAAATAATTTAAAAATTTTTTTGCCGAACCGGGATTCGAACTCGAACAGGTTGTTTCCCATACGACCACCACACCACTGCGCAACTTAATCGCTTATGATTACAAGGTATATTCTATCTCATTTAACTGGTGTTTACGACAATCGTTCACATACGTACGAGATGTATAATTTCCCCCACCACCACCACAGCCACTATACCTTACAAAGGGCCGCCGCGAACGCGCGCGAGCCCGCCACCGCGTTATCATACCTATGTTTTCAGTTATCACATCTATAAATACCTACATACGCACTTACGTACAAACACACATACATACATATATTATAATATAGTTTACATATAATATTCCACTGATATTTCTAACAATAAACATTCTATAATTTCCCCCCACCACCACCACCACCAACACCACCAACGCTACACCTTACAAAGGGCCGCCGCGAGCCCGCCACCGCGTTATCATATCTATGTTATCAGTTATCACATTGACGTTAGCATAATCTTTAAATGTTTTCGCACGCATGGCATTCGAGAATTATTACAAAAATGTTTACCGTTTGTAAACGTAAACAACTTTAACGAACATGTAGCTTCCTGCATAGCATACAGAAATATAATACACACACACACACACATAAAGGCACATTCCTTTGTAAACATCATCAGCGTTAACAGACCTGTAGCTGCATGCATTACCACGATAACTCTGTAGGGACTATTCGATGTCCCCCCACCAATTAATATTTAATATAATCGTCTAAGAACACAGTTACACTTCATAAAATCAGTCGCTCTTCATCATTCCAAGTGTCTACATCGCTCCGAGTGTCTACTCCGCCCGTGTGCTCGTCTCGTATTCAACGTTTAAATCATAATTATTTTTCAGTGTTTAAAATTAAAATGGCTGGTCCAATCGAAAATATGGCAGATATTTACAAGAAAACTTTTAAATATACTCCACCGTCACCACCACCCAAGCTCATCGATTGCAGTAATCTAACCATCGACTTCACAGCTCGTAAATTTTTAAACATTGGGATAGATCCTACCGATGAATTCAAAACCGTGATTCATATTATAACATCTTCGCGGTATGTAAATATTCCTATCGATTTTCTACAAAGTATATTCAGACTTATGGGGAACATTCTATCATTCATACTCGATCGTCCAGAAAAATACAAACGAAATTTATTTTTGGATAACGACGTAATTTCAATGTCTATTATGACATATCACTCGGAGAACACACTTGTTTTAGAATCAAAAATTCAAGACGGATGTCGTGTTCTGTTAAATCGAACGGATCTTTTGACCTTACAAGATTTAGAATACACCATTTTTGAGATTATCAATAGAAAATCTATTATAATTAAACCGATTGTAATACATCAAATTGATCTAATCGCTTCATTCTTAAAATCAAACGTAGCGTTAGAAAATTCTAAGACTGATATGAGAACTCATGTGAGGAACATCGATAATAATTATCTTTCAATACATGTTATTGGCGAGAACGACTACATTTTCACAAATCAACTAAAATTATATGCAACTGATTCGATCGTTCAAAAATGGATGGAGAAAATAAAAAAATATGAGGTACTAGCAATTTTCCTTTTAGCTTATATTATGTTATGTTAATAAAATATTTTTTATTTACAGGGATACAATGACGAGTGTTCCATAGCTTTTTCACCACAATCGTACTTCAGTTCATATCCGCAGGTAATAATCATTTTTAAATCCGACATAACATATTTTAATTAAAAAAAAAATTACAGGGAAATCCAGCACAAGAGAGCCACCTCGAAAACATTCAGGAAGGACGTTCGGAAAACGATGGGCCATTTGGACCACAATATAATTAATTTTTCTGTATTATTATTTTTCTTATTGTGTAAAATAAAAACAAGCGTGATATTTAAAAACAAGTTTTTTTTATTTATTAATAATGATAAGGTTACAATATATATATATATATTTAGCATAAGGTTACAATATTTTACATAAGAGGAAAAAAAAAAAATTATATACATTTTTACAATTTTCTAACTTCGCCACTAAACGGGCTATAATTTATAATCTGGTCATGTAATATTAAGCAATACGCTGTAGTTTTTTCCGGAATAACGGTATCAGTTTCAAATTCAATACGTAGGTCTACGGTTGACGACTTCACATTATCGTTTTGACACGATAAATCAACAACGATGATTGGTGAATAGTTTTGAAAAATATGTTTTGACAATAAAGGTTCACTATACTCTTTCTCATAATATGATTTTTGAAAGTCTGCATAGGCCTTATACAGTATACTAGTTGTATTATTTTTAAAATCAGCACGAAAGTCTTCATATGGATACACTTCAGAATTTAAGTGAACCTTAAGATTTTTTAGTTGACAGTGATCAAAGCGTCCAGCGTCTATTTCAATATTTTTTTTTCGATCTGTTTGTAATCCGAATAACACAAACCTCGGTTTTTCTAACAAGTTGCTGGACTTTACCGTCCACGAATGTGAGGTATTTCTAGGGAGAATAGGATATTCGCAGAGATCCCAGGTTCTGAACGCACATGATAGTGTTTTACACGAATCTACCACTTTTATCAACCTTAATTTTTCTTTATCACTAACTCTGATAATAGGCATTTTCCACACCACCCTAGTAAGTTCAATTGTAATTTTTCTATTTTTTGAGACTGCTTCGGTTGCGCCCTCGCCAACAACGTGTATCGCATCCAGGTCGGTAGATGCGCGATTTAAAATCAGCTGTTGATTACAATTAAGTAATATTTTTTTATAGTCTTCACAAAATCCGAATAAATGTTTTAGAGGGATACACCCGGTAAATACATTGTTGCTCATAAAGTTTTTATTATCTTCACCATCCATCGCCGAGTCCCAAGCAGCGTTCTCCAACGTATTCAAATCGTTTGGAGTATACGAACAATATGCTTTCAAGCAAGATGCAACTCCAGGTGTTTTTAATTTTTGAATTTCTATTCCGTTTATTTCATAGCGCATTTCGGAGAATAAAAATGCCAATCCATTATTTGAAAAACGTACATCTCCCACTGCATCGGACGGTTTATTTACTCTCCCCTCTATATAAATATAGCTTTCGCATGGTAGAGTGTATGCATCCATATTTAAAACACTTATCCTAATTTCATCGTTATTCGATAAAGACATGTTTGAGTATGGAGTGAACGAATGATAATGCTTTTGTGTTATTTTACACTCATCGACATAATCGACCCCAACGTCTAAATACGAGTCGTCCATAATTATTTTTTATACTTGCAACGAACGTAGAAAATTTAAATTATTTTTCGTGAGCTTGATCTCGCCTTTTTTCGGTCTAGATGTTGACTTCTTCACGACAGTCGGTAAACTAACTGGTTTTTTGATTGTAGATCTTTTTATATTAAACTTTAATGCCATTTCCACTCGTTATTTGTAATCGAATCGTAATTGGTTCACCGCGCAGATTTATTAGACAATCGTTCTGATCTTTTAACACGATGTATACTCTAGATATTGAAGTCGTATTGAGAGCATAAAAAACTAGATGTCTAGGTACTTCGATGATTTTATAACCTGGTGGGACAGTTGGATAAAGTTCATGTATGATCTGGCTCGGTGCTCCATCACAGAATGAACCAGTAATCAAGTTGCACTCTACTTTTATACTATTGATTTTCATTATCTTAACTGTACTTTCAGATTCATGATTAATACCAGAAGTGTATAAATAATTTCTAAAACCCAATAACTTCGCTATACTATTCTCGACTGATAAGTCTACGTCATGACTACACGAGACTATACACTTTAATGTGGTATTGTCTGCTTTTAATTCAAACCAGTCGATATAATCGGGCATATTTTTTTTTATAACAGTCTCTAAATTTTCAAACTCATACGAGCCTGTGGGTATAATAACTTCCTCTCTTTGTCCAATCATATTACGGAAACCGATAGTATTGCAACCGGGTTCAATGTTCGGTATCGAATTATTTGTCTGTAGACTCAAAAGACATATTTGTGCTGTGCTTTCTACTTCTAGCGGTGGAAAAATGTCGCATGACAATTCACTCGAGTTCCCGTTTAACGTTATCGTATACATGATAAAAATTTTAAACACAAGTGTCCACAGTTTGTAGTATTATATTTCTGCTCTCTGCTGTAATTGAAATTTATGTCACATCCGTGAAAATATCGTTGTACTTCTAATGGAGGTGGTAAATTTCCAAAACTGTCATAATATTCAACTTGATTTCCGATTTTTCTATACGCTACCCAGTGAGTACCTGTACCGTTTTCCGTATCCAAGTTAACAATCGCTGATTCTACTCGTTTACGACGTACGGGTAACCTATCTCGAGTAAACACGCCGATGAAATGAGGTATTTTATTCAAACGTGCAAATTTTATAAGTTCGAAATCGTACAGCGCTCTTCTGGGTAACGTAGTTATTAGTTTTTTTTATTTTTTTTAGTTTTTCTAGTTTTTTTCGTTTTCAAATCCCCTCCACTTTTATATGGTGCAAGATATAGACTTGATCCGATTTTATACGAGTTACCTTTATACGGCGCGATGTATAATCCGCCGCCCAAATGAGATTGCGTATTTCTTTTAAATTCATTCGCAACCTTGACAACGTTGGCAACACCGCCACTCAGTGCTCCTAGTGCTGATAAACCGGCGAAAATCGGGATTAACGGCAACACTCCACCCTTTTTTGGTATTGATATAACCCTTGGAACTTTAGTCTTTTTATTTTTGAATGTTTTTCGTGCGACGGTTATACACTTTTTACTTAATTTCATCAGGTTTTTTTCACCGATATTTTTCTTTATTACGTTTTTAGCTGCTCTGATGGCTGCTTTAAACCCACATCCAGCCCCGATTTTACGTTTCACTTTCATGGCGGTAGTCACGCCCCAAGCTACAGCCTTTTCTTTTAAACTCGAATCTTTAGACTTGAACCTATCCCAGGCTCGTTGCTCTAATATATAATCGGCCTCGTTGCGATCTGTGATAGAGTTACTAAGATCGTATGCAATATCGTGTTCTCTACACGCAGTGTCTAAAGGATTTACCCCTTTATCTCCGCGAGCTAATCGTTTTTTCAAATTTGTGCCAGGTCCACAATATTGATAACCTATAAAGAAATATTATTTTTATTATTACTATTACCACGTTAATATACGTGTATTTACTCTCACCAGGTACGTGAAGCTCTAATGGTAATTTATTTATAAGCGTGTTTATAAGACCAGCACCTTTATTCTTGGTCTTTCTTCGAGCGAGTGACATCGTGTACTGATTACGCTCTTAGTGTTACAGGGATATTTATTTAAAAAATGAAATTCATTAAACAAGATATACAACTCACAGTTGAAAACGTGGACCCACCTACTTCGTATAAAAAACAAAGACATGGTGTGCTTCTACCTAATACGATTAGAGCGCTTATCATGGGCCCTTCAGGCTGTGGGAAAACTAATTTAATATTCACATTATTAACACATATAAATGGTATACGATTTCACAACGTATACATATATTCAAAAACATTGGATCAACCAAAGTATAAATTATTGAGTGATATTTTATCAGGTATTAATGGAATACAATTATTCACGTTCTACGAAAACGAGCAAGTTATCGAACCTGAAAAAGCTTTACCAAACTCTGTGTTTATTTTCGATGATATTATTACTGAAAACCAGAAGATTGCAAGGACTTACTTTTCCAGAGGCCGCCATAATTTAGTAGATGTTTTCTATTTGGCTCAGAGTTATTCAAAAGTACCTAAACAACTTTTACGTGATAACGCAAATTTTATTGTTTTATTTAAACAAGACGAGACAAACCTAAAGCATGTTTACAACGAACATTGCTCTGGTGATGTGTCATATCCCGAGTTTAAAAACTTTTGTACTTCATGTTGGTGTAAAGGAGGATTTGAATTTATTGTCATAAACAAAGACAGTGAACGTGACAATGGTCGCTATCGTCACGGATTTGATACATTCGTTGTTATATAAACTATTGTTTTTTTATAAGACACTTCATTCACAAATATGTCGTCTAAAGGTGAGGTACTCGGAGAATTGATTAAAGCTAAAGAAAATATTAAACGTAAGTATATTGCATTAAAACATGGAAAAGCTGATATTCAATCTTTTGTATCACAAACACTTCAGCCAATAATCGAACCTCTGAACAAATTACAGACTTCCAAAGTCGATAATGATATGGTTTCCAACGCATCCGACAACCGGTTTACAAATTTTCGTAAATTAGAAGACCAAGAAAAAGATAAAGTATATGGCCCAAAAAAATATTCTAATGGCATTATCAAATTAGGTACAGAAGTAATACAATTTAAAAACGGTGCAATAGTTGTGAGAGAAAACTCTTATCCACTGACACAGGGGCTTAGCGAGTTATTGTGCTCCAGATATCCAATGCAATACTCCGCTAATGACTTAAATACGTATAAAGAAATACTGATTCATACTTCGGCACATTTAACACAGGACGGGACAAAAATTAGGAAGGGTGGTACAAAGTATGAGCAAATTATTAGCAAGCTATTCACCTCGGGTTCGGGTGTGAAATTACAAGCGCATAATTTAGTATATTGGAATGATCCAAACGAGTTGGTTGATAGGTTACGACTTCTTTTAGCCTCACAAGCTGCCGGTAATACAGGGCTTTCCAATGAAATACTTTCAATTTACGAAGAATTGTATGAAACGGGTTTAATAAAACGAATTCCAAATGTCTAAACGCGATATAGCAAACGAACTACACAAACCAGCAAGAAAAAATTATACAAGGCGAAGAGTTAATGTGTATGGTAAAAACGATCTATGGCAGGCAGACTTGGTGGAAATGATACCTTATTCTAAAAAGAATAAAGGCTATAAATATTTTCTAACTATCATAGATTGTTACACGAAATACTCTTTCGCTATACCTTTAAAGTCGAAAACGGCTAAAGAAGTTTCAAATGCAATGTCAAAAATACTACTCAAGCGCTCGCCAAAACTATTACAGGTCGATAACGGTAAAGAATTTTACAATGCGACATTCGATGCGTTGATGAAGAAACACAATATACATAAATATTCTACGTATAGTACAACGAAGGCCTGTATCGTTGAACGTCTTAACAGATCAATTAAAGAAAAAATGTATAGGGAGTTCACTGCACGAGGAACACATGAATGGGTTTCTATTTTACAATCTATGATTAATGAATATAATAATTCAAAACACAGAACAATATCTATGACACCCAGACAGGCTGATAACAATCCTTCTTCGGTAAAATTAAAGCAACGTCCGATTCTTAATGGAAAAATTAAATTTAACATTGGTGATAACGTCCGTATCAGTATATATAAAGGGGTATTTACAAAAGGTTATCTACCGAGCTGGTCCACAGAAATATTTAAAATAACCAAAATAAACAAGACATCCCCCACTACTTATCAACTACAAGATTATACAGGAAACCCGATTTTAGGTTGTTTCTACTCTGAAGAAATTCAAAAGACCAATCTCCCAAACGATTATTTAGTCGAGAAAATTATCCGTAGGAAGGGAAAACAGATGTTCGTAAAATGGCTAGGGTTTGATAATACGCACAATAGTTGGATAAATACGAGTGACATTAGAAAATAGCATCAGTCGAGCTCTAGGTATGAACGTGTTCGGATGTTCACAGGCTGGTGAAACGAGAAAATTTGTAACAAATCTCGAACAAACCATCAAATCATATTGTATAAGACTAGATAAATTTGGAAATTTACTCGAGGAAAATCATAAGTCTATTCAAACACAAGAAGAACAAGTTGAAACACTTCAATTAACGTGTGATGATATACAAGAGCACCTTATAAAAATCAAAGCATTGTTACAAAATATCAAAGAAAATACAGACAAGTTGAAACAAATTCCTGAAGTACTGTCGTCCAAATAATAATTATGTCTACTGCCATCATTGATTTCCATTGCATTCTCGGGAGGGATAATAAATACATGATAAAAGAAATGTCTATAGTAGATGTAGAAACATGGGCCACTCAACATTGGATTTTTAAAAATTCAAAATCAATACAGGATAACAAGAGTCGGAAAACTAACAAGTGGTTGGAGCGTAATTATCACAAACTATCTTTGGAATATGGGGATGTTGAGTATGAAGAACTAGGTAGAGTACTGAATTCACTAAAGTTCAGTTTCATATACGTTAAAGGCGATCAGAAAAAACAACTTCTTTTAGAGTATATTCCTCACATCGGGATCATCAATATTGACGACATGGGGTGCCCTCCACTAGACCAAATATGTGATGAAGAAACTTTACCATGCTGTATTTTTCATATGGATTTCAATCCTAAACAATGTTCATTTTATAAAGTATTTAGCCTAAGAAAATGGTTTGTAAATAATTTGTAAAAATAAATATCATATTTATTTATTTTTTTTTTTATATCAATGAGTTATTTCTTTATACTATACTATCCTATCCTATCCTATACTATCCTATCCTATCCTAACTAGAATCAATTCAATAATAATAATAATAATAAATATAATATCCACATAATATCTACAGAGATATTTTACAAAATAAAAAAAAATAATAATAATATCTACAGTGATATTTTACAATATAAAAACAAATCATCTATAATAAATAAAAAAAAAAAAACTATCTGTCTATCTCGGCTTCCGGAAGTTGTATTAATTCGGCTTCTGCTTGCTCTAGTGTTCTGGTGTCCCTATACAATTCAGAAATATTTAAAGTACAATAAATTAAAATATACAATTATTTCTAACTCACTCTATAGAGTAGTGACCGTGAGCCAAGGTATGTATTTGATCCTCAAGTATAACCCTCTTGTCATCGAAACTATTATAAGTTAATTTGGTTGATTTAATAGTCTTCAATCGATGATTGAACGACCGGATAGAGACATTCTCCGTCATCACATCCAAAGTTGTATCACCAAACAGACAGCGATAATGATCGTTGAAATTCATATGGTTTCTGACTACATGCCCGCGGATTCCTTTCGCCCTGATCTTCTCCTTGCCATTGATCTTATATGAATAAGACTTTGCTCTGAGCCCACAAAAATGCGTCATAACCTCTGAATTTGTTTCATCGGAAAACAAACCAGGGATTTTCTTTCGCTCAGCAATGTAACATGGATGATCTTGTGGTAAGTCTGATGTATCCATTCGATCGAGTAAATTGGAATTATTCTCCAGGTCTTTGTAAAAATCATCGGTTTGAATATAGTATACCAGTGAATCTAAAATTACAATATAAATTAATATATGAAAATTAGTATAGTTTGAAAACATTTACCTGTATCAGTATACATGAGCTCAATTTTATCCCTATAATGAGCCTGCATAACGTTATAATGATAATCATACATGACGGTCTTGGAAATTTCCAACACTGCAAAACCTGGTGAAAATTAAAAAAATATTAAAATATGTTTGATAATAGTAAATTAGTTATATATATATATATTTACCTATATATATTGGCTTGTTAAACATGATAATTTTGTTTTCTAATGAGACAGCGTTGAGGGTTTCGTCATACGTAGTACAGTGTTTGAATGTAGTAAGATTTATAAGTTTTTGCAAACGTTTTTCACTACAAACAAGCTCCATTTTAAAACATTTCCTTAAAGATTCCATGGTTTTCCCAAAAACGGCATTGTTTAAGAGTTTGAAGAAATCCTTTTCAAAGTCGTTCCTCGCTTTTTTCCGCATCTCAGTGTTTAATTCTATGTATTTTTTAAGCCAGCCCGACTGATTAAACTGCACAACTCTGTGAACCTACAATAAAACAAAATATGCAATAAATAAAATAAATAAAATAAATATGCTACTTTTTCCACAACGAGTCCGTTGGCTATAGCCTGCTGCAGGTTCCGATAATGAATCACATAGTTTTTCTTTGATTCTAAAGTCGCCATAAGTTTTTTAACTTTTGAACCAGGTGGAATACTATTTTTCGGTAGGAATGGCAGATCATTATGCTTGTCGTGAAGTTCTTTTGGATATGATATATCGACCTCATACATCCGCCCGATTGGTGATCTATCGTTTAAATCATTTAGCCCCTCTAGTTTCGGCTCAACCCACTTAAATCCTCCGTATGGCATGAATTGTGACATTGCGTAACCGTACAAGTTGTTACCTGCAATTTAAGTAATATAATAAATTTAATATTAAATTAAATATAACATTATACTCATAATCCTGATAAACAAGCCATGATTTTGGTTGTGTTGGATCATAATCTGGTGTCTTTTCATTATTCGCCTTTGCATACCTCATGCTCGCCTGGGTCAAGCCGCCACGAATTCCTATAATAAAAACAGATATTTTATCACATTATTTTTTTTTTTTAATAAATAACCTGGCCTCACCTTTCTCGAACATTAACAAAATATCATAATCCGAAATCAGTTCAAGTTGTTGACCCGTGTATTTCAGCATACAGTCAAAACTAAATCCCGGTGCTGTGTAGTAAAATGATGGGTCCAGATGGTAAGTTCTTATACAGAGATCTCGGAAGTTTTCAAACACATCAGTCAGCAGCAGCACGTCGATTTTTAAATAAAGATCAGAGTATTCCCCGAGTGTTTGACAGTTGAAATGATTCCAAACTGTATTTGCATGCTCAAAATCCTCATGTTTTATATGTGATTCGTCCAATGTACTGTAAAAATATTTTTTCGCCGGTAAACTGGTTTCTTCAAGCTTATCCCATTCATCTGTGTAGTCATACGGGTATACCCCCTTACGAGTAACTAGTGGTAAATCTTGTGTAGAAAAATGTTTTGCACTGTCTCTAAACTTTTCAAATCCTGGTGTAATTAAATTTTTTGAAAGTGTTGATAAACTGGAGGCCATAAATCTTAGTGTGTCGATAAATCTTAATGTGAAGAAGTTGCTAATGTATTTTGAAAACGTAATAAATTTTTCTTCGCTGTTTGGTATTACCGAGATAGAGTTTGTATCATACCCGAGACGAGTGACAATAAAATGTGCATCATAATTTGATAAATTATGAAAAAATACTGGTACGAAGTTAGGTGTTTGAAGTTTAAGATTACACGTATTGCATAATGACTGTCTAAATTTCCCTGATAAATGACAATGATCAGCCACTTTATGATTTTCATGAGAAAATTTGGTTTTGCATAAATTACAAGTATTACATGTTTCATGTGTTCTCCGCTGTTCAATAGTGAAAATTATAGGGGTGTTTGTTTTGAGTAGTTTTTCAATTTTTTGACCTATATTCACAATACTATCTATAAAATGTCTCGCCACGTCTTTATTATTTTCATTTCCACGGTAAATTACAGGCGATGTCGGAATTCCGAATTTTTCAAGCAGTTCCACTGGTATTTCTTCATTTGCTTTAACCATAAACCCATAGCTCATGGGCTCGTGTTCTTGAAAAGCTGTTGTTTTTTCTCCAATTTTCTCATCACTTTTCTTTAGAATTGCTTCGAAGTCCGCGTAAATTACTATAGGATGACGTTGCGTTTTATCCCATGCAGTAAACTCGAGTATTGATCCGGGTTCAGGTAACTGAGGTAGTATGGGCTTGTGTTCCCCACATATTAATTTATGTTGTTCAAGTCCTGCAACTCCGTTTAATTTATATTTGTATTGTTGTTTATCGAATGATGTAAAGCACCGTTTGCAGAAAATTAACTGCCCATTATGTTTGGTTTTTAGAGTGCTAATGAGTCTTGAAAAATTAGAGATGTAACTATAGTGTGTGTTATCGTCCTGGTCTGAAATTAGTAAAAGATCGAAGTGATCGGGTTTTTCTTCATGTACTACTCTTAGTGGAAATACTTTATATTCCGGAAATTTCGGTGGTTGAAATTGTTTATCGATACCGTAAACATTGACAGAGACGTTTGGATTATTTTTTTCAAAAATTTTAATCTGATTTAGTGGTGTTGGAAATGATAGATTTGTAAAATTATATTTTTCTTGGTGTTTAAAATAATTATCACCAACACGATGTTTATTATTTCCTGTAACATGTTTTGCTAGGATCGCCCATTTGAAGCATTGTGAGTCTAAGTTCTGCGGATTAATCACAGCTTTTTTATTTTCTATTGCGCCTGGTAGTTGTATGTATGATGAGCCGCCTATAGGTTTATATTTATACACACCTAACATTAAACCATCTATACATTGTAATGTGAAACCACTACCCTTGCTTGTATACTCGTCTTGCTCTTTCATTAATTTAGCGAATGCCTCTTCCACAATTTCCTGTACTCCGGTATCACAGAAAATCGCCTTAGCCGATGTTTTAAAAGCACGGTTTTCCGATGAATATTCCACATTCGGTATATTATATGTCGCCTCAAGCTTTAAATTAAACTTGATCGGATTTTTACTCACAATTGATTTTAGTAAATTGATTAGTTCGGATTTAATCGAATCAAGAAAGTAGATATAGTTTTGAATATTGTTGGTATTTTTCACGTAATACCAGGTAATTGTATGATTTGATGATGTAGAGATTTGTGTAAATCCTGAAGACTTTACGAGATTTAAACGTAATTTTTTTAGCCTAACAGCCGACGTTGTATTTGCACTGGAGACACGTTTGCCATTAACGAGCGTAGTGTATGAATCTTTTATTTTTAAAAAAAAAAACTAATTAGTTTATAGCACGCTTATAAAAAAAAAAAATGCTAACCTTGAGAATCATAAAGTCCGAGATTCTCAACGGTGTCTAGAACTTCCAAGCATTCAGCGTCATTCACGTTACTCCAAAATTCGTCCATCGTGTTATCTCGTTCTGGTGATAAGCGATCATTTTGTCCGAAAAGATCGATATCGTCTAGAACCTCCCAGCATTCATTCGCGTTACTCGTCAATTCGTCCCTCGCGTTATCTTGAATGGGTGATAAGCGAACGTTTTGTTTATCTCGTGCAGTTGATACGCAATCTTTACGAACGGATGATGGACCAGGCTGTAAGTCTGGTACAAAAACGTGTGGCGCGATTTGTACTATACCTGATAAAACATTTGAAATATAATAATAATAATAAATATTTAAAGTGGATACAAAAATACATACCATGAGCATTTTTCAAATGTTTATTGAGACCGGCCTTATAACTGAACGTAATACCACACCTAATACATGGGATACGCTCGGCGTTGTGATTTTTTTCGTGTCTAGTTAGACTACGTTTCACCGTGAATTCCGAAGGACATTGTCGACATTTAAACATTTCGAGATGTGTTTTTCGGTGAGCGATCAAATTTGACTTGTATACGAATTTCAAAAAACATTGCTCGCATTTAAACATTTTAAAATAAATTAACAAGAAAAATTAAAACGTTATATGATAATTACGTGTGTAGTATTGACACTGAGCGATCGAGAGAGATATAGGTTAATATGGTACGACAAAATATCATCAACTATGGGGAGTAATGAATAGCGACTATTCATTCATTCAAAAAATCCCTACCTAAGACCTGCCGCCGCCGCCGCCGCCGCCGCCGCCGCCGCCGCCGCCACCACCGATCTCAGTTATACAATGAAATACAGGGTCGTCGGTTTGTTGTATATATCGGGTGTGTTAATATCCGTATGGTAAAGTGTTCCATAGATACGTATCTAGTAATATACTTCTATTACTATGTAGAACATTGTCCACGAACTGTTGAAATCACACATTATTTTTTTTTAATTGTTACTATATATATATATATATTAATGCGGAGGAAGATCACAAACCTCTAGCCGACAAACTAGTGGTGTGTAGTTGTATGGTATAGCACATTTTCCTATCAGGTATGCAGGATGTGTTTGGATCCATGTTTTTCAAATAAATCTTTAATTCATGTGCAGCACTATTTTTGGCTATGTATATTGCACGTCCTAGGAAAATAGAAATATTGTATGTCTGTAGCAAAACTTTAGGTCGTATTACACACGTTATTCATCTCGAGTACTTCCCATATGATATGTTCCATTTGAAATAAATACGAGACATTTTCGGTACTTAGCTTAATACAAACGTATTCAAGTTGATATATATATATATATATATACCTGAATATTATAAATATGTAAATACGTAAGGGGAGAAAAAAAAAGCGTGGTAAATAGTTATAAATAAGCGTTTATTAGTATCTGTATAAACATCGTTTACTTATCTACAATTCACTTATCATGTTAAATGTTCGAGACGTTAATAATTCTATTTCTGCTGCAAGTGTACAGGTATAAAACCGTGCATTTTTTTTAACTCATTCGTTCCTACCCATATCTGCAAGCGACGCCCACAAGTTTCGCATTTTTTAAATTTTCTTATTATATCTACTATCTAGCATGGTTGACGGTAGACCTGCAGCGAGATGTTATTCGAATTTGATTATATATAATATTTTTGCAAGTATGTATGTATGTATGTATGTATGTATGTATGTGTGTGTGTATGAGCGTTCATATGTAATTGAATGAATAAAGGACTGGGCGGCTTGTTTGTATACTATATTATGGAATACTGGAATCGCGTGTGTGTGTGTGTGTGTGTGTGTGTATTATATTTCTGTATGCTATGCAGGAAGCTACATGTTCGTTAAAGTTGTTTACGTTTACAAACGGAAAACATTTTTGTAATAATTCTCGAATGGCATGCGTGCGAAAACATTTAAAGATTATGCTAACGTCAATGTGATAACTGATAACATAGGTATGATAACGCGGTGGCGGGCTCGCGCGCGTTCGCGGCGGCCCTTTGTAAGGTATAGTGGCTGTGGTGGTGGTGGGGGAAATTATACATCTCGTACGTATGTGAACGATTGTCGTAAACACCAGTTAAATGAGATAGAATATACCTTGTAATCATAAGCGATTAAGTTGCGCAGTGGTGTGGTGGTCGTATGGGAAACAACCTGTTCGAGTTCGAATCCCGGTTCGGCAAAAAAATTTTTAAATTATTTTCCGCGGTTAATTGATAGGGAAGAGTGGCGGGGGGAATATCGTACAAGTGCGTGATTGGTGGTGGGGGTATATGATGAGCGGGGTAGCGGGGGGGAATGTCGTGTACGTATGTGATATGGGTTGAGCAGAGGTGTATAGATGTATATGGGTTGAGCAACGGGCTTCGCGGGATGTGCCATCAGGTATAGGGATGTGCTAGCAGGATGCGGTTCCAGAACTCTCTTTTTTATCCTACTGCCACCTTCCGGAACACGGTCGGAAAAATGATAAACCATACGTTTGCCTGTACCGCGGATCTACGAAAAAACGTTCCCCTGGCCTGGTCTGACGCATATTAATATATCACCGAAAGCCGAGAACACTTTTAAACTATGAACGACTTATGGAGATTTCTCCTGGCTTCCCGAATATATAGGTTATATGCGTCGCCACCTTCCGGAACACGGTCGGAAAAATGATAAACGATACGATTGCCTGTACCGCGGCTCTACGAAAAAACGGTCCCCTGGCCTGGTCTGACGCATATTAATATATCACCGAAAGCCGAGTACACTTTTAAACTATGAACGACTTATGGAGATTTCCCCTGGCTTCCCGAATATATAAGTTATATGCGTCGCCACCTTCCGGAACATGATCGGAAAAATGATAAACGATACGATTGCCTGTACCACGGCACTACAAAAAAACGGTCCCCTGGCCTGGTCTGACGCATATTACTAAGTCTTTGAAAGCCGTGTACACTTATGAACAATGAACGACTTATGGAGAATTTTTTTAGCTTTCCAAATTTATATGTTAAATGCGTGGCCACCTTCCGGAACACGGTCGGAAAAATGATAAACGATACGATTGCCTGTACCGCGGATCTACGAAAAAACGGTCCCCTGGCCTGGTCTGACGCATATTACTAAGTCCTCGAAAGCCGTGTACACTTCTGAACTAAGAACGACTTATGGAGAATTTTCCTTGCTTTCCGAATATATAGGTTATATGTGTGGCCACCTTCCGGAACACGGTCGGAAAAATGATAAATGATACGTTTTCCTGTACCGCGGATCTACGAAAAAACGGTCCCCTGGCCTGGTCTGACGCATATTACTAAGTCTTTGAAAGCCGTGTACACTTATGAACAATGAACGACTTATGGAGAATTTTTTTAGCTTTCCAAATTTATATGTTAAATGCGTGGCCACCTTCCGGAACACGGTCGGAAAAATGATAAACGATACGATTGCCTGTACCGCGGCTCTACAAAAAAATGGTCCCCTGGGCTGGTCAGAGGTATAATACTATATACCCGAAAACCGTGTAGACTTCTGAACTATGAATAACTTATGGAGAATTTTCTTAGCTTCCCAAATATATATGGTTGGTGTGTTGCCACCTTCCGGAACACGGTCGGAAAAATGATAAACCATACGTTTGCCTGTACCGCGGATCTACGAAAAAACGTTCCCCTGGCCTGGTCTGACGCATATTAATATATCACCGAAAGCCGAGAACACTTTTAAACTATGAACGACTTATGGAGATTTCTCCTGGCTTCCCGAATATATAGGTTATATGCGTCGCCACCTTCCGGAACACGGTCGGAAAAATGATAAACGATACGATTGCCTGTACCGCGGCTCTACGAAAAAACGGTCCCCTGGCCTGGTCTGACGCATATTAATATATCACCGAAAGCCGAGTACACTTTTAAACTATGAACGACTTATGGAGATTTCCCCTGGCTTCCCGAATATATAAGTTATATGCGTCGCCACCTTCCGGAACATGATCGGAAAAATGATAAACGATACGATTGCCTGTACCACGGCACTACAAAAAAACGGTCCCCTGGCCTGGTCTGACGCATATTACTAAGTCTTTGAAAGCCGTGTACACTTATGAACAATGAACGACTTATGGAGAATTTTTTTAGCTTTCCAAATTTATATGTTAAATGCGTGGCCACCTTCCGGAACACGGTCGGAAAAATGATAAACGATACGATTGCCTGTACCGCGGATCTACGAAAAAACGGTCCCCTGGCCTGGTCTGACGCATATTACTAAGTCCTCGAAAGCCGTGTACACTTCTGAACTAAGAACGACTTATGGAGAATTTTCCTTGCTTTCCGAATATATAGGTTATATGTGTGGCCACCTTCCGGAACACGGTCGGAAAAATGATAAATGATACGTTTTCCTGTACCGCGGATCTACGAAAAAACGGTCCCCTGGCCTGGTCTGACGCATATTACTAAGTCTTTGAAAGCCGTGTACACTTATGAACAATGAACGACTTATGGAGAATTTTTTTAGCTTTCCAAATTTATATGTTAAATGCGTGGCCACCTTCCGGAACACGGTCGGAAAAATGATAAACGATACGATTGCCTGTACCGCGGCTCTACAAAAAAATGGTCCCCTGGGCTGGTCAGAGGTATAATACTATATACCCGAAAACCGTGTAGACTTCTGAACTATGAATAACTTATGGAGAATTTTCTTAGCTTCCCAAATATATATGGTTGGTGTGTTGCCACCTTCCGGAACACGGTCGGAAAAATGATAAACGATACGTTTTCCTGTACCGCGGATCTACGAAAAAACGGTCCCCTGGCCTGGTCTGACGCATATTACTAAGTCTTTGAAAGCCGTGTACACTTATGAACAATGAACGACTTATGGAGAATTTTTTTAGCTTTCCAAATTTATATGTTAAATGCGTGGCCACCTTCCGGAACACGGTCGGAAAATTGATAAACCATACGTTTGCCTGTACCGCGGATCTACGAAAAAACGTTCCCCTGGCCTGGTCTGACGCATATTAATATATCACCGAAAGCCGAGTACACTTTTAAACTATGAACGACTTATGGAGATTTCTCCTGGCTTCCCGAATATATAGGTTATATGCGTCGCCACCTTCCGGAACACGGTCGGAAAAATGATAAACGATACGATTGCCTGTACCGCGGATCTACGAAAAAACGGTCCCCTGGCCTGGTCTGACGCATATTACTAAGTCCTCGAAAGCCGTGTACACTTCTGAACTAAGAACGACTTATGGAGAATTTTCCTTGCTTTCCGAATATATAGGTTATATGCGTGACCACCTTCCGGAACACGGTCGGAAAAATGATAAATGATACGTTTTCCTGTACCGCGGATCTACGAAAAAACGGTCCCCTGGCCTGGTCTGACGCATATTACTAAGTCTTTGAAAGCCGTGTACACTTATGAACAATGAACGACTTATGGAGAATTTTTTTAGCTTTCCAAATTTATATGTTAAATGCGTGGCCACCTTCCGGAACACGGTCGGAAAAATGATAAACGATACGATTGCCTGTACCGCGGCTCTACAAAAAAACGGTCCCCTGGGCTGGTCAGAGGTATAATACTATATACCCGAAAACCGTGTAGACTTCTGAACTATGAATAACTTATGGAGAATTTTCTTAGCTTCCCAAATATATATGG
Source organism: Metopolophium dirhodum (assembly GCF_019925205.1). Lineage (NCBI taxonomy): Eukaryota > Metazoa > Arthropoda > Insecta > Hemiptera > Aphididae > Metopolophium > Metopolophium dirhodum. The sequence goes on from NC_083560.1 coordinate 1,876,149, forward strand.
TTGGTGTGTTGCCACCTTCCGAAACACGGTCGGAAAAATGATAAACGATACGATTGCCTGTACCGTGGATCTACGAAAAAACGGTCCCCTGGCCTGGTCTGACGCATATTACTAAGTCTTTGAAAGCCGTGTACACTTATGAACAATGAACGACTTATGGAGAATTTTTTTAGCTTTCCAAATTTATATGTTAAATGCGTGGCCACCTTCCGGAACACGGTCGGAAAAATGATAAACCATACGTTTGCCTGTACCGCGGATCTACGAAAAAAACGTTCCCCTGGCCTGGTCTGACGCATATTAATATATCACCGAAAGCCGAGTACACATTTAAACTATGAACGACTTATGGAGATTTCTCCTGGCTTCCCGAATATATAGTTTATATGCGTCGCCACCTTCCGGAACATGGTCGGAAAAATGATAAACGATACGATTGCCTGTACCGCGGCTCTACATAAAAACGGTCCCCTGGCCTGGTCTGACGCATATTACTAAGTCTTTGAAAGCCGTGTACACTTTTAAACTATGAACGACTTATGGAGATTTCTCCTGGCTTCCCGAATATATAGGTTATATGCGTCGCCACCTTCCGGAACACGGTTGGAAAAATGATAAACGATACGATTGCCTGTACCGCGGCTCTACGAAAAAACGGTCCCCTGGCCTGGTCTGACGCATATTACTAAGTCTTTGAAAGCCGTGTACACTTATGAACAATGAACAACTTATGGATAATTTTTTTAGCTTTCCAAATTTATATGTTAAATGCATGGCCACTTTCCGGAACACGGTCGGAAAAATGATAAACGATACGATTGCCTGTACCGCGGCTCTACAAAAAAATGGTCCCCTGGGCTGGTCAGAGGTATAATACTATATACCCGAAAACCGTGTAGACTTCTGAACTATGAATAACTTATGGAGAATTTTCTTAGCTTCCCAAATATATATGGTTGGTGTGTTGCCACCTTCCGGAACACGGTCGGAAAAATGATAAACGATACGTTTTCCTGTACCGCGGATCTACGAAAAAACGGTCCCCTGGCCTGGTCTGACGCATATTACTAAGTCTTTGAAAGCCGTGTACACTTATGAACAATAAACGACTTATGGAGAATTTTTTTAGCTTTCCGAATATATATGGTTGGTGTGTTGCCACCTTCCGGAACACGGTCGGAAAAATGATAAACGATTCGTTTTCCTATACCGCGGATCTACGAAAAAACGGTCCCCTGGCCTGGTCTGACGCATATTACTAAGTCTTTGAAAGCCGTGTACACTTATGAACAATGAACGACTTATGGAGAATTTTTTTAGCTTTCCAAATTTATATGTTAAATGCGTGGCCACCTTCCGGAACACGGTCGGAAAATTGATAAACCATACGTTTGCCTGTACCGCGGATCTACGAAAAAACGTTCCCCTGGCCTGGTCTGACGCATATTAATATATCACCGAAAGCCGAGTACACTTTTAAACTATGAACGACTTATGGAGATTTCTCCTGGCTTCCCGAATATATAGGTTATATGCGTCGCCACCTTCCGGAACACGGTCGGAAAAATGATAAACGATACGATTGCCTGTACCGCGGATCTACGAAAAAACGGTCCCCTGGCCTGGTCTGACGCATATTACTAAGTCCTCGAAAGCCGTGTACACTTCTGAACTAAGAACGACTTATGGAGAATTTTCCTTGCTTTCCGAATATATAGGTTATATGCGTGACCACTTTCCGGAACACGGTCGGAAAAATGATAAATGATACGTTTTCCTGTACCGCGGATCTACGAAAAAACGGTCCCCTGGCCTGGTCTGACGCATATTACTAAGTCTTTGAAAGCCGTGTACACTTATGAACAATGAACGACTTATGGAGAATTTTTTTAGCTTTCCAAATTTATATGTTAAATGCGTGGCCACCTTCCGGAACACGGTCGGAAAAATGATAAACGATACGATTGCCTGTACCGCGGCTCTACAAAAAAACGGTCCCCTGGGCTGGTCAGAGGTATAATACTATATACCCGAAAACCGTGTAGACTTCTGAACTATGAATAACTTATGGAGAATTTTCTTAGCTTCCCAAATATATATGGTTGGTGTGTTGCCACCTTCCGGAACACGGTCGGAAAAATGATAAACGATACGATTGCCTGTACCGTGGATCTACGAAAAAACGGTCCCCTGGCCTGGTCTGACGCATATTACTAAGTCTTTGAAAGCCGTGTACACTTATGAACAATGAACGACTTATGGAGAATTTTTTTAGCTTTCCAAATTTATATGTTAAATGCGTGGCCACCTTCCGGAACACGGTCGGAAAAATGATAAACCATACGTTTGCCTGTACCGCGGATCTACGAAAAAACGTTCCCCTGGCCTGGTCTGACGCATATTAATATATCACCGAAAGCCGAGTACACATTTAAACTATGAACGACTTATGGAGATTTCTCCTGGCTTCCCGAATATATAGTTTATATGCGTCGCCACCTTCCGGAACATGGTCGGAAAAATGATAAACGATACGATTGCCTGTACCGCGGCTCTACATAAAAACGGTCCCCTGGCCTGGTCTGACGCATATTACTAAGTCTTTGAAAGCCGTGTACACTTTTAAACTATGAACGACTTATGGAGATTTCTCCTGGCTTCCCGAATATATAGGTTATATGCGTCGCCACCTTCCGGAACACGGTTGGAAAAATGATAAACGATACGATTGCCTGTACCGCGGCTCTACGAAAAAACGGTCCCCTGGCCTGGTCTGACGCATATTACTAAGTCTTTGAAAGCCGTGTACACTTATGAACAATGAACAACTTATGGATAATTTTTTTAGCTTTCCAAATTTATATGTTAAATGCATGGCCACTTTCCGGAACACGGTCGGAAAAATGATAAACGATACGATTGCCTGTACCGCGGCTCTACAAAAAAATGGTCCCCTGGGCTGGTCAGAGGTATAATACTATATACCCGAAAACCGTGTAGACTTCTGAACTATGAATAACTTATGGAGAATTTTCTTAGCTTCCCAAATATATATGGTTGGTGTGTTGCCACCTTCCGGAACACGGTCGGAAAAATGATAAACGATACGTTTTCCTGTACCGCGGATCTACGAAAAAACGGTCCCCTGGCCTGGTCTGACGCATATTACTAAGTCTTTGAAAGCCGTGTACACTTATGAACAATAAACGACTTATGGAGAATTTTTTTAGCTTTCCGAATATATATGGTTGGTGTGTTGCCACCTTCCGGAACACGGTCGGAAAAATGATAAACGATTCGTTTTCCTATACCGCGGATCTACGAAAAAACGGTCCCCTGGCCTGGTCTGACGCATATTACTAAGTCTTTGAAAGCCGTGTACACTTATGAACAATGAACGACTTATGGAGAATTTTTTTAGCTTTCCAAATTTATATGTTAAATGCGTGGCCACCTTCCGGAACACGGTCGGAAAATTGATAAACCATACGTTTGCCTGTACCGCGGATCTACGAAAAAACGTTCCCCTGGCCTGGTCTGACGCATATTAATATATCACCGAAAGCCGAGTACACTTTTAAACTATGAACGACTTATGGAGATTTCTCCTGGCTTCCCGAATATATAGGTTATATGCGTCGCCACCTTCCGGAACACGGTCGGAAAAATGATAAACGATACGATTGCCTGTACCGCGGATCTACGAAAAAACGGTCCCCTGGCCTGGTCTGACGCATATTACTAAGTCCTCGAAAGCCGTGTACACTTCTGAACTAAGAACGACTTATGGAGAATTTTCCTTGCTTTCCGAATATATAGGTTATATGCGTGACCACCTTCCGGAACACGGTCGGAAAAATGATAAATGATACGTTTTCCTGTACCGCGGATCTACGAAAAAACGGTCCCCTGGCCTGGTCTGACGCATATTACTAAGTCTTTGAAAGCCGTGTACACTTATGAACAATGAACGACTTATGGAGAATTTTTTTAGCTTTCCAAATTTATATGTTAAATGCGTGGCCACCTTCCGGAACACGGTCGGAAAATTGATAAACCATACGTTTGCCTGTACCGCGGATCTACGAAAAAACGTTCCCCTGGCCTGGTCTGACGCATATTAATATATCACCGAAAGCCGAGTACACTTTTAAACTATGAACGACTTATGGAGATTTCTCCTGGCTTCCCGAATATATAGGTTATATGCGTCGCCACCTTCCGGAACACGGTCGGAAAAATGATAAACGATACGATTGCCTGTACCGCGGATCTACGAAAAAACGGTCCCCTGGCCTGGTCTGACGCATATTACTAAGTCCTCGAAAGCCGTGTACACTTCTGAACTAAGAACGACTTATGGAGAATTTTCCTTGCTTTCCGAATATATAGGTTATATGCGTGACCACTTTCCGGAACACGGTCGGAAAAATGATAAATGATACGTTTTCCTGTACCGCGGATCTACGAAAAAACGGTCCCCTGGCCTGGTCTGACGCATATTACTAAGTCTTTGAAAGCCGTGTACACTTATGAACAATGAACGACTTATGGAGAATTTTTTTAGCTTTCCAAATTTATATGTTAAATGCGTGGCCACCTTCCGGAACACGGTCGGAAAAATGATAAACGATACGATTGCCTGTACCGCGGCTCTACAAAAAAACGGTCCCCTGGGCTGGTCAGAGGTATAATACTATATACCCGAAAACCGTGTAGACTTCTGAACTATGAATAACTTATGGAGAATTTTCTTAGCTTCCCAAATATATATGGTTGGTGTGTTGCCACCTTCCGGAACACGGTCGGAAAAATGATAAACGATACGATTGCCTGTACCGTGGATCTACGAAAAAACGGTCCCCTGGCCTGGTCTGACGCATATTACTAAGTCTTTGAAAGCCGTGTACACTTATGAACAATGAACGACTTATGGAGAATTTTTTTAGCTTTCCAAATTTATATGTTAAATGCGTGGCCACCTTCCGGAACACGGTCGGAAAAATGATAAACCATACGTTTGCCTGTACCGCGGATCTACGAAAAAACGTTCCCCTGGCCTGGTCTGACGCATATTAATATATCACCGAAAGCCGAGTACACATTTAAACTATGAACGACTTATGGAGATTTCTCCTGGCTTCCCGAATATATAGTTTATATGCGTCGCCACCTTCCGGAACACGGTCGGAAAAATGATAAACGATACGATTGCCTGTACCGCGGCTCTACATAAAAACGGTCCCCTGGCCTGGTCTGACGCATATTACTAAGTCTTTGAAAGCCGTGTACACTTTTAAACTATGAACGACTTATGGAGATTTCTCCTGGCTTCCCGAATATATAGGTTATATGCGTCGCCACCTTCCGGAACACGGTTGGAAAAATGATAAACGATACGATTGCCTGTACCGCGGCTCTACGAAAAAACGGTCCCCTGGCCTGGTCTGACGCATATTACTAAGTCTTTGAAAGCCGTGTACACTTATGAACAATGAACAACTTATGGATAATTTTTTTAGCTTTCCAAATTTATATGTTAAATGCATGGCCACTTTCCGGAACACGGTCGGAAAAATGATAAACGATACGATTGCCTGTACCGCGGCTCTACAAAAAAATGGTCCCCTGGGCTGGTCAGAGGTATAATACTATATACCCGAAAACCGTGTAGACTTCTGAACTATGAATAACTTATGGAGAATTTTCTTAGCTTCCCAAATATATATGGTTGGTGTGTTGCCACCTTCCGGAACACGGTCGGAAAAATGATAAACGATACGTTTTCCTGTACCGCGGATCTACGAAAAAACGGTCCCCTGGCCTGGTCTGACGCATATTACTAAGTCTTTGAAAGCCGTGTACACTTATGAACAATAAACGACTTATGGAGAATTTTTTTAGCTTTCCGAATATATATGGTTGGTGTGTTGCCACCTTCCGGAACACGGTCGGAAAAATGATAAACGATTCGTTTTCCTATACCGCGGATCTACGAAAAAACGGTCCCCTGGCCTGGTCTGACGCATATTACTAAGTCTTTGAAAGCCGTGTACACTTATGAACAATGAACGACTTATGGAGAATTTTTTTAGCTTTCCAAATTTATATGTTAAATGCGTGGCCACCTTCCGGAACACGGTCGGAAAATTGATAAACCATACGTTTGCCTGTACCGCGGATCTACGAAAAAACGTTCCCCTGGCCTGGTCTGACGCATATTAATATATCACCGAAAGCCGAGTACACTTTTAAACTATGAACGACTTATGGAGATTTCTCCTGGCTTCCCGAATATATAGGTTATATGCGTCGCCACCTTCCGGAACACGGTCGGAAAAATGATAAACGATACGATTGCCTGTACCGCGGATCTACGAAAAAACGGTCCCCTGGCCTGGTCTGACGCATATTACTAAGTCCTCGAAAGCCGTGTACACTTCTGAACTAAGAACGACTTATGGAGAATTTTCCTTGCTTTCCGAATATATAGGTTATATGCGTGACCACCTTCCGGAACACGGTCGAAAAATGATAAATGATACGTTTTCCTGTACCGCGGATCTACGAAAAAACGGTCCCCTGGCCTGGTCTGACGCATATTACTAAGTCTTTGAAAGCCGTGTACACTTATGAACAATGAACGACTTATGGAGAATTTTTTTAGCTTTCCAAATTTATATGTTAAATGCGTGGCCACCTTCCGGAACACGGTCGGAAAATTGATAAACCATACGTTTGCCTGTACCGCGGATCTACGAAAAAATGGTCCCCTGGGCTGGTCAGAGGTATAATACTATATACCCGAAAACCGTGTAGACTTCTGAACTATGAATAACTTATGGAGAATTTTCTTAGCTTCCCAAATATATATGGTTGGTGTGTTGCCACCTTCCGGAACACGGTCGGAAAAATGATAAACGATACGTTTTCCTGTACCGCGGATCTACGAAAAAACGGTCCCCTGGCCTGGTCTGACGCATATTACTAAGTCTTTGAAAGCCGTGTACACTTATGAACAATAAACGACTTATGGAGAATTTTTTTAGCTTTCCGAATATATATGGTTGGTGTGTTGCCACCTTCCGGAACACGGTCGGAAAAATGATAAACGATTCGTTTTCCTATACCGCGGATCTACGAAAAAACGGTCCCCTGGCCTGGTCTGACGCATATTACTAAGTCTTTGAAAGCCGTGTACACTTATGAACAATGAACGACTTATGGAGAATTTTTTTAGCTTTCCAAATTTATATGTTAAATGCGTGGCCACCTTCCGGAACACGGTCGGAAAATTGATAAACCATACGTTTGCCTGTACCGCGGATCTACGAAAAAACGTTCCCCTGGCCTGGTCTGACGCATATTAATATATCACCGAAAGCCGAGTACACTTTTAAACTATGAACGACTTATGGAGATTTCTCCTGGCTTCCCGAATATATAGGTTATATGCGTCGCCACCTTCCGGAACACGGTCGGAAAAATGATAAACGATACGATTGCCTGTACCGCGGATCTACGAAAAAACGGTCCCCTGGCCTGGTCTGACGCATATTACTAAGTCCTCGAAAGCCGTGTACACTTCTGAACTAAGAACGACTTATGGAGAATTTTCCTTGCTTTCCGAATATATAGGTTATATGCGTGACCACCTTCCGGAACACGGTCGGAAAAATGATAAATGATACGTTTTCCTGTACCGCGGATCTACGAAAAAACGGTCCCCTGGCCTGGTCTGACGCATATTACTAAGTCTTTGAAAGCCGTGTACACTTATGAACAATGAACGACTTATGGAGAATTTTTTTAGCTTTCCAAATTTATATGTTAAATGCGTGGCCACCTTCCGGAACACGGTCGGAAAATTGATAAACCATACGTTTGCCTGTACCGCGGATCTACGAAAAAACGTTCCCCTGGCCTGGTCTGACGCATATTAATATATCACCGAAAGCCGAGTACACTTTTAAACTATGAACGACTTATGGAGATTTCTCCTGGCTTCCCGAATATATAGGTTATATGCGTCGCCACCTTCCGGAACACGGTCGGAAAAATGATAAACGATACGATTGCCTGTACCGCGGATCTACGAAAAAACGGTCCCCTGGCCTGGTCTGACGCATATTACTAAGTCCTCGAAAGCCGTATACACTTCTGAACTAAGAACGACTTATGGAGAATTTTCCTTGCTTTCCGAATATATAGGTTATATGCGTGACCACCTTCCGGAACACGGTCGGAAAAATGATAAACGATACGTTTTCCTGTACCGCGGATCTACGAAAAAACGGTCCCCTGGCCTGGTCTGACGCATATTACTAAGTCTTTGAAAGCCGTGTACACTTATGAACAATGAACGACTTATGGAGAATTTTTTTAGCTTTCCAAATTTATATGTTAAATGCGTGGCCACCTTCCGGAACACGGTCGGAAAAATGATAAACCATACGTTTGCCTGTACCGCGGATCTACGAAAAAACGTTCCCCTGGCCTGGTCTGACGCATATTAATATATCACCGAAAGCCGAGTACACATTTAAACTATGAACGACTTATGGAGATTTCTCCTGGCTTCCCGAATATATAGTTTATATGCGTCGCCACCTTCCGGAACACGGTCGGAAAAATGATAAACGATACGATTGCCTGTACCGCGGCTCTACATAAAAACGGTCCCCTGGCCTGGTCTGACGCATATTACTAAGTCTTTGAAAGCCGTGTACACTTTTAAACTATGAACGACTTATGGAGATTTCTCCTGGCTTCCCGAATATATAGGTTATATGCGTCGCCACCTTCCGGAACACGGTTGGAAAAATGATAAACGATACGATTGCCTGTACCGCGGCTCTACGAAAAAACGGTCCCCTGGCCTGGTCTGACGCATATTACTAAGTCTTTGAAAGCCGTGTACACTTATGAACAATGAACAACTTATGGATAATTTTTTTAGCTTTCCAAATTTATATGTTAAATGCATGGCCACTTTCCGGAACACGGTCGGAAAAATGATAAACGATACGATTGCCTGTACCGCGGCTCTACAAAAAAATGGTCCCCTGGGCTGGTCAGAGGTATAATACTATATACCCGAAAACCGTGTAGACTTCTGAACTATGAATAACTTATGGAGAATTTTCTTAGCTTCCCAAATATATATGGTTGGTGTGTTGCCACCTTCCGGAACACGGTCGGAAAAATGATAAACGATACGTTTTCCTGTACCGCGGATCTACGAAAAAACGGTCCCCTGGCCTGGTCTGACGCATATTACTAAGTCTTTGAAAGCCGTGTACACTTATGAACAATAAACGACTTATGGAGAATTTTTTTAGCTTTCCGAATATATATGGTTGGTGTGTTGCCACCTTCCGGAACACGGTCGGAAAAATGATAAACGATTCGTTTTCCTATACCGCGGATCTACGAAAAAACGGTCCCCTGGCCTGGTCTGACGCATATTACTAAGTCTTTGAAAGCCGTGTACACTTATGAACAATGAACGACTTATGGAGAATTTTTTTAGCTTTCCAAATTTATATGTTAAATGCGTGGCCACCTTCCGGAACACGGTCGGAAAAATGATAAACGATACGATTGCCTGTACCGCGGATCTACGAAAAAACGGTCCCCTGGCCTGGTCTGACGCATATTACTAAGTCCTCGAAAGCCGTGTACACTTCTGAACTAAGAACGACTTATGGAGAATTTTCCTTGCTTTCCGAATATATAGGTTATATGCGTGGCCACCTTCCGGAACACGGTCGGAAAAATGATAAATGATACGTTTTCCTGTACCGCGGATCTACGAAAAAACGGTCCCCTGGCCTGGTCTGACGCATATTACTAAGTCTTTGAAAGCCGTGTACACTTATGAACAATGAACGACTTATGGAGAATTTTTTTAGCTTTCCAAATTTATATGTTAAATGCGTGGCCACCTTCCGGAACACGGTCGGAAAAATGATAAACGATACGATTGCCTGTACCGCGGCTCTACAAAAAAACGGTCCCCTGGGCTGGTCAGAGGTATAATACTATATACCCGAAAACCGTGTAGACTTCTGAACTATGAATAACTTATGGAGAATTTTCTTAGCTTCCCAAATATATATGGTTGGTGTGTTGCCACCTTCCGGAACACGGTCGGAAAAATGATAAACGATACGATTGCCTGTACCGCGGATCTACGAAAGAACAGTCCCCTGGCCTGGTCTGACGCATATTACTAAGTCCTCAAAAGCCGTGTACACTTCTGAACTTTGAACGACTTATGGAGAATTTTCTTAGCTTTCCGAATATATATGGTTGGTGTTTTGCCACATTCCGGAACACGGTCGGAAAAATGATAAATGGCACGGTTGCCTGTACAGGAGGATCTACCAAAAGACGGTCCCCTGGCCTGGTTTGAGGCATATTACTATTTCCCCGGAAGCCGTGTACACTTCTAAACTATGAACGACTTATGGAGAATTTTCTTAGCTTTCTGAATATTTATGTTTAATGTGTCGCCACCTTCCGGAACACGGGCGGAAAAATGATAAACGATACGTTTGCCTGTACCGCGGCTCTACAAAAAAACGTTCCCCTGCCCTGGTCTGACGCATATTAATATATCACCGAAAGCCGAGTTCACTTTTAAACTATAAACGACTTATGGAGATTTTTCCTGGCTTCCCGAATATAGGTTATATGCGTCGCCACCTTCCGGAACTTAATCGGAAAAATGATAAACCATACGTTTGCCTGTACCGCGGATCTACGAAAAAACGTTCCCCTGGCCTGGTCTGACGCATATTAATATATCACCGAAAACCGTGTAGACTTCTGAACTATGAATTACTTATGGAGAATTTTCTTAGCTTCCCAAATATATATGGTTGGTGTGTTGCCACCTTCCGGAACACGGTCGGAAAAATGATAAACGATACGATTGCCTGTACCGCGGATCTACGAAAAAACGGTCCCCTGGCCTGGTCTGACGCATATTACTAAGTCCTCGAAAGCCGTGTACACTTCTGAACTAAGAACGACTTATGGAGAATTTTCCTTGCTTTCCGAATATATAGGTTATATGCGTGGTCACCTTCCGGAACACGGTCGGAAAAATGATAAACGATACGATTGCCTGTACCGCGGCTCTACAAAAAAACGGTCCCCTGGGCTGGTCAGAGGTATAATACTATATACCCGAAAACCGTGTAGACTTCTGAACTATGAATAACTTATGGAGAATTTTCTTAGCTTCCCAAATATATATGGTTGGTGTGTTGCCACCTTCCGGAACACGGTCGGAAAAATGATAAATGGCACGGTTGCCTGTACAAGAGGATCTACCAAAAGACGGTCCCCTGGCCTGGTTTGAGGCATATTACTAAGTCTTTGAAAGCCGTGTACACTTATGAACAATGAACGACTTATGGAGAATTTTTTTAGCTTCCCAAATTTATATGTTAAATGCGTGGCCACCTTCCGGAACACAGTCGGAAAAATGATAAACGATACGATTGCCTGTACCGCGGATCTAAAAAAAAAAACGGTCCCCTGGCCTGGTCTGACGCATATTACTAAGTCTTTGAAAGCCGTGTACACTTATGAACAATGAACGACTTATGGAGAATTTTTTTAGCTTTCCGAATATATATGGTTGGTGTGTTGCCACCTTCCGGAACACGGTCGAAAAAATGATAAATTGCAAGGTTGCCTGTACAAGAGGATCTACCAAAAGACCGTCCCCTGGCCTGGTGTGAGGCATATTACTATGTCCCCAAAAGCCGTGTACACTTCTAAACTATGAACGACTTATGGAGAATTTTCTTAGCTTTCTGAATATTTATGTTTAATGTGTCGCCACCTTCCGGAACACGGGCGGAAAAATGATAAACGATACGTTTGCCTGTACCGCGGCTCTACAAAAAAACGTTCCCCTGCCCTGGTCTGACGCATATTAATATATCACCGAAAGCCGAGTACACTTTTAAACTATAAACGACTTATGGAGATTTTTCCTGGCTTCCCGAATATATAGGTTATATGCGTCGCCACCTACCGGAACACGGTCGGAAAAATGATAAACGATACGATTGCCTGTACCGTGGCTCTACAAAAAAACGGTCCCCTGGGCTGGTCAGAGGTATAATACTATATACCCGAAAACCGTGTAGACTTCTGAACTATGAATAACTTATGGAGAATTTTCTTAGCTTCTCAAATATATATGGTTGGTGTGTTGCCACCTTCCGGAACACGGTCGGAAAAATGATAAACGATACGATTGCCTGTACCGCGGATCTACGAAAAAATGGTCCCCTGGCCTGGTCTGACGCATATTACTAAGTTTCGAAAGCCGTGTACACTTCTGAACTAAGAACGACTTATGGAGAATTTTCCTGGCTTTCCGAATATATAGGTTATATGCGTGGCCACCTTCCGGAACACGGTCGGAAAAATGATAAACGATACGTTTTCCTGTACCGTGGATCTACGAAAAAACGGTCCCCTGGCCTGGTCTGACGCATATTACTAAGTCTTTGTGTTGGGACTCGGTTAACTACCAGAGCGCGCCGGTTATTCCGATTTTAAAATGATCCGGTTCCGTGACACGCATGCGCAGCCCAGTGCCGGCCAACGGCCGGTTTTTTCGTCGTCAATTCGTTTTTATCACGGACTCTACACGTCATGCGCTACAGGAAGAAGGCGTCCGTAGTGCCGTTGTTTTTTTGTTTTTAAATCGTCACGTGTTTTACGAGTATTGTCGCCATTGCGCGGTATGACATATTAGTCAGGTTTATATTGTCTATCGTTGTATGTAGTTGACGTACCACATACGAGAGTCGTCTTTTTTTTTTCTCAATAAGTGCGATCGCTGGTTCGTTGTGCCGTATCGTCGCGTTCGTTGTGCTGTAGCGTCGCGTTTGATGTGCCGCCTTATAGGTTCTTACACGCTCGAATAAACGACATTCGCGTTGTAAGAACTTTCAATCGTATTCTCGCTCTCACATTCTACATGCTCGAACAGTAAAATTGGTGTTCGCATTATAGAAAGGGGTGAGTGATCGCAAGTTATCCTCATTAATTTCAATTTACGTGTGCGATGTTTGTCGCACTGGGTCAGTAGTGTCGCCGTCGTAGATCGTCACGTTCCCCAGTCTTCCGGTGCAGATACATCGACCCCGACCAGTATAGGACAGCAACCGACCGGTACCCAGGTCAGACGTATCATACCTTATTATTGTAATAGTTTGATAACCCAATATCACGTTCCGTGATTAATTATTATTATTTTATGTTGTAATGCGATGTGATAGGACTAACATAGCATTAAGTCTACGTTGTATTTTATTAATTATTATTCAAAGGGAGAGAAATAAATTATACAGTCCACTATCATTATATCCTTATTTATCTTATACTAAATTAGATAGCACCCAGCCTAATATAGTCGAGTTTTCACCCGAGTTCAAGTGAACCGGAATTCGCGACAAACATTTGGTCCTTCGGGCCGGATAGCTATCAATAAATTACTGTTAGAGTGTTAGTGTATTATTTTTGTAGGATATTATTATTTGTTTATCCTATTAGCATCCTTGTTATTTTTATTTTGTCTTGTTAGGTTGTTTTGCGTTGTTAGGTGGTTAGGTACTACATCATTTACAATGACGAGAAAAAATCAACAACAAATTAACAATGAACAAAAAAGGGTCGAGTTAACGCGCGCGCGTGCAGCACGAGACGTCGCGTTACGGTCAATTAATAAAATATTGAGCATTGCTAATGATGCCGTAATTAATTCCGAAAATCGTCCTACGTTAGAAGCTCGAATTATGTCGTTAGATCAACTTGTCATTACTTTCAATAATGAACAAAAACATATTCTGTCAGTATTTGCTGAGACCGACGAAGTAGACGAGTTTATACGAGTAGATGAGGATGTCACCGAAACAATGCAATCAATGTGTGATCAAATTAATGTGATAGTAGCAAAGTTAAAACCGAATAATTCGATAGCCACGCTGCGCAATAATAATAGGCAGACTTCTGTACAATCACTTGTCTTACCGAGAATAGAGATTCCTAAATTTGATGGAAATATCATTGAATGGTGTTCCTTCCGTGATATGTTTACTTCTTTGGTGCACGTCAACGAACATTGCACGGACATTGAGCGTTTCCATTATCTGTTGTGCTATTTATTAGGTCCAGCGTTAACAATAGTAAAAGCAGTCCCACTTACAGCCGACAATTATTCTATTGCTTGGAACGCACTCAAAGATCGGTACGACAATAAACGCTTATTAGTTACTGCGCACATTGAAAAATTATTTGCATTTGCGCCGTTAACAAAGGAATCTCCGGCTTCACTTTCATTGTTCGTCAACACTTTTCGGGAAAATGTATCAGCTATACAAGCTCTTGGAGTTAGTGACTTTGCTGGTTTTTTACTATTCTACATCGGTTCACGGGTTATTGATCCCATGACACGACGATTATTCGAAGCTACTGTCGCTAAAAATCAAATACCTGACTTGAACTCATTATTAGATTTCGTATCACAACGATGTAACGTTTTGGAAAACGTTGGCAGTAGTTCTGGCATTAGTTATGTAGAAAACAATGAAAGGACCGTAGGGAAGACAACGACTAAGAAGATCCAGGGCAAGAAGTCCGAGAAGACATCGTTAGCCGCGGTCACCCCGGCCAAGACAAAAAAGTGTTTGTTTTGTGGACATCCTCATGCAATTTACAAGTGTTTTGGATTCCGAAAACAACCAGTTAGCAGTCGCCGTGATTTTGTCAATAAAAATCAATTATGTTTTGTTTGTTTGAACAGTGGACACATGAGCAATGCGTGTCCTACGTCTTTTACGTGCCGTATATGTTCGAGTAAACATAGTACATTACTACACTTGACAGATGATATTACAAAATCGAATACCGATAAGACAAATGACAACTCCGAACGAGCCACTACAAGTTGTAATGCAACACAGTTTTCGGGAGTTACACATACTGAAACCACTGTTTTGTTAGGAACTGTCGTAGTCAGGGTTCGTGACAATACAGGAGTTTTACAAGCAGTCAGGGCAGTGTTAGACAGTGGATCACAGGTGTCCGCAATGACAGTGGATTGTGTCAATCGGTTAGGTTTGACTCGAAGGAAGTGTCCTGTTGAGGTCATCGGACTTTCCCAACAACCGGTTACTACTGTCAAAGGCCAAACTAATTTTAATTTTGTTCCTGTACAAGCCGACGCTCCCGAATTTAAGAGAACCAACGTCATTGTCTTACCTCGAATTATGTCAACGATGCCTAACAGGGTTTTGCCAGCTGAGGTACGAGATCGTTATCGTCATCTTGTCTTTGCCGACCCTCAATTTGATCACCCTGCGCCAGTAGATATGTTGATTGGAGGAGATTTATATCCGTCCGTCATTCAATCTAGAGCTGACGTTATACACACCGAAGGCTTACCATCAGCGATGAATACACAATTAGGTTGGGTCATAATTGGTGCGTTACAGGATAACACACATACTCCGCTTACGTCTCTGTCAATTAGTACAACCCCTCCGATCGAAGAATTGATGCAGCGTTTTTGGACAGTAGAGGAACCCACAGAGTCAACAATGCCAACTACACAAGACAAGCAATGTGAAGACTGGTTTGTTAAAACCACGAAACGAGACGCCACCGGTCGATTTTATGTTGGTTTACCGTTTCGAACAATAGTATGTTTCCCGGGTACAGCTGACATCGGATGTCAAGATGAGAAATCGGTCGTTTTAGGGTCATCCAGAACTTCTGCTCTGAACCGATTGTATAATTTAGAACGTCGCCTTGAAAAGGATCCGGAATTATATACTGCCTACCGGGCCTTCATGGATGATTACAGATCGTTAGGACATATGAAGTTAGCGACCGAGCCAGGCAAATATTTTATACCTCACCATCCTGTAGTTAAACGGTGTAATGAGGAACTGAAGATTCGTGTGGTGTTTGATGCCTCAGCTAAGTCTTCATCCGGAGTCTCATTAAATGACTGCTTGGTGACTGGACCAAAGCTTCAGACAGAAATCGGTGATGTTTTGTTGCGCAGTCGACTACACAAATTTGTCTTTACAGCCGACATCACTAAAATGTACCGTCAAATATGTCTACATGAACCAGATAGAGTTTATCAACATATACTATGGCGCAATTCGCCTAGTGACGAGGTACAGGAGTATGAGTTGTGTACGGTCACATATGGCGTAAGTTCGGCTCCGTTTTTAGCGATTCGATGCCTACAACAGCTCAATATGGATGATGGACCTGAATTTCCACTCGTCCACGATGTCCTGTTAACTGATACATACGTGGATGATATTTTTGTTGGCGCTGACACTTTAGAGGACGTTTTAGCAGCAAAAATCCAAATCATCGACTTGTTAAATCGAGGTGGATTTAGCCTGAAAAAATGGGCTAGCAATTGTCCCGAGATTTTGAACACTATCGACATTGAAGACCGGGCTACGACACCATGGATAGAGCCAACTAGGGAACAGGCCGTCAAAGTTTTAGGAGTACATTGGGACCCTGTACTTGACACATTCGGCTATCATTCGACGATAAGTCAAGTTACTCCTACAAAACGGTCAGTATTATCAACTGTTGCTCGCTTTTATGATCCAATCGGCGCGTTGGGTCCGATGGTTTTCTGGGCCAAGTGTTTAATGCAGAGGCTATGGATGGAGAAATTAGATTGGGATGCACCACTTTCATCAGCTTTGACATCGTTGTGGCAAGGTTTCATCGATAAGCTGCCGGACTTAGCATGCTTGTCGTTACCACGACACATTGCAGTAGTCAACAGTCAAGATATACAATTACTAGGATTCGCTGACGCGTCTCAGGTTGGATATGCAGCAACAGTGTATTTGCGTGTGGTAGACCAGAGTGATAATGTCCGATTGTATTTCCTGGCATGTAAAACAAAGGTTGCACCACTGAAGTCATCATCAATGGATATGTCATTAACCATACCACGGCTAGAGCTCTGTGCCGCACTCTTGTTGTCACGTCTCTTGTCTCTACGTTTGAAAGTTTTACAGGGCAGAATCAAGATCACACGTGTCCGGGCATGGACAGATTCAACTATTGTTTTATCGTGGCTCACAGCTGAACAAAGGCTATTTAAAATCTTTGTCACAAACCGAGTATCGAAAATACGCAATCTCGTACCCCAGTGCGAATGGGCTCACGTCGGTACTGCAGATAATCCAGCCGACCCTGCATCGCGAGGACTGCTTCCAGATGCCTTGGTAGCATGTTCATCATTTCTACATGGACCGGAATTTCTCCAGTATCCGGAAGAGCAATGGCCGGTTGCCATCACATCGATTGTAGATCCTGCAGAGCTCCCTGATTTTAAACGCCCATCGAAAAATGTGCTGTTAGCTCAACAGGTTGATGATAGTTTGATTCAGCGGTTTTCTGTGTTGCGCAAGATGCAACGGGTGCTAGCATATTGTCTTCGATTTGTCGACAAGGCTCGACAACGTCCAGTCGTGAGTGGACCAATCATTTGGAAGGAGTACGAAAATGTTTTGACAAAGGTAGCGAGGTACACTCAAAGGTTATATTACGCAGAGTTGCACCACCAACTAGGAACTTCAAATTCCGTCATCACCCCGAGTTCCCTCGCTCAACTTGCACCTTTTGTCGATGCTCACGGTGTGATTAGAGTAGGTGGCCGTCTACAGCATTCGGACTTGAACATAGACGCCAAACACCCTATCTTGTTACCAAAGTCGTCTCACCTTGCTTACATCATTATTCAACACTACCATCAGAACACTTTACATGGTGGATCGCGTCTAGTGGCCTCACTAATTCAGCGACGTTTTTGGATCGTTTCCAGTCGAGCTGCGATACGGCAAGTTATATTTAAATGTACAGTGTGTGTCAGATACAAGGCTGCCGCTCCCCAACCAGTGATGGCAGATTTACCCTCAGCAAGAGTCCAACAATGTCGACCATTTACAAATGTCGGGATGGACTACGGAGGTCCATTCACGGTTAAAGAAAGTCAACGCCGTAATTCAAGGACTTATAAGGCGTATCTTGCGTTATTTATTTGTCTATCCACCAAGGCTGTCCACCTGGAGGTGGTAACGGATTTGTCAACGGAAGCCTTTATGGCTGCGCTGGATCGATTTGTAGCCCGTAGAGGAATTCCTGCACAGATCCACTCGGATTGTGGTACAAATTACATTGGAGCAGCAAGGCAGCTTAAGACATTATTTAAAGACGCAGCACTCCAAGAAGCTCTGCATGCACGAGTTCCGTGTCAGTGGCGATTTAACCCGCCTGCAGCTCCGCACTTTGGCGGTATTTGGGAAGCTGCTATCAAAAGTACAAAGTTACACCTAAAAAAGGTTGTAGGTAATCAGGTGCATACCTTAGAGGAATTGACGACATTGATTACACGGATCGAGGGTGTACTCAATTCTCGACCCTTGGTTGTCATGTCAAGCGATCCGAACGATTTGTCTGTGCTAACACCGGGACATTTTTTGATCGGACAACCGATCTTGGCAATTCCTGAACACGACATCAGTGACATTCCGCAGAATCGCCTCAAACGCTGGCAGTTAATTAAACAAGCCCTTCAATCATTTTGGAAACGGTGGAATCGGGAGTATTTGCACACGCTGCAGAGTAGACAGAAATGGTTCCATCAAAATCCCAGTCTCGGTGTCGGAGATATCGTCGTCATAAATTCACCTTCTCGACCTCCTTTGATGTGGCAAATTGGTCGGGTCATCGAGGTCCACCCTGGTGCTGACCAAGTGGTCCGTGTAGCCACTGTCAAGACAGCGGAAGGGATACTGAAACGTCCAGTGGTAAAGTTGGTTAAACTACCCACCGACAACGCTTAACTTACCTTCTTCCATTTGTTCCATCTTCCACCATCCCAAACATACAATTTTCTTGCTGTGTATAATTATTTATGTATATATGCATTATTTTGTATTTGAATTGTCATAGGTTTATTTTTGTTTCTGTTTATTACTTAATAGTTGTACAATGATATGGTCTGACCGAGAAGTATCGGTTTTGAAAGTACCCTTTCAAAGCGGGGGAGGATGTTGGGACTCGGTTAACTACCAGAGCGCGCCGGTTATTCCGATTTTAAAATGATCCGGTTCCGTGACACGCATGCGCAGCCCAGTGCCGGCCAACGGCCGGTTTTTCGTCGTCAATTCGTTTTATCACGGACTCTATACGTCATGCGCTACAGGAAGAAGGCGTCCGTAGTGCCGTTGTTTTTTTTGTTTTTAAATCGTCACGTGTTTTTACGAGTATTGTCGCCATTGCGCGGTATGACATATTAGTCAAGTTTATATTGTCTATCGTTGTATGTAGTTGACGTACCACATACGAGAGTCGTCTTTTTTTCTCCTCAATAAGTGCGATCGCTGGTTCGTTGTGCCGTATCGTCGCGTTCGTTGTGCTGTAGCGTCGCGTTTGATGTGCCGCCTTATAGGTTCTTACACGCTCGAATAAACGACATTCGCGTTGTAAGAACTTTCGATCGTATTCTCGCTCTCACATTCTACATGCTCGAACAGTAAAATTGGTGTTCGCATTATAGAAAGGGGTGAGTGATCGCAAGTTATCCTCATTAATTTCAATTCACGTGTGCGATGTTAGTCGCACTGGGTCAGTAGTGTCGCCGTCGTAGATCGTCACGTTCCCCAGTCTTCCGGTGCAGATACATCGACCCCGACCAGTACAGGACAGCAACCGACCGATACCCAGGTCAGACGTATCATACCTTATTATTGTAATAGTTTGATAACCCAATATCACGTTCCGTGATTAATAATTATTATTTTATGTTGTTATGCGATGTGATAGGACTAACATAGCATTAAGTCTACGTTGTATTTTATTAATTATTATTCAAAGGGAGAGAAATAAATTATACAGTCCACTATCATTATATCCTTATTTATCTTATACTAAATTAGATAGCACCCAGCCTAATATAGTCGAGTTTTCACCCGAGTTCAAGTGAACCGGAATTCGCGACAAACACTTTGAAAGCCGTGTACACTTATTAACAATGAACGACTTATGGAGAATTTTTTTAGCTTTCCGAATATATATGGTTGGTGTGTTGCCACCTTCCGGAACACGGTCGGAAAAATGATAAATGGCACGGTTGCCTGTACAAGAGGATCTACCAAAAGACGGTCCCCTGGCCTGGTTTGAGGCATATTACTTAGTCTTTGAAAGCCGTGTACACTTATGAACAATGAACGACTTATGGAGAATTTTTTTAGCTTCCCAAATTTATATGTTAAATGCGTGGCCACCTTCCGGAACACAGTCGGAAAAATGATAAACGATACGATTGCCTGTACCGCGGCTCTACAAAAAAAACGGTCCCCTGGCCTGGTCTGACGCATATTACTAAGTCTTTGAAAGCCGTGTACACTTATGAACAATGAACGACTTATGGAGAATTTTTTTAGCTTTCCAAATTTATATGTTAAATGCGTGGCCAACCTTCCGGAACACGGTCGGAAAAATGATAAACCATACGTTTGCCTGTACCGCGGATCTACGAAAAAACGTTCCCCTGGCCTGGTCTGACGCATATTAATATATCACCGAAAGCCGAGTACACTTTTGAACTATGAACGACTTATGGAGATTTCTCCTGGCTTCCCGAATATATAGGTTATATGCGTCGCCACCTTCCGGAACACGGTCGGAAAAATGATAAACGATACGATTGCCTGTACCGCGGCTCTACATAAAAACGGTCCCCTGGCCTGGTCTGACGCATATTACTAAGTCTTTGAAAGCCGTGTACACTTTTAAACTATGAACGACTTATGGAGATTTCTCCTGGCTTCCCGAATATATAGGTTATATGCGTCGCCACCTTCCGGAACACGGTCGGAAAAATGATAAACGATACGATTGCCTGTACCGCGGCTCTACGAAAAAAACGGTCCCCTGGCCTGGTCTGACGCATATAACTAAGTCTTTGAAAGCCGTGTACACTTATGAACAATGAACGACTTATGGAGAATTTTTTTAGCTTTCCAAATTTATATGTTAAATGCATAGCCACCTTCCGGAACTCGGTCGGAAAAATGATAAACCATACGTTTGCCTGTACCGCGGATCTACGAAAAAACAGTCCCCTGGCCTGGTCTGACGCATATTACTAAGTCCTCAAAAGCCGTGTACACTTCTGAACTTTGAACGACTTATGGAGATTTCTCCTGGCTTCCCGAATATATAGGTTATATGCGTCGCCACCTTCCGGAACACGGTCGGAAAAATGATAAACGATACGATTGCCTGTACCGCGGCTCTACATAAAAACGGTTCCCTGGCCTGGTCTGACGCATATTACTAAGTCTTTGAAAGCCGTGTACACTTTTAAACTATGAACGACTTATGGAGATTTCTCCTGGCTTCCCGAATATATAGGTTATATGCGTCGCCACCTTCCGGAACACGGTCGGAAAAATGATAAACGATACGATTGCCTGTACCGCGGCTCTACGAAAAAACGGTCCCCTGGCCTGGTCTGACGCATATAACTAAGTCTTTGAAAGCCGTGTACACTTATGAACAATGAACGACTTATGGAGAATTTTTTTAGCTTTCCAAATTTATATGTTAAATGCATAGCCACCTTCCGGAACTCGGTCGGAAAAATGATAAACCATACGTTTGCCTGTACCGCGGATCTACGAAAAAACAGTCCCCTGGCCTGGTCTGACGCATATTACTAAGTCCTCAAAAGCCGTGTACACTTCTGAACTTTGAACGACTTATGGAGAATTTTCTTAGCTTTCCGAATATATATGGTTGGTGTTTTGCCACATTCCGGAACACGGTCGGAAAAATGATAAATAGCACGGTTGCCTGTACAGGAGGATCTACCAAAAGACGGTCCCCTGGCCTGGTTTGAGGCATATTACTATTTCCCCGAAAGCCGTGTACACTTCTAAACTATGAACGACTTATGGAGAATTTTCTTAGCTTTCTGAATATTTATGTTTAATGTGTCGCCACCTTCCGGAACACGGGCGGAAAAATGATAAACGATACGTTTGCCTGTACCGCGGCTCTACAAAAAAACGTTCCCCTGCCCTGGTCTGACGCATATTAATATATCACCGAAAGCCGAGTACACTTTTAAACTATAAACGACTTATGGAGATTTTTCCTGGCTTTCCGAATATACAGGTTATATGCGTCGCCACCTTCCGGAACTTAATCGGAAAAAATGACAAACGATACGATTGCCTGTACCGCGGCTCTACAAAAAAACGGTCCCCTGGGCTGGTCAGAGGTATAATACTATCGACCCGAAAACCGTGTAGACTTCTGAACAATGAACGACTTATGGAGAATTTTTTTAGCTTTCCGAATATATATGGTTGGTGTGTTGCCACCTTCCGGAACACGGTCGGAAAAATGATAAACGATACGTTTTCCTGTACCGCGGATCTACGAAAAAACGGTCCCCTGGCCTGGTCTGACGCATATTACTAAGTCTTTGAAAACCGTGTAAACTGAAGAACAATGAACGACTTATGGAGAATTTTTTTAGCTTTCCAAATTTATATGTTAAATGCGTGGCCACCTTCCGGAACACGGTCGGAAAAATGATAAACGATACGTTTTCCTGTACCGCGGATCTACGAAAAAAACGGTCCCCTGGCCTGGTCTGACGCATATTACTAAGTCTTTGAAAGCCGTGTACACTTATGAACAATGAACGACTTATGGAGAATTTTTTTAGCTTTCCAAATTTATATGTTAAATGCATGGCCACCTTCCGGGACTCGGTCGGAAAAATGATAAACCATACGTTTGCCTGTACCGCGGATCTACGAAAAAACAGTCCCCTGGCCTGGTCTGACGCATATTACTAAGTCCTCAAAAGCCGTGTACACTTCTGAACTTTGAACGACTTATGGAGAATTTTCTTAGCTTTCCGAATATATATGGTTGGTGTGTTGCCACCTTCCGGAACACGGTCGAAAAAACGATAAATTGCAAGGTTGCCTGTACAAGAGGATCTACCAAAAGACCGTCCCCTGGCCTGGTGTGAGGCATATTACTATGTCCCCAAAAGCCGTGTACACTTCTAAACTATGAACGACTTATGGAGAATTTTCTTAGCTTTCTGAATATTTATGTTTAATGTGTCGCCACCTTCCGGAACACGATCGGAAAAATGATAAACGATACGTTTGCCTGTACCGCGGTTCTACAAAAAAACGTTCCCCTGCCCTGGTCTGACGCATATTAATATATCACCGAAAGCCGAGTACACTTTTAAACTATAAACGACATATGGAGATTTTTCCTGGCTTCCCGAATATATAGGTTATATGCGTCGCCACCTACCGGAACACGGTCGGAAAAATGATAAACGATACGATTGCCTGTACCGCGGCTCTACGAAAAAACGGTCCCCTGGCCTGGTCTGACGCATATTACTAAGTCTTTGAAAGCCGTGTACACTTATGAACAATGAACAACTTATGGAGAATTTTTTTAGCTTTCCAAAGTTATATGTTAAATGCATGGCCACCTTCCGGAACTCGGTCGGAAAAATGATAAACCATACGTTTGCCTGTACCGCGGATCTACGAAAAAACAGTCCCCTGGCCTGGTCTGACGCATATTACTAAGTCCTCAAAAGCCGTGTACACTTCTGAACTTTGAACGACTTATGGAGAATTTTCTTAGCATTCCGAATATATATGGTTGGTGTTTTGCCACATTCCGGAACACGGTCGGAAAAATGATAAATGGCACGGTTGCCTGTACAAGAGAATCTACCAAAAGACGGTCCCCTGGCCTGGTTTGAGGCATATTACTATGTCCCAGAAAGCCGTGTACACTTTTAAACTATAAACGACTTATGGAGATTTTTCCTGGATTCCGAATATATAGGTTATATGCGTCGCCACCTTCCGGAACTTAATCGGAAAAATGATAAACGATACGATTGCCTGTACCGCGGCTCTACAAAAAAACGGTCCCCTGGGCTGGTCAGAGGTATAATACTATATACCCGAAAACCGTGTAGACTTCTGAACTATGAATTACTTATGGAGAATTTTCTTAGCTTCCCAAATATATATGGTTGGTGTGTTGCCACCTTCCGGAACACGGTCGGAAAAATGATAAACGATACGATTGCCTGTACCGCGGATCTACGAAAAAACGGTCCCCTGGCCTGGTCTGACGCATATTAATATATCACCGAAAGCCGAGTACACTTTTAAACTATGAACGACTTATGGAGATTTCTCCTGGCTTCCCGAATATATAGGTTATATGCGTTGCCACTTTCCGGAACACGGTCGGAAAAATGATAAACGATACGTTTTCCTGTACCGCGGATCTACGAAAAAACGGTCCCCTGGCCTGGTCTGACGCATATTACTAAGTCTTTGAAAGCCGTGTACACTTATGAACAATGAACGACTTATGGAGAATTTTTTTAGCTTTCCAAATTTATATGTTAAATGCGTGGCCACCTTCCGGAACACGGTCGGAAAAATGATAAACCATACGTTTGCCTGTACCGCGGATCTACGAAAAAACGTTCCCCTGGCCTGGTCTGACGCATATTAATATATCACCGAAAGCCGAGTACACTTTTAAACTATGAACGACTTATGGAGATTTCTCCTGGCTTCCCGAATATATAGGTTATATGCGTCGCCACCTTCCGGAACACGGTCGGAAAAATGATAAACGATACGATTGCCAGTACCGCGGCTCTACGAAAAAACGGTCCCCTGGCCTGGTCTGACGCATATTACTAAGTCTTTGAAAGCCGTGTACACTTATGAACAATGAACAACTTATGGAGAATTTTTTTAGCTTTCCAAATTTATATGTTAAATGCATGGCCACCTTCCGGAACTCGGTCGGAAAAATGATAAACCATACGTTTGCCTGTACCGCGGATCTACGAAAAAACAGTCCCCTGGCCTGGTCTGACGCATATTACTAAGTCCTCAAAAGCCGTGTACACTTCTGAACTTTGAACGACTTATGGAGAATTTTCTTAGCTTTCCGAATATATATGGTTGGTGTTTTGCCACATTCCGGAACACGGTCGGAAAAATGATAAATGGCACGGTTGCCTGTACAAGAGGATCTACCAAAAGACGGTCCCCTGGCCTGGTTTGAGGCATATTACTATGTCCACGAAAACCGTGTACACTTCTAAACTATAAACGACTTATGGAGAATTTTCTTAGCTTTCTGAATATTAATGTTTAATGTGTCGCCACTTTCCGGAACACGGGCGGAAAAATGATAAACGATACGTTTGCCTGTACGGCGGCTCTACAAAAAAACGTTCCCCTGCCCTGGTCTGACGCATATTAATATATCACCGAAAGCCGAGTACACTTTTAAACTATAAACGACTTATGGAGATTTCTCCTGGCTTCCCGAATATATAGGTTATATGCGTCGCCACCTTCCGGAACTTAATCGGAAAAATGATAAACGATACGATTGCCTGTACCGCGGCTCTACAAAAAAACGGTCCCCTGGGCTGGTCAGAGGTATAATACTATATACCCGAAAACCGTGTAGACTTCTGAACTATGAATTACTTATGGAGAATTTTCTTAGCTTCCCAAATATATATGGTTGGTGTGTTGCCACCTTCCGGAACACGGTCGGAAAAATGTTAAACGATACGATTGCCTGTACCGCGGATCTACGAAAAAACGTTCCCCTGGCCTGGTCTGACGCATATTAATATATCACCGAAAGCCGAGTACACTTTTAAACTATGAACGACTTATGGAGATTTCTCCTGGCTTCCCGAATATATAGGTTGTATGCGTCGCCACCTCCCGGAAGACGGTCAGAAAAATGATAAACGATACGATTGCCTGTACCGCGGCTCTACAAAAAAACGGTCCCCTGGCCTGGTCTGACGCATATTACTAAGTCTTTGAAAGCCGTGTACACTTATGAATAATGAACGACTTATGGAGAATTTTTTTAGTTTTCCAAATTTATATGTTAAATGCGTGGCCACCTTCCGGAACACGGTCGGAAAAATGATAAACCATACGTTTGCCTGTACCGCGGATCTACGAAAAAACGTTCCCCTGGCCTGGTCTGACGCATATTAATATATCACCGAAAGCTGAGTACACTTTTAAACTATGAACGACTTATGGAGATTGCTCCTGGCTTCCCGAATATATAGGTTATATGCGTCGCCACCTTCCGGAACACGGTCGGAAAAATGATAAACGATACGATTGCCTGTACCGCGGCTCTACGAAAAAACGGTCCCCTGGCCTGGTCTGACGCATATTACTAAGTCTTTGAAAGCCGTGTACACTTATGAACAATGAACAACTTATGGAGAATTTTTTTAGCTTTCCAAATTTATATGTTAAGTGCATGGCCACCTTCCGGAACTCGGTCGGAAAAATGATAAACCATACGTTTGCCTGTACCGCGGATCTACGAAAAAACAGTCCCCTGGCCTGGTCTGACGCATATTACTAAGTCCTCAAAAGCCGTGTACACTTCTGAACTTTGAACGACTTATGGAGAATTTTCTTAGCATTCCGAATATATATGGTTGGTGTTTTGCCACATTCCGGAACACGGTCGGAAAAATGATAAATGGCACGGTTGCCTGTACAAGAGGATCTACCAAAAGACGGTCCCCTGGCCTGGTTTGAGGCATATTACTATGTCCCCGAAAGCCGTGTACACTTCTAAACTATGAACGACTTATGGAGAATTTTCTTAGCTTTCTGAATATTAATGTTTAATGTGTCGCCACCTTCCGGAACACGGGCGGAAAAATGATAAACGATACGTTTGCCTGTACGGCGGCTCTACAAAAAAACGTTCCCCTGCCCTGGTCTGACGCATATTAATATATCACCGAAAGCCGAGTACACTTTTAAACTATAAACGACTTATGGAGATTTTTCTTAGCTTTCCGAATACATATATGGTTGGTGTGTTGCCACCTTCCAGAACACGGTCGGAAAAATGATAAATGGCACGGTTGCCTGTACAAGAGGATCTACCAAAAGACGGTCCCCTAGCCTTGTTTGAGGCATATTACTATGTCCCAGAAAGCCGTGTACACTTCTAAACTATGAACGACTTATGGAGATTTCCCCTGGCTTCCCGAATATATAGGTTATATGCGTCGCCACCTTCCGAAACACGATCGGAAAAATGATAAACCATACGTTTGCCTGTACCGCGGATCTACGAAAAAACGGTCCCCTGGCCTGGTCTGACGCATATTACTAAGTCCTCAAAAGCCGTGTACACTTCTGAACTTTGAACGACTTATGGAGAATTTTCTTAGCTTTCCGAATATATATGGTTGGTGTTTTGCCACATTCCGGAACACGGTCGGAAAAATGATAAATGGCACGGTTGCCTGTACAAGAGGATCTACCAAAAGACGGTCCCTTGGCCTGGTTTGAGGCATATTACTATGTCCCCGAAAGCCGTGTACACTTCTAAACTATGAACGACTTATGGAGAATTTTCTTAGCTTTCTGAATATTAATGTTTAATGTGTCGCCACCTTCCGGAACACGGGCGGAAAAATGATAAACGATACGTTTGCCTGTACGGCGGCTCTAAAAAAAAACGTTCCCCTGCCCTGGTCTGACGCATATTAATATATCACCGAAAGCCGAGTACACTTTTAAACTATAAACGACTTATGGAGATTTTTCCTGGCTTCCCGAATATATAGGTTATATGCGTCGCCACCTTCCGGAACTTGATCGGAAAAATGATAAACGATACGATTGCCTGTACCGCGGCTCTACAAAAAAACGGTCCCCTGGGCTGGTCAGAGGTATAATACTATATACCCGAAAACCATGTAGACTTCTGAACTATGAATTACTTATGGAGAATTTTCTTAGCTTCCCAAATATATATGGTTGGTGTGTTGCCACCTTCCGGAACACGGTCGGAAAAATGATAAACGATACGATTGCCTGTACCGCGGATCTACAAAAAAACGGTCCGCTGGCCTGGTCTGACGCATATTACTAAGTCTTTGAAAGCCGTGTACACTTATGAACAATGAACAACTTATGGAGAATTTTTTTAGCTTTCAAAATTTATATGTTAAATGCATGGCCACCTTCCGGAACACGGTCGGAAAAATGATAAACCATACGTTTGCCTGTACCGCGGATCTACGAAAAAACGGTCCCCTGGCCTGGTCTGACGCATATTACTAAGTCCTCAAAAGCCGTGTACACTTTTGAACTTTGAACGACTTATGGAGAATTTTCTTAGCTTTCCGAATACATATATGGTTGGTGTGTTGCCACCTTCCGGAACACGGTCGGAAAAATGATAAATGGCACGGTTGCCTGTACAAGAGAATCTACCAAAAGACGGTCCCCTGGCCTGGTTTGAGGCATATTACTATGTCCCAGAAAGCCGTGTACACTTTTAAACTATAAACGACTTATGGAGATTTTTCCTGGATTCCGAATATATAGGTTATATGCGTCGCCACCTTCCGGAACTTAATCGGAAAAATGATAAACGATACGATTGCCTGTACCGCGGCTCTACAAAAAAACGGTCCCCTGGGCTGGTCAGAGGTATAATACTATATACCCGAAAACCGTGTAGACTTCTGAACTATGAATTACTTATGGAGAATTTTCTTAGCTTCCCAAATATATATGGTTGGTGTGTTGCCACCTTCCGGAACACGGTCGGAAAAATGATAAACGATACGATTGCCTGTACCGCGGATCTACGAAAAAACGGTCCCCTGGCCTGGTCTGACGCATATTAATATATCACCGAAAGCCGAGTACACTTTTAAACTATGAACGACTTATGGAGATTTCTCCTGGCTTCCCGAATATATAGGTTATATGCGTTGCCACTTTCCGGAACACGGTCGGAAAAATGATAAACGATACGTTTTCCTGTACCGCGGATCTACGAAAAAACGGTCCCCTGGCCTGGTCTGACGCATATTACTAAGTCTTTGAAAGCCGTGTACACTTATGAACAATGAACGACTTATGGAGAATTTTTTTAGCTTTCCAAATTTATATGTTAAATGCGTGGCCACCTTCCGGAACACGGTCGGAAAAATGATAAACCATACGTTTGCCTGTACCGCGGATCTACGAAAAAACGTTCCCCTGGCCTGGTCTGACGCATATTAATATATCACCGAAAGCCGAGTACACTTTTAAACTATGAACGACTTATGGAGATTTCTCCTGGCTTCCCGAATATATAGGTTATATGCGTCGCCACCTTCCGGAACACGGTCGGAAAAATGATAAACGATACGATTGCCAGTACCGCGGCTCTACGAAAAAACGGTCCCCTGGCCTGGTCTGACGCATATTACTAAGTCTTTGAAAGCCGTGTACACTTATGAACAATGAACAACTTATGGAGAATTTTTTTAGCTTTCCAAATTTATATGTTAAATGCATGGCCACCTTCCGGAACTCGGTCGGAAAAATGATAAACCATACGTTTGCCTGTACCGCGGATCTACGAAAAAACAGTCCCCTGGCCTGGTCTGACGCATATTACTAAGTCCTCAAAAGCCGTGTACACTTCTGAACTTTGAACGACTTATGGAGAATTTTCTTAGCTTTCCGAATATATATGGTTGGTGTTTTGCCACATTCCGGAACACGGTCGGAAAAATGATAAATGGCACGGTTGCCTGTACAAGAGGATCTACCAAAAGACGGTCCCCTGGCCTGGTTTGAGGCATATTACTATGTCCACGAAAACCGTGTACACTTCTAAACTATAAACGACTTATGGAGAATTTTCTTAGCTTTCTGAATATTAATGTTTAATGTGTCGCCACTTTCCGGAACACGGGCGGAAAAATGATAAACGATACGTTTGCCTGTACGGCGGCTCTACAAAAAAAACGTTCCCCTGCCCTGGTCTGACGCATATTAATATATCACCGAAAGCCGAGTACACTTTTAAACTATAAACGACTTATGGAGATTTCTCCTGGCTTCCCGAATATATAGGTTATATGCGTCGCCACCTTCCGGAACTTAATCGGAAAAATGATAAACGATACGATTGCCTGTACCGCGGCTCTACAAAAAAACGGTCCCCTGGGCTGGTCAGAGGTATAATACTATATACCCGAAAACCGTGTAGACTTCTGAACTATGAATTACTTATGGAGAATTTTCTTAGCTTCCCAAATATATATGGTTGGTGTGTTGCCACCTTCCGGAACACGGTCGGAAAAATGTTAAACGATACGATTGCCTGTACCGCGGATCTACGAAAAAACGTTCCCCTGGCCTGGTCTGACGCATATTAATATATCACCGAAAGCCGAGTACACTTTTAAACTATGAACGACTTATGGAGATTTCTCCTGGCTTCCCGAATATATAGGTTGTATGCGTCGCCACCTCCCGGAAGACGGTCAGAAAAATGATAAACGATACGATTGCCTGTACCGCGGCTCTACAAAAAAAACGGTCCCCTGGCCTGGTCTGACGCATATTACTAAGTCTTTGAAAGCCGTGTACACTTATGAATAATGAACGACTTATGGAGAATTTTTTTAGTTTTCCAAATTTATATGTTAAATGCGTGGCCACCTTCCGGAACACGGTCGGAAAAATGATA
Source organism: Metopolophium dirhodum (assembly GCF_019925205.1). NCBI lineage: Eukaryota > Metazoa > Arthropoda > Insecta > Hemiptera > Aphididae > Metopolophium > Metopolophium dirhodum. Next base: position 1,906,878 of record NC_083560.1, read on the forward strand.
AACCATACGTTTGCCTGTACCGCGGATCTACGAAAAAACGTTCCCCTGGCCTGGTCTGACGCATATTAATATATCACCGAAAGCTGAGTACACTTTTAAACTATGAACGACTTATGGAGATTGCTCCTGGCTTCCCGAATATATAGGTTATATGCGTCGCCACCTTCCGGAACACGGTCGGAAAAATGATAAACGATACGATTGCCTGTACCGCGGCTCTACGAAAAAACGGTCCCCTGGCCTGGTCTGACGCATATTACTAAGTCTTTGAAAGCCGTGTACACTTATGAACAATGAACAACTTATGGAGAATTTTTTTAGCTTTCCAAATTTATATGTTAAGTGCATGGCCACCTTCCGGAACTCGGTCGGAAAAATGATAAACCATACGTTTGCCTGTACCGCGGATCTACGAAAAAACAGTCCCCTGGCCTGGTCTGACGCATATTACTAAGTCCTCAAAAGCCGTGTACACTTCTGAACTTTGAACGACTTATGGAGAATTTTCTTAGCATTCCGAATATATATGGTTGGTGTTTTGCCACATTCCGGAACACGGTCGGAAAAATGATAAATGGCACGGTTGCCTGTACAAGAGGATCTACCAAAAGACGGTCCCCTGGCCTGGTTTGAGGCATATTACTATGTCCCCGAAAGCCGTGTACACTTCTAAACTATGAACGACTTATGGAGAATTTTCTTAGCTTTCTGAATATTAATGTTTAATGTGTCGCCACCTTCCGGAACACGGGCGGAAAAATGATAAACGATACGTTTGCCTGTACGGCGGCTCTACAAAAAAACGTTCCCCTGCCCTGGTCTGACGCATATTAATATATCACCGAAAGCCGAGTACACTTTTAAACTATAAACGACTTATGGAGATTTTTCTTAGCTTTCCGAATACATATATGGTTGGTGTGTTGCCACCTTCCAGAACACGGTCGGAAAAATGATAAATGGCACGGTTGCCTGTACAAGAGGATCTACCAAAAGACGGTCCCCTAGCCTTGTTTGAGGCATATTACTATGTCCCAGAAAGCCGTGTACACTTCTAAACTATGAACGACTTATGGAGATTTCCCCTGGCTTCCCGAATATATAGGTTATATGCGTCGCCACCTTCCGAAACACGATCGGAAAAATGATAAACCATACGTTTGCCTGTACCGCGGATCTACGAAAAAACGGTCCCCTGGCCTGGTCTGACGCATATTACTAAGTCCTCAAAAGCCGTGTACACTTCTGAACTTTGAACGACTTATGGAGAATTTTCTTAGCTTTCCGAATATATATGGTTGGTGTTTTGCCACATTCCGGAACACGGTCGGAAAAATGATAAATGGCACGGTTGCCTGTACAAGAGGATCTACCAAAAGACGGTCCCTTGGCCTGGTTTGAGGCATATTACTATGTCCCCGAAAGCCGTGTACACTTCTAAACTATGAACGACTTATGGAGAATTTTCTTAGCTTTCTGAATATTAATGTTTAATGTGTCGCCACCTTCCGGAACACGGGCGGAAAAATGATAAACGATACGTTTGCCTGTACGGCGGCTCTAAAAAAAAACGTTCCCCTGCCCTGGTCTGACGCATATTAATATATCACCGAAAGCCGAGTACACTTTTAAACTATAAACGACTTATGGAGATTTTTCCTGGCTTCCCGAATATATAGGTTATATGCGTCGCCACCTTCCGGAACTTGATCGGAAAAATGATAAACGATACGATTGCCTGTACCGCGGCTCTACAAAAAAAACGGTCCCCTGGGCTGGTCAGAGGTATAATACTATATACCCGAAAACCATGTAGACTTCTGAACTATGAATTACTTATGGAGAATTTTCTTAGCTTCCCAAATATATATGGTTGGTGTGTTGCCACCTTCCGGAACACGGTCGGAAAAATGATAAACGATACGATTGCCTGTACCGCGGATCTACAAAAAAACGGTCCGCTGGCCTGGTCTGACGCATATTACTAAGTCTTTGAAAGCCGTGTACACTTATGAACAATGAACAACTTATGGAGAATTTTTTTAGCTTTCAAAATTTATATGTTAAATGCATGGCCACCTTCCGGAACACGGTCGGAAAAATGATAAACCATACGTTTGCCTGTACCGCGGATCTACGAAAAAACGGTCCCCTGGCCTGGTCTGACGCATATTACTAAGTCCTCAAAAGCCGTGTACACTTTTGAACTTTGAACGACTTATGGAGAATTTTCTTAGCTTTCCGAATACATATATGGTTGGTGTGTTGCCACCTTCCGGAACACGGTCGGAAAAATGATAAATGGCACGGTTGCCTGTACAAGAGAATCTACCAAAAGACGGTCCCCTGGCCTGGTTTGAGGCATATTACTATGTCCCAGAAAGCCGTGTACACTTTTAAACTATAAACGACTTATGGAGATTTTTCCTGGATTCCGAATATATAGGTTATATGCGTCGCCACCTTCCGGAACTTAATCGGAAAAATGATAAACGATACGATTGCCTGTACCGCGGCTCTACAAAAAAACGGTCCCCTGGGCTGGTCAGAGGTATAATACTATATACCCGAAAACCGTGTAGACTTCTGAACTATGAATTACTTATGGAGAATTTTCTTAGCTTCCCAAATATATATGGTTGGTGTGTTGCCACCTTCCGGAACACGGTCGGAAAAATGATAAACGATACGATTGCCTGTACCGCGGATCTACGAAAAAACGGTCCCCTGGCCTGGTCTGACGCATATTAATATATCACCGAAAGCCGAGTACACTTTTAAACTATGAACGACTTATGGAGATTTCTCCTGGCTTCCCGAATATATAGGTTATATGCGTTGCCACTTTCCGGAACACGGTCGGAAAAATGATAAACGATACGTTTTCCTGTACCGCGGATCTACGAAAAAACGGTCCCCTGGCCTGGTCTGACGCATATTACTAAGTCTTTGAAAGCCGTGTACACTTATGAACAATGAACGACTTATGGAGAATTTTTTTAGCTTTCCAAATTTATATGTTAAATGCGTGGCCACCTTCCGGAACACGGTCGGAAAAATGATAAACCATACGTTTGCCTGTACCGCGGATCTACGAAAAAACGTTCCCCTGGCCTGGTCTGACGCATATTAATATATCACCGAAAGCCGAGTACACTTTTAAACTATGAACGACTTATGGAGATTTCTCCTGGCTTCCCGAATATATAGGTTATATGCGTCGCCACCTTCCGGAACACGGTCGGAAAAATGATAAACGATACGATTGCCAGTACCGCGGCTCTACGAAAAAACGGTCCCCTGGCCTGGTCTGACGCATATTACTAAGTCTTTGAAAGCCGTGTACACTTATGAACAATGAACAACTTATGGAGAATTTTTTTAGCTTTCCAAATTTATATGTTAAATGCATGGCCACCTTCCGGAACTCGGTCGGAAAAATGATAAACCATACGTTTGCCTGTACCGCGGATCTACGAAAAAACAGTCCCCTGGCCTGGTCTGACGCATATTACTAAGTCCTCAAAAGCCGTGTACACTTCTGAACTTTGAACGACTTATGGAGAATTTTCTTAGCTTTCCGAATATATATGGTTGGTGTTTTGCCACATTCCGGAACACGGTCGGAAAAATGATAAATGGCACGGTTGCCTGTACAAGAGGATCTACCAAAAGACGGTCCCCTGGCCTGGTTTGAGGCATATTACTATGTCCACGAAAACCGTGTACACTTCTAAACTATAAACGACTTATGGAGAATTTTCTTAGCTTTCTGAATATTAATGTTTAATGTGTCGCCACTTTCCGGAACACGGGCGGAAAAATGATAAACGATACGTTTGCCTGTACGGCGGCTCTACAAAAAAACGTTCCCCTGCCCTGGTCTGACGCATATTAATATATCACCGAAAGCCGAGTACACTTTTAAACTATAAACGACTTATGGAGATTTCTCCTGGCTTCCCGAATATATAGGTTATATGCGTCGCCACCTTCCGGAACTTAATCGGAAAAATGATAAACGATACGATTGCCTGTACCGCGGCTCTACAAAAAAACGGTCCCCTGGGCTGGTCAGAGGTATAATACTATATACCCGAAAACCGTGTAGACTTCTGAACTATGAATTACTTATGGAGAATTTTCTTAGCTTCCCAAATATATATGGTTGGTGTGTTGCCACCTTCCGGAACACGGTCGGAAAAATGTTAAACGATACGATTGCCTGTACCGCGGATCTACGAAAAAACGTTCCCCTGGCCTGGTCTGACGCATATTAATATATCACCGAAAGCCGAGTACACTTTTAAACTATGAACGACTTATGGAGATTTCTCCTGGCTTCCCGAATATATAGGTTGTATGCGTCGCCACCTCCCGGAAGACGGTCAGAAAAATGATAAACGATACGATTGCCTGTACCGCGGCTCTACGAAAAAACGGTCCCCTGGCCTGGTCTGACGCATATTACTAAGTCTTTGAAAGCCGTGTACACTTATGAACAATGAACAACTTATGGAGAATTTTTTTAGCTTTCCAAATTTATATGTTAAGTGCATGGCCACCTTCCGGAACTCGGTCGGAAAAATGATAAACCATACGTTTGCCTGTACCGCGGATCTACGAAAAAACAGTCCCCTGGCCTGGTCTGACGCATATTACTAAGTCCTCAAAAGCCGTGTACACTTCTGAACTTTGAACGACTTATGGAGAATTTTCTTAGCATTCCGAATATATATGGTTGGTGTTTTGCCACATTCCGGAACACGGTCGGAAAAATGATAAATGGCACGGTTGCCTGTACAAGAGGATCTACCAAAAGACGGTCCCCTGGCCTGGTTTGAGGCATATTACTATGTCCCCGAAAGCCGTGTACACTTCTAAACTATGAACGACTTATGGAGAATTTTCTTAGCTTTCTGAATATTAATGTTTAATGTGTCGCCACCTTCCGGAACACGGGCGGAAAAATGATAAACGATACGTTTGCCTGTACGGCGGCTCTACAAAAAAACGTTCCCCTGCCCTGGTCTGACGCATATTAATATATCACCGAAAGCCGAGTACACTTTTAAACTATAAACGACTTATGGAGATTTTTCTTAGCTTTCCGAATACATATATGGTTGGTGTGTTGCCACCTTCCAGAACACGGTCGGAAAAATGATAAATGGCACGGTTGCCTGTACAAGAGGATCTACCAAAAGACGGTCCCCTAGCCTTGTTTGAGGCATATTACTATGTCCCAGAAAGCCGTGTACACTTCTAAACTATGAACGACTTATGGAGATTTCCCCTGGCTTCCCGAATATATAGGTTATATGCGTCGCCACCTTCCGAAACACGATCGGAAAAATGATAAACCATACGTTTGCCTGTACCGCGGATCTACGAAAAAACGGTCCCCTGGCCTGGTCTGACGCATATTACTAAGTCCTCAAAAGCCGTGTACACTTCTGAACTTTGAACGACTTATGGAGAATTTTCTTAGCTTTCCGAATATATATGGTTGGTGTTTTGCCACATTCCGGAACACGGTCGGAAAAATGATAAATGGCACGGTTGCCTGTACAAGAGGATCTACCAAAAGACGGTCCCTTGGCCTGGTTTGAGGCATATTACTATGTCCCCGAAAGCCGTGTACACTTCTAAACTATGAACGACTTATGGAGAATTTTCTTAGCTTTCTGAATATTAATGTTTAATGTGTCGCCACCTTCCGGAACACGGGCGGAAAAATGATAAACGATACGTTTGCCTGTACGGCGGCTCTAAAAAAAAACGTTCCCCTGCCCTGGTCTGACGCATATTAATATATCACCGAAAGCCGAGTACACTTTTAAACTATAAACGACTTATGGAGATTTTTCCTGGCTTCCCGAATATATAGGTTATATGCGTCGCCACCTTCCGGAACTTGATCGGAAAAATGATAAACGATACGATTGCCTGTACCGCGGCTCTACAAAAAAAACGGTCCCCTGGGCTGGTCAGAGGTATAATACTATATACCCGAAAACCATGTAGACTTCTGAACTATGAATTACTTATGGAGAATTTTCTTAGCTTCCCAAATATATATGGTTGGTGTGTTGCCACCTTCCGGAACACGGTCGGAAAAATGATAAACGATACGATTGCCTGTACCGCGGATCTACAAAAAAACGGTCCGCTGGCCTGGTCTGACGCATATTACTAAGTCTTTGAAAGCCGTGTACACTTATGAACAATGAACAACTTATGGAGAATTTTTTTAGCTTTCAAAATTTATATGTTAAATGCATGGCCACCTTCCGGAACACGGTCGGAAAAATGATAAACCATACGTTTGCCTGTACCGCGGATCTACGAAAAAACGGTCCCCTGGCCTGGTCTGACGCATATTACTAAGTCCTCAAAAGCCGTGTACACTTTTGAACTTTGAACGACTTATGGAGAATTTTCTTAGCTTTCCGAATACATATATGGTTGGTGTGTTGCCACCTTCCGGAACACGGTCGGAAAAATGATAAATGGCACGGTTGCCTGTACAAGAGAATCTACCAAAAGACGGTCCCCTGGCCTGGTTTGAGGCATATTACTATGTCCCAGAAAGCCGTGTACACTTTTAAACTATAAACGACTTATGGAGATTTTTCCTGGATTCCGAATATATAGGTTATATGCGTCGCCACCTTCCGGAACTTAATCGGAAAAATGATAAACGATACGATTGCCTGTACCGCGGCTCTACAAAAAAACGGTCCCCTGGGCTGGTCAGAGGTATAATACTATATACCCGAAAACCGTGTAGACTTCTGAACTATGAATTACTTATGGAGAATTTTCTTAGCTTCCCAAATATATATGGTTGGTGTGTTGCCACCTTCCGGAACACGGTCGGAAAAATGATAAACGAAACGATTGCCTGTACCGCGGATCTACGAAAAAACGGTCCCCTGGCCTGGTCTGACGCATATTAATATATCACCGAAAGCCGAGTACACTTTTAAACTATGAACGACTTATGGAGATTTCTCCTGGCTTCCCGAATATATAGGTTATATGCGTCGCCACTTTCCGGAACACGGTCGGAAAAATGATAAACGATACGTTTTCCTGTACCGCGGATCTACGAAAAAACGGTCCCCTGGCCTGGTCTGACGCATATTACTAAGTCTTTGAAAGCCGTGTACACTTATGAACAATGAACGACTTATGGAGAATTTTTTTAGCTTTCCAAATTTATATGTTAAATGCGTGGCCACCTTCCGGAACACGGTCGGAAAAATGATAAACCATACGTTTGCCTGTACCGCGGATCTACGAAAAAACGTTCCCCTGGCCTGGTCTGACGCATATTAATATATCACCGAAAGCCGAGTACACTTTTAAACTATGAACGACTTATGGAGATTTCTCCTGGCTTCCCGAATATATAGGTTATATGCGTCGCCACCTTCCGGAACACGGTCGGAAAAATGATAAACGATACGATTGCCAGTACCGCGGCTCTACGAAAAAACGGTCCCCTGGCCTGGTCTGACGCATATTACTAAGTCTTTGAAAGCCGTGTACACTTATGAACAATGAACAACTTATGGAGAATTTTTTTAGCTTTCCAAATTTATATGTTAAATGCATGGCCACCTTCCGGAACTCGGTCGGAAAAATGATAAACCATACGTTTGCCTGTACCGCGGATCTACGAAAAAACAGTCCCCTGGCCTGGTCTGACGCATATTACTAAGTCCTCAAAAGCCGTGTACACTTCTGAACTTTGAACGACTTATGGAGAATTTTCTTAGCTTTCCGAATATATATGGTTGGTGTTTTGCCACATTCCGGAACACGGTCGGAAAAATGATAAATGGCACGGTTGCCTGTACAAGAGGATCTACCAAAAGACGGTCCCCTGGCCTGGTTTGAGGCATATTACTATGTCCACGAAAACCGTGTACACTTCTAAACTATAAACGACTTATGGAGAATTTTCTTAGCTTTCTGAATATTAATGTTTAATGTGTCGCCACCTTCCGGAACACGGGCGGAAAAATGATAAACGATACGTTTGCCTGTACGGCGGCTCTACAAAAAAACGTTCCCCTGCCCTGGTCTGACGCATATTAATATATCACCGAAAGCCGAGTACACTTTTAAACTATAAACGACTTATGGAGATTTCTCCTGGCTTCCCGAATATATAGGTTATATGCGTCGCCACCTTCCGGAACTTAATCGGAAAAATGATAAACGATACGATTGCCTGTACCGCGGCTCTACAAAAAAACGGTCCCCTGGGCTGGTCAGAGGTATAATACTATATACCCGAAAACCGTGTAGACTTCTGAACTATGAATTACTTATGGAGAATTTTCTTAGCTTCCCAAATATATATGGTTGGTGTGTTGCCACCTTCCGGAACACGGTCGGAAAAATGTTAAACGATACGATTGCCTGTACCGGGGATCTACGAAAAAACGGTCCCCTGGCCTGGTCTGACGCATATTAATATATCACCGAAAGCTGAGTACACTTTTAAACTATGAACGACTTATGGAGATTTCTCCTGGCTTCCCGAATATATAGGTTATATGCGTCGCCACCTTCCGGAACACGGTCGGAAAAATGATAAACGATACGTTTCCCTGTACCGCGGATCTACGAAAAAACGGTCCCCTGGCCTGGTCTGACGCATATTACTAAGTCTTTGAAAGCCGTGTACACTTATGAACAATGAACGACTTATGGAGAATTTTTTTAGCTTTCCAAATTTATATGTTAAATGCGTGGCCACCTTCCGGAACACGGTCGGAAAAATGATAAACCATACGTTTGCCTGTACCGCGGATCTACGAAAAAACGTTCCCCTGGCCTGGTCTGACGCATATTAATATATCACCGAAAGCCGAGTACACTTTTAAACTATGAACGACTTATGGAGATTTCTCCTGGCTTCCCGAATATATAGGTTATATGCGTCGCCACCTCCCGGAACACGGTCGGAAAAATGATAAACGATACGATTGCCTGTACCGCGGCTCTACAAAAAAACGGTCCCCTGGCCTGGTCTGACGCATATTACTAAGTCTTTGAAAGCCGTGTACACTTATGAATAATGAACGACTTATGGAGAATTTTTTTAGTTTTCCAAATTTATATGTTAAATGCGTGGCCACCTTCCGGAACACGGTCGGAAAAATGATAAACCATACGTTTGCCTGTACCGCGGATCTACGAAAAAACGTTCCCCTGGCCTGGTCTGACGCATATTAATATATCACCGAAAGCCGAGTACACTTTTAAATTATGAACGACTTATGGAGATTTCTCCTGGCTTCCCGAATATATAGGTTATATGCGTCGCCACCTTCCGGAACACGGTCGGAAAAATGATAAACGATACGATTGCCTGTACCGCGGCTCTACGAAAAAACGGTCCCCTGGCCTGGTCTGACGCATATTACTAAGTCTTTGAAAGCCGTGTACACTTATGAACAATGAACAACTTATGGAGAATTTTTTTAGCTTTCCAAATTTATATGTTAAATGCATGGCCACCTTCTGGAACTCGGTCGGAAAAATGATAAACCATACGTTTGCCTGTACCGCGGATCTACGAAAAAACAGTCCCCTGGCCTGGTCTGACGCATATTACTAAGTCCTCAAAAGCCGTGTACACTTCTGAACTTTGAACGACTTATGGAGAATTTTCTTAGCTTTCCGAATATATATGGTTGGTGTTTTGCCACATTCCGGAACACGGTCGGAAAAATGATAAATGGCACGGTTGCCTGTACAAGAGGATCTACCAAAAGACGGTCCCCTGGCCTGGTTTGAGGCATATTACTATGTCCCCGAAAGCCGTGTACACTTCTAAACTATGAACGACTTATGGAGAATTTTCTTAGCTTTCTGAATATTAATGTTTAATGTGTCGCCACCTTCCGGAACACGGGCGGAAAAATAATAAACGATACGTTTGCCTGTACGGCGGCTCTACAAAAAAACGTTCCCCTGCCCTGGTCTGACGCATATTAATATATCACCGAAAGCCGAGTACACTTCTGAACTTTGAACGACTTATGGAGAATATTCTTAGCTTTCCGAATATATATGGTTGGTGTTTTGCCACATTCCGGAACACGGTCGGAAAAAAGATAAATGGCACGGTTGCCTGTACAAGAGGATCTACCAACAGATGGTCCCCTGGCCTGGTTTGAGGCATATTACTATGTCCCCGAAAGCCGTGTACACTTCTAAACTATGAACGACTTATGGAGAATTTTCTTAGCTTTCTGAATATTTATGTTTAATGTGTCGCCACCTTCCGGAACACGGGCGGAAAAATGATAAACGATACGTTTGCCTGTACGGCGGCTCTACAAAAAAACGTTCCCCTGCCCTGGTCTGACGCATATTAATATATCACCGAAAGCCGAGTACACTTTTAAACTATAAACGACTTATGGAGATTTCTCCTGGTTCCCCGAATATATAGGTTATATGCGTCGCCACCTTCCGGAACTTAATCGGAAAAATGATAAACGATACGATTGCCTGTACCGCGGCTCTACAAAAAAACGGTCCCCTGGGCTGGTCAGAGGTATAATACTATATACCCGAAAGCCGTGTAGACTTCTGAACTATGAATTACTTATGGAGAATTTTCTTAGCTTCCCAAATATATATGGTTGGTGTGTTGCCACCTTCCGGAACACGGTCGGAAAAATGTTAAACGATACGATTGCCTGTACCGGGGATCTACGAAAAAACGGTCCCCTGGCCTGGTCTGACGCATATTAATATATCACCGAAAGCTGAGTACACTTTTAAACTATGAACGACTTATGGAGATTTCTCCTGGCTTCCCGAATATATAGGTTATATGCGTCGCCACCTTCCGGAACACGGTCGGAAAAATGATAAACGATACGTTTCCCTGTACCGCGGATCTACGAAAAAACGGTCCCCTGGCCTGGTCTGACGCATATTACTAAGTCTTTGAAAGCCGTGTACACTTATGAACAATGAACGACTTATGGAGAATTTTTTTAGCTTTCCAAATTTATATGTTAAATGCGTGGCCACCTTCCGGAACACGGTCGGAAAAATGATAAACCATACGTTTGCCTGTACCGCGGATCTACGAAAAAACGTTCCCCTGGCCTGGTCTGACGCATATTAATATATCACCGAAAGCCGAGTACACTTTTAAACTATGAACGACTTATGGAGATTTCTCCTGGCTTCCCGAATATATAGGTTATATGCGTCGCCACCTCCCGGAACACGGTCGGAAAAATGATAAACGATACGATTGCCTGTACCGCGGCTCTACAAAAAAACGGTCCCCTGGCCTGGTCTGACGCATATTACTAAGTCTTTGAAAGCCGTGTACACTTATGAATAATGAACGACTTATGGAGAATTTTTTTAGTTTTCCAAATTTATATGTTAAATGCGTGGCCACCTTCCGGAACACGGTCGGAAAAATGATAAACCATACGTTTGCCTGTACCGCGGATCTACGAAAAAACGTTCCCCTGGCCTGGTCTGACGCATATTAATATATCACCGAAAGCCGAGTACACTTTTAAACTATGAACGACTTATGGAGATTTCTCCTGGCTTCCCGAATATATAGGTTATATGCGTCGCCACCTTCCGGAACACGGTCGGAAAAATGATAAACGATACGATTGCCTGTACCGCGGCTCTACGAAAAAACGGTCCCCTGGCCTGGTCTGACGCATATTACTAAGTCTTTGAAAGCCGTGTACACTTATGAACAATGAACAACTTATGGAGAATTTTTTTAGCTTTCCAAATTTATATGTTAAATGCATGGCCACCTTCCGGAACTCGGTCGGAAAAATGATAAACCATACGTTTGCCTGTACCGCGGATCTACGAAAAAACAGTCCCCTGGCCTGGTCTGACGCATATTACTAAGTCCTCAAAAGCCGTGTACACTTCTGAACTTTGAACGACTTATGGAGAATTTTCTTAGCTTTCCGAATATATATGGTTGGTGTTTTGCCACATTCCGGAACACGGTCGGAAAAATGATAAATGGCACGGTTGCCTGTACAAGAGGATCTACCAAAAGACGGTCCCCTGGCCTGGTTTGAGGCATATTACTATGTCCCCGAAAGCCGTGTACACTTCTAAACTATGAACGACTTATGGAGAATTTTCTTAGCTTTCTGAATATTAATGTTTAATGTGTCGCCACCTTCCGGAACACGGGCGGAAAAATAATAAACGATACGTTTGCCTGTACGGCGGCTCTACAAAAAAACGTTCCCCTGCCCTGGTCTGACGCATATTAATATATCACCGAAAGCCGAGTACACTTCTGAACTTTGAACGACTTATGGAGAATATTCTTAGCTTTCCGAATATATATGGTTGGTGTTTTGCCACATTCCGGAACACGGTCGGAAAAAAGATAAATGGCACGGTTGCCTGTACAAGAGGATCTACCAACAGATGGTCCCCTGGCCTGGTTTGAGGCATATTACTATGTCCCCGAAAGCCGTGTACACTTCTAAACTATGAACGACTTATGGAGAATTTTCTTAGCTTTCTGAATATTTATGTTTAATGTGTCGCCACCTTCCGGAACACGGGCGGAAAAATGATAAACGATACGTTTGCCTGTACCGCGGCTCTACAAAAAAACGTTCCCCTGCCCTGGTCTGACGCATATTAATATATCACCGAAAGCCGAGTACACTATTAAACTATAAACGACTTATGGAGATTTTTTCTGGCTTCCCGAATATATAGGTTATATGCGTCGCCACCTTCCGGAACTTAATCGGAAAAATGATAAACGATACGATTGCCTGTTTCGCGGCTCTACAAAAAAACGGTCCCCTGGCCTGGTCTGACGCATATTACTAAGTCTTTGAAAGCCGTGTACACTTATGAATAATGAACGACTTATGGAGAATTTTTTTAGTTTTCCAAATTTCTATGTTAAATGCGTGGCCACCTTCCGGAACACGGTCGGAAAAATGATAAACCATACGTTTGCCTGTACCGCGGATCTACGAAAAAACGTTCCTCTGGCCTGGTCTGACGCATATTAATATATCACCGAAAGCCGAGTACACTTTTAAACTATGAACGACTTATGGAGATTTCTCCTGGCTTCCCGAATATATAGGTTATATGCGTCGCCACCTTCCGGAACACGGTCGGAAAAATGATAAACGATACGAATGCCTGTACCGCGGCTCTACGAAAAAAACGGTCCCCTGGCCTGGTCTGACGCATATTACTAAGTCTTTGAAAGCCGTGTACACTTATGAACAATGAACAACTTATGGAGAATTTTCTTTGCTTTCCGAATACATATATGGTTGGTGTGTTGCCACCTTCCGGAACACGGTTGGAAAAATGATAAATGGCACGGTTGCCTGTACAAGAGGATCTACCAAAAGCCGGTCCCCTGGCCTGGTTTGAGGCATATTACTATGTCCCAGAAAGCCGTGTACACTTCTAAACTATGAACGACTTATGGAGATTTCCCCTGGCTTCCCGAATATATAGGTTATATGCGTCGCCACCTTCCGGAACACGATCGGAAAAATGATAAACCATACGTTTGCCTGTACCGCGGATCTACGAAAAAACGGTCCCCTGGCCTGGTCTGACGCATATTACTAAGTCCTCAAAAGCCGTGTACACTTCTGAACTTTGAACGACTTATGGAGAATATTCTTAGCTTTCCGAATATATATGGATGGTGTTTTGCCACATTCCGGAACACGGTCGGAAAAAAGATAAATGGCACGGTTGCCTGTACAAGAGGATCTACCAACAGACGGTCCCCTGGCCTGGTTTGAGGCATATTACTATGTCCCCGAAAGCCGTGTACACTTCTAAACTATGAACGACTTATGGAGAATTTTCTTAGCTTTCTGAATATTTATGTTTAATGTGTCGCCACCTTCCGGAAAACGGGCGGAAAAATGATAAACGATACATTTGCCTGTACCGCGGCTCTACAAAAAAACGTTCCCCTGCCCTGGTCTGACGCATATTAATATATCACCGAAAGCCGAGTACACTTTTAAACTATAAACGACTTATGGAGATTTTTTCTGGCTTCCCGAATATATAGGTTATATGCGTCGCCACCTTCCGGAACTTAATCGGAAAAATGATAAACGATACGATTGCCTGTACCGCGGCTCTACAAAAAAACGGTCCCCTGGGCTGGTCGGAGGTATAATACTTTATACCCGAAAACCGTGTAGACTTCTGAACTATGAATTACTTATGGAGAATTTTCTTAGCTTCCCAAATATATATGGTTGGTGTGTTGCCACCTTCCGGAACACGGTCGGAAAAATGATAAACGATACGATTGCCTGTACCGCGGATCTACGAAAAGACGGTCCCCTGGCCTGGTTTGAGGCATATTACTATGTCCCCGAAAGCCGTGTACACTTCTAAACTATGAACGACTTATGGAGAATTTTCTTAGCTTTCTGAATATTTATGCTTAATGTGTCGCCACCTTCCGGAACACGGGCGGAAAAATGATAAACGATACGTTTGCCTGTACCGCGGCTCTACAAAAAAACGTTCCCCTGCCCTGGTCTGACGCATATTAATATATCACCGAAAGCCGAGGACACTTTTAAACTATAAACGACTTATGGAGATTTTTCTTGGCTTCCCGAATATATAGGTTATATGCGTCGCCACCTTCCGGAACTTAATCGGAAAAATGATAAACGATACGATTGCCTGTTTCGCGGCTCTACAAAAAAACGGTCCCCTGGCCTGGTCTGACGCATATTACTAAGTCTTTGAAAGCCGTGTACACTTATGAATAATGAACGACTTATGGAGAATTTTTTTAGTTTTCCAAATTTATATGTTAAATGCGTGGCCACCTTCCGGAACACGGTCGGAAAAATGATAAACCATACGTTTGCCTGTACCGCGGATCTACGAAAAAACGTTCCTCTGGCCTGGTCTGACGCATATTAATATATCACCGAAAGCCGAGTACACTTTTAAACTATGAACGACTTATGGAGATTTCTCCTGGCTTCCCGAATATATAGGTTATATGCGTCGCCACCTTCCGGAACACGGTCGGAAAAATGATAAACGATACGAATGCCTGTACCGCGGCTCTACGAAAAAACGGTCCCCTGGCCTGGTCTGACGCATATTACTAAGTCTTTGAAAGCCGTGTACACTTATGAACAATGAACAACTTATGGAGAATTTTTTTAGCTTTCCAAATTTATATGTTAAATGCATGGCCACCTTCCGGAACTCGGTCGGAAAAATGATAAACCATACGTTTGCCTGTACCGCGGATCTACGAAAAAACAGTCCCCTGGCCTGGTCTGACGCATATTACTAAGTCCTCAAAAGCCGTGTACACTTCTGAACTTTGAACGACTTATGGAGAATTTTCTTAGCTTTCCGAATATATATGGTTGGTGTTTTGCCACATTCCGGAACACGGTCGGAAAAATGATAAATGGCACGGTTGCCTGTACAAGAGGATCTACCAAAAGACGGTCCCCTGGCCTGGTTTGAGGCATATTACTATGTCCCCGAAAGCCGTGTACACTTCTAAACTATGAACGACTTATTGAGAATTTTCTTAGCTTTCTGAATATTAATGTTTAATGTGTCGCCACCTTCCGGAACACGGGCGGAAAAATGATAAACGATACGTTTGCCTGTACGGCGGCTCTACAAAAAAACGTTCCCCTGCCCTGGTCTGACGCATATTAATATATCACCGAAAGCCGTGTACACTTTTAAACTATAAACGACTTATGGAGATTTCTCCTGGCTTCCCGAATATATAGGTTATATGCGTCGCCACCTTCCGGAACTTAATCGGAAAAATGATAAACGATACGATTGCCTGTACCGCGGCTCTACAAAAAAACGGTCCCCTGGGCTGGTCAGAGGTATAATACTATATACCCGAAAACCGTGTAGACTTCTGAACTATGAATTACTTATGGAGAATTTTCTTAGCTTCCCAAATATATATGGTTGGTGTGTTGCCACCTTCCGGAACACGGTCGGAAAAATGATAAACGATACGATTGCCTGTACCGCGGATCTACAAAAAAAACGGTCCGCTGGCCTGGTCTGACGCATATTACTAAGTCTTTAAAAGCCGTGTACACTTATGAACAATGAACAACTTATGGAGAATTTTTTTAGCTTTCCAAATTTATATGTTAAATGCATGGCCACCTTCCGGAACACGGTCGGAAAAATGATAAACCATACGTTTGCCTGTACCGCGGATCTACGAAAAAACGGTCCCCTGGCCTGGTCTGACGCATATTACTAAGTTCTCAAAAGCCGTGTACACTTTTGAACTTTGAACGACTTATGGAGAATTTTCTTAGCTTTCCGAATACATATATGGTTGGTGTGTTGCCACCTTCCGGAACACGGTCGGAAAAATGATAAATGGCACGGTTGCCTGTACAAGAGGATCTACCAAAAGCCGGTCCCCTGGCCTGGTTTGAGGCATATTACTATGTCCCAGAAAGCCGTGTACACTTCTAAACTATGAACGACTTATGGAGATTTCCCCTGGCTTCCCGAATATATAGGTTATATGCGTCTCCACCTTCCGGAACACGATCGGAAAAATGATAAACCATACGTTTGCCTGTACCGCGGATCTACGAAAAAACGGTCCCCTGGCCTGGTCTGACGCATATTACTAAGTCTTTGAAAGCCGTGTACACTTATGAACAATGAACAACTTATGGAGAATTTTTTTAGCTTTCCAAATTTATATGTTAAATGCATGGCCACCTTCCGGAACTCGGTCGGAAAAATGATAAACCATACGTTTGCCTGTACCGCAGATCTACGAAAAAACAGTCCCCTGGCCTGGTCTGACGCATATTACTAAGTCCTCAAAAGCCGTGTACACTTCTGAACTTTGAACGACTTATGGAGAATTTTCTTAGCTTTCCGAATATATATGGTTGGTGTTTTGCCACATTCCGGAACACGGTCGGAAAAATGATAAATGGCACGGTTGCCTGTACAAGAGGATCTACCAAAAGACGGTCCCCTGGCCTGGTTTGAGGCATATTACTATGTCCCCGAAAGCCGTGTACACTTCTAAACTATGAACGACTTATGGAGAATTTTCTTAGCTTTCTGAATATTAATGTTTAATGTGTCGCCACCTTCCGGAACACGGGCGGAAAAATGATAAACGATACGTTTGCCTGTACCGCGGCTCTACAAAAAAACGTTCCCCTGCCCTGGTCTGACGCATATTAATATATCACCGAAAGCCGAGTACACTTTTAAACTATAAACGACTTATGGAGATTTTTTCTGGCTTCCCGAATATATAGGTTATATGCGTCGCCACCTTCCGGAACTTAATCGGAAAAATGATAAACGATACGATTGCCTGTACCGCGGCTCTACAAAAAAACGGTCCCCTGGGCTGGTCGGAGGTATAATACTTTATACCCGAAAACCGTGTAGACTTCTGAACTATGAATTACTTATGGAGAATTTTCTTAGCTTCCCAAATATATATGGTTGGTGTGTTGCCACCTTCCGGAACACGGTCGGAAAAATGATAAACGATACGATTGCCTGTACCGCGGATCTACGAAAAGACGGTCCCCTGGCCTGGTTTGAGGCATATTACTATGTCCCCGAAAGCCGTGTACACTTCTAAACTATGAACGACTTATGGAGAATTTTCTTAGCTTTCTGAATATTTATGCTTAATGTGTCGCCACCTTCCGGAACACGGGCGGAAAAATGATAAACGATACGTTTGCCTGTACCGCGGCTCTACAAAAAAACGTTCCCCTGCCCTGGTCTGACGCATATTAATATATCACCGAAAGCCGAGGACACTTTTAAACTATAAACGACTTATGGAGATTTTTCTTGGCTTCCCGAATATATAGGTTATATGCGTCGCCACCTTCCGGAACTTAATCGGAAAAATGATAAACGATACGATTGCCTGTTTCGCGGCTCTACAAAAAAACGGTCCCCTGGGCTGGTCAGAGGTATAATACTATATACCCGAAAACCGTGTAGACTTCTGAACTATGAATTACTTATGGAGAATTTTCTTAGCTTCCCAAATATATATGGTTGGTGTGTTGCCACCTTCCGGAACACGGTCGGAAAAATGATAAACGATACGTTTTCCTGTACCGCGGATCTACGAAAAAACGGTCCCCTGGCCTGGTCTGACGCATATTACTAAGTCTTTGAAAGCCGTGTACACTTATGAACAATGAACGACTTATGGAGAATTTTTTTAGCTTTCCAAATTTATATGTTAAATGCGTGGCCACCTTCCGGAACACGGTCGGAAAAATGATAAACCATACGTTTGCCTGTACCGCGGATCTACGAAAAAACGTTCCCCTGGCCTGGTCTGACGCATATTAATATATCACCGAAAGCCGAGTACACTTTTAAACTATGAACGACTTATGGAGATTTCTCCTGGCTTCCCGAATATATAGGTTATATGCGTCGCCACTTTCCGGAACACGGTCGGAAAAATGATAAACGATACGATTGCCTGTACCGCGGGTCTACGAAAAAACGGTCCCCTGGCCTGGTCTGACACATATTACTAAGTCTTTGAAAGCCGTGTACACTTATGAACAATGAACAACTTATGGTGAATTTTTTTAGCTTTCCGAATATATATGGTTGGTGTTTTGCCACATTCCGGAACACGGTCGGAAAAATGATAAATGGCACGGTTGCCTGTACAAGAGGATCTACCAAAAGACGGTCCCCTGGCCTGGTTTGAGGCATATTACTATGTCCCCGAAAGCCGTGTACACTTCTAAACTATGAACGACTTATGGAGAATTTTCTTAGCTTTCTGAATATTTATGTTTAATGTGTCGCCACCTTCCGGAACACGGGCGGAAAAATGATAAACGATACGTTTGCCTGTACCGCGGATCTACGAAAAAACGTTCCCCTGGCCTGGTCTGACGCATATTAATATATCACCGAAAGCCGAGTACACTTCCGAACTTTGAACGACTTATGGAGAATATTCTTAGCTTTCCGAATATATATGGTTGGTGTTTTGCCACATTCCGGAACACGGTCGGAAAAAAGATAAATGGCACGGTTGCCTGTACAAGAGGATCTACCAACAGACGGTCCCCTGGCCTGGTTTGAGGCATATTACTATGTCCCCGAAAGCCGTGTACACTTCTAAACTATGAACGACTTATGGAGAATTTTCTTAGCTTTCTGAATATTTATGTTTAATGTGTCGCCACCTTCCGGAACACGGGCGGAAAAATGATAAACGATACGTTTGCCTGTACCGCGGCTCTACAAAAAAACGTTCCCCTGCCCTGGTCTGACGCATATTAATATATCACCGAAAGCCGAGTACACTTTTAAACTATAAACGACTTATGGAGATTTTTTCTGGCTTCCCGAATATATAGGTTATATGCGTCGCCACCTTCCGGAACTTAATCGGAAAAATGATAAACGATACGATTGCCTGTACCGCGGCTCTACAAAAAAACGGTCCCCTGGGCTGGTCGGAGGTATAATACTTTATACCCGAAAACCGTGTAGACTTCTGAACTATGAATTACTTATGGAGAATTTTCTTAGCTTCCCAAATATATATGGTTGGTGTGTTGCCACCTTCCGGAACACGGTCGGAAAAATGATAAACGATACGATTGCCTGTACCGCGGATCTACGAAAAGACGGTCCCCTGGCCTGGTTTGAGGCATATTACTATGTCCCCGAAAGCCGTGTACACTTCTAAACTATGAACGACTTATGGAGAATTTTCTTAGCTTTCTGAATATTTATGCTTAATGTGTCGCCACCTTCCGGAACACGGGCGGAAAAATGATAAACGATACGTTTGCCTGTACCGCGGCTCTACAAAAAAACGTTCCCCTGCCCTGGTCTGACGCATATTAATATATCACCGAAAGCCGAGGACACTTTTAAACTATAAACGACTTATGGAGATTTTTCTTGGCTTCCCGAATATATAGGTTATATGCGTCGCCACCTTCCGGAACTTAATCGGAAAAATGATAAACGATACGATTGCCTGTTTCGCGGCTCTACAAAAAAACGGTCCCCTGGGCTGGTCAGAGGTATAATACTATATACCCGAAAACCGTGTAGACTTCTGAACTATGAATTACTTATGGAGAATTTTCTTAGCTTCCCAAATATATATGGTTGGTGTGTTGCCACCTTCCGGAACACGGTCGGAAAAATGATAAACGATACGTTTTCCTGTACCGCGGATCTACGAAAAAACGGTCCCCAGGCCTGGTCTGACGCATATTACTAAGTCTTTGAAAGCCGTGTACACTTATGAACAATGAACGACTTATGGAGAATTTTTTTAGCTTTCCAAATTTATATGTTAAATGCGTGGCCACCTTCCGGAACACGGTCGGAAAAATGATAAACCATACGTTTGCCTGTACCGCGGATCTACGAAAAAACGTTCCCCTGGCCTGGTCTGACGCATATTAATATATCACCGAAAGCCGAGTACACTTTTAAACTATGAACGACTTATGGAGATTTCTCCTGGCTTCCCGAATATATAGGTTATATGCGTCGCCACTTTCCGGAACACGGTCGGAAAAATGATAAACGATACGATTGCCTGTACCGCGGGTCTACGAAAAAACGGTCCCCTGGCCTGGTCTGACACATATTACTAAGTCTTTGAAAGCCGTGTACACTTATGAACAATGAACAACTTATGGTGAATTTTTTTAGCTTTCCGAATATATATGGTTGGTGTTTTGCCACATTCCGGAACACGGTCGGAAAAATGATAAATGGCACGGTTGCCTGTACAAGAGGATCTACCAAAAGACGGTCCCCTGGCCTGGTTTGAGGCATATTACTATGTCCCCGAAAGCCGTGTACACTTCTAAACTATGAACGACTTATGGAGAATTTTCTTAGCTTTCTGAATATTTATGTTTAATGTGTCGCCACCTTCCGGAACACGGGCGGAAAAATGATAAACGATACGTTTGCCTGTACCGCGGATCTACGAAAAAACGTTCCCCTGGCCTGGTCTGACGCATATTAATATATCACCGAAAGCCGAGTACACTTTTAAACTATGAACGACTTATGGAGATTTCTCCTGGCTTCCCGAATATATAGGTTATATGCGTCGCCACCTTCCGGAACACGGTCGGAAAAATGATAAACGATACGATTGCCTGTACCGCAGCTCTACAAAAAAACGGTCCCTTGGCCTGGTCTGACGCATATTACTAAGTCTTTGAAAGCCGTGTACACTTATGAACAATGAACGACTTATGGAGAATTTTTTTAGCTTTCCAAATTTATATGTTAAATGCGTGGCCACTTTCCGGAACACGGTCGGAAAAATGATAAACCATACGTTTGCCTGTACCGCGGATCTACAAAAAAACGTTCCCCTGGCCTGGTCTGACGCATATTAATATATCACCGAAAGCCGAGTACACTTTCAAACTATGAACGACTTATGGAGATTTCTCCTGGCTTCCCGAATATATAGGTTATATGCGTCGCCACCTTCCGGAACACGGTCGGAAAAATGATAAACGATACGATTGCCTGTACCGCGGCTCTACGAAAAAACGGTCCCCTGGCCTGGTCTGACGCATATTACTAAGTCCTCAAAAGCCGTGTACACTTCTGAACTTTGAACGACTTATGGAAAATTTTCTTAGCTTTCCGAATATATATGGTTGGTGTTTTGCCACATTCCGGAACACGGTCGGAAAAATGATAAATGGCACGGTTGCCTGTACAAGAGGATCTACCAACAGACGGTCCCCTGGCCTGGTTTGAGGCATATTACTATGTCCCCGAAAGCCGTGTACACTTCTAAACCATGAACGACTTATGGAGAATTTTCTTAGCTTTCTGAATATTTATGTTTAATGTGTCGCCACCTTCCGGAACATGGGCGGAAAAATGATAAACGATACGTTTGCCTGTACCGCGGCTCTACAAAAAAACGTTCCCCTGCCCTGGTCTGACGCATATTAATATATCACCGAAAGCCGAGTACACTTTTAAACTATAAACGACTTATGGAGATTTTTCCTGGCTTCCCGAATATATAGGTTATATGCGTCGCCACCTTCCGGAACTTAATCGGAAAAATGATAAACGATACGATTGCCTGTACCGTGGCTCTACAAAAAAACGGTCCCCTGGCCTGGTCTGACGCATATTACTAAGTCTTTGAAAGCCGTGTACACTTATGAACAATGAACGACTTATGGAGAATTTTTTTAGCTTTCCAAATTTATATGTTAAATGCGTGGCCACCTTCCGGAACACGGTCGGAAAAATGATAAACCATACGTTTGCCTGTACCGCGGATCTACGAAAAAACGTTCCCCTGGCCTGGTCTGACGCATATTAATATATCACCGAAAGCCGAGTACACTTTTAAACTATGAACGACTTATGGAGATTTCTCCTGGCTTCCCGAATATATAGGTTATATGCGTCGCCACTTTCCGGAACACGGTCGGAAAAATGATAAACGATACGATTGCCTGTACCGCGGCTCTACGAAAAAACGGTCCCCTGGCCTGGTCTGACACATATTACTAAGTCTTTGAAAGCCGTGTACACTTATGAACAATGAACAACTTATGGAGAATTTTTTTAGCTTTCCGAATATATATGGTTGGTGTTTTGCCACATTCCGGAACACGGTCGGAAAAATGATAAATGGCACGGTTGCCTGTACAAGAGGATCTACCAAAAGACGGTCCCCTGGCCTGGTTTGAGGCATATTACTATGTCCCCGAAAGCCGTGTACACTTCTAAACTATGAACGACTTATGGAGAATTTTCTTAGCTTTCTGAATATTTATGTTTAATGTGTCGCCACCTTCCGGAACACGGGCGGAAAAATGATAAACGATACGTTTGCCTGTACCGCGGATCTACGAAAAAACGTTCCCCTGGCCTGGTCTGACGCATATTAATATATCACCGAAAGCCGAGTACACTTTTAAACTATGAACGACTTATGGAGATTTCTCCTGGCTTCCCGAATATATAGGTTATATGCGTCGCCACCTTCCGGAACACGGTCGGAAAAATGATAAACCATACGTTTGCCTGTACCGCGGATCTACGAAAAAACGTTCCCCTGGCCTGGTCTGACGCATATTAATATATCACCGAAAGCCGAGTACACTTTTAAACTATGAACGACTTATGGAGATTTCTCCTGGCTTCCCGAATATATAGGTTATATGCGTCGCCACTTTCCGGAACACGGTCGGAAAAATGATAAACGATACGATTGCCTGTACCGCGGCTCTACGAAAAAACGGTCCCCTGGCCTGGTCTGACGCATATTAATATATCACCGAAAGCCGAGTACACTTTTAAACTATGAACGACTTATGGAGATTTCTCCTGGCTTCCCGAATATATAGGTTATATGCGTCGCCACTTTCCGGAACACGGTCGGAAAAATGATAAACGATACGATTGCCTGTACCGCGGCTCTACGAAAAAACGGTCCCCTGGCCTGGTCTGACACATATTACTAAGTCTTTGAAAGCCGTGTACACTTATGAACAATGAACAACTTATGGAGAATTTTTTTAGCTTTCCGAATATATATGGTTGGTGTTTTGCCACATTCCGGAACACGGTCGGAAAAATGATAAATGGCACGGTTGCCTGTACAAGAGGATCTACCAAAAGACGGTCCCCTGGCCTGGTTTGAGGCATATTACTATGTCCCCGAAAGCCGTGTAAACTTCTAAACTATGAACGACTTATGGAGAATTTTCTTAGCTTTCTGAATATTTATGTTTAATGTGTCGCCACCTTCCGGAACACGGGCGGAAAAATGATAAACGATACGTTTGCCTGTACCGCGGATCTACGAAAAAACGTTCCCCTGGCCTGGTCTGACGCATATTAATATATCACCGAAAGCCGAGTACACTTTTAAACTATGAACGACTTATGGAGATTTCTCCTGGCTTCCCGAATATATAGGTTATATGCGTCGCCACCTTCCGGAACACGGTCGGAAAAATGATAAACGATACGATTGCCTGTACCGCAGCTCTACAAAAAAACGGTCCCTTGGCCTGGTCTGACGCATATTACTAAGTCTTTGAAAGCCGTGTACACTTATGAACAATGAACGACTTATGGAGAATTTTTTTAGCTTTCCAAATTTATATGTTAAATGCGTGGCCACCTTCCGGAACACGGTCGGAAAAATGATAAACCATACGTTTGCCTGTACCGCGGATCTACGAAAAAACGTTCCCCTGGCCTGGTCTGACGCATATTAATATATCACCGAAAGCCGAGTACACTTTCAAACTATGAACGACTTATGGAGATTTCTCCTGGCTTCCCGAATATATAGGTTATATGCGTCGCCACCTTCCGGAACACGGTCGGAAAAATGATAAACGATACGATTGCCTGTACCGCGGCTCTACGAAAAAACGGTCCCCTGGCCTGGTCTGACGCATATTACCAAGTCCTCAAAAGCCGTGTACACTTCTGAACTTTGAACGACTTATGGAAAATTTTCTTAGCTTTCCGAATATATATGGTTGGTGTTTTGCCACATTCCGGAACACGGTCGGAAAAATGATAAATGGCACAGTTGCCTGTACAAGAGGATCTACCAACAGACGGTCCCCTGGCCTGGTTTGAGGCATATTACTATGTCCCCGAAAGCCGTGTACACTTCTAAACCATGAACGACTTATGGAGAATTTTCTTAGCTTTCTGAATATTTATGTTTAATGTGTCGCCACCTTCCGGAACACGGGCGGAAAAATGATAAACGATACGTTTGCCTGTACCGCGGCTCTACAAAAAAACGTTCCCCTGCCCTGGTCTGACGCATATTAATATATCACCGAAAGCCGAGTACACTTTTAAACTATAAACGACTTATGGAGATTTTTCCTGGCTTCCCGAATATATAGGTTATATGCGTCGCCACCTTCCGGAACTTAATCGGAAAAATGATAAACGATACGATTGCCTGTACCGCGGCTCTACAAAAAAACGGTCCCCTGGCCTGGTCTGACGCATATTACTAAGTCTTTGAAAGCCGTGTACACTTATGAACAATGAACGACTTATGGAGAATTTTTTTAGCTTTCCAAATTTATATGTTAAATGCGTGGCCACCTTCCGGAACACGGTCGGAAAAATGATAAACCATACGTTTGCCTGTACCGCGGATCTACGAAAAAACGTTCCCCTGGCCTGGTCTGACGCATATTAATATATCACCGAAAGCCGAGTACACTTTTAAACTATGAACGACTTATGGAGATTTCTCCTGGCTTCCCGAATATATAGGTTATATGCGTCGCCACTTTCCGGAACACGGTCGGAAAAATGATAAACGATACGATTGCCTGTACCGCGGCTCTACGAAAAAAACGGTCCCCTGGCCTGGTCTGACGCATATTAATATATCACCGAAAGCCGAGTACACTTTTAAACTATGAACGACTTATGGAGATTTCTCCTGGCTTCCCGAATATATAGGTTATATGCGTCGCCACTTTCCGGAACACGGTCGGAAAAATGATAAACGATACGATTGCCTGTACCGCGGCTCTACGAAAAAACGGTCCCCTGGCCTGGTCTGACACATATTACTAAGTCTTTGAAAGCCGTGTACACTTATGAACAATGAACAACTTATGGAGAATTTTTTTAGCTTTCCGAATATATATGGTTGGTGTTTTGCCACATTCCGGAACACGGTCGGAAAAATGATAAATGGCACGGTTGCCTGTACAAGAGGATCTACCAAAAGACGGTCCCCTGGCCTGGTTTGAGGCATATTACTATGTCCCCGAAAGCCGTGTAAACTTCTAAACTATGAACGACTTATGGAGAATTTTCTTAGCTTTCTGAATATTTATGTTTAATGTGTCGCCACCTTCCGGAACACGGGCGGAAAAATGATAAACGATACGTTTGCCTGTACCGCGGATCTACGAAAAAACGTTCCCCTGGCCTGGTCTGACGCATATTAATATATCACCGAAAGCCGAGTACACTTTTAAACTATGAACGACTTATGGAGATTTCTCCTGGCTTCCCGAATATATAGGTTATATGCGTCGCCACCTTCCGGAACACGGTCGGAAAAATGATAAACGATACGATTGCCTGTACCGCAGCTCTACAAAAAAACGGTCCCTTGGCCTGGTCTGACGCATATTACTAAGTCTTTGAAAGCCGTGTACACTTATGAACAATGAACGACTTATGGAGAATTTTTTTAGCTTTCCAAATTTATATGTTAAATGCGTGGCCACCTTCCGGAACACGGTCGGAAAAATGATAAACCATACGTTTGCCTGTACCGCGGATCTACGAAAAAACGTTCCCCTGGCCTGGTCTGACGCATATTAATATATCACCGAAAGCCGAGTACACTTTCAAACTATGAACGACTTATGGAGATTTCTCCTGGCTTCCCGAATATATAGGTTATATGCGTCGCCACCTTCCGGAACACGGTCGGAAAAATGATAAACGATACGATTGCCTGTACCGCGGCTCTACGAAAAAACGGTCCCCTGGCCTGGTCTGACGCATATTACTAAGTCCTCAAAAGCCGTGTACACTTCTGAACTTTGAACGACTTATGGAAAATTTTCTTAGCTTTCCGAATATATATGGTTGGTGTTTTGCCACATTCCGGAACACGGTCGGAAAAATGATAAATGGCACGGTTGCCTGTACAAGAGGATCTACCAACAGACGGTCCCCTGGCCTGGTTTGAGGCATATTACTATGTCCCCGAAAGCCGTGTACACTTCTAAACCATGAACGACTTATGGAGAATTTTCTTAGCTTTCTGAATATTTATGTTTAATGTGTCGCCACCTTCCGGAACACGGGCGGAAAAATGATAAACGATACGTTTGCCTGTACCGCGGCTCTACAAAAAAACGTTCCCCTGCCCTGGTCTGACGCATATTAATATATCACCGAAAGCCGAGTACACTTTTAAACTATAAACGACTTATGGAGATTTTTCCTGGCTTCCCGAATATATAGGTTATATGCGTCGCCACCTTCCGGAACTTAATCGGAAAAATGATAAACGATACGATTGCCTGTACCGCGGCTCTACAAAAAAACGGTCCCCTGGCCTGGTCTGACGCATATTACTAAGTCTTTGAAAGCCGTGTACACTTATGAACAATGAACGACTTATGGAGAATTTTTTTAGCTTTCCAAATTTATATGTTAAATGCGTGGCCACCTTCCGGAACACGGTCGGAAAAATGATAAACCATACGTTTGCCTGTACCGCGGATCTACGAAAAAACGTTCCCCTGGCCTGGTCTGACGCATATTAATATATCACCGAAAGCCGAGTACACTTTTAAACTATGAACGACTTATGGAGATTTCTCCTGGCTTCCCGAATATATAGGTTATATGCGTCGCCACTTTCCGGAACACGGTCGGAAAAATGATAAACGATACGATTGCCTGTACCGCGGCTCTACGAAAAAACGGTCCCCTGGCCTGGTCTGACACATATTACTAAGTCTTTGAAAGCCGTGTACACTTATGAACAATGAACAACTTATGGAGAATTTTTTTAGCTTTCCGAATATATATGGTTGGTGTTTTGCCACATTCCGGAACACGGTCGGAAAAATGATAAATGGCACGGTTGCCTGTACAAGAGGATCTACCTAAAGACGGTCCCCTGGCCTGGTTTGAGGCATATTACTATGTCCCCGAAAGCCGTGTACACTTCTAAACTATGAACGACTTATGGAGAATTTTCTTAGCTTTCTGAATATTTATGTTTAATGTGTCGCCACCTTCCGGAACACGGGCGGAAAAATGATAAACGATACGTTTGCCTGTACCGCGGATCTACGAAAAAACGTTCCCCTGGCCTGGTCTGACGCATATTAATATATCACCGAAAGCCGAGTACACTTTTAAACTATGAACGACTTATGGAGATTTCTCCTGGCTTCCCGAATATATAGGTTATATGCGTCGCCACCTTCCGGAACACGGTCGGAAAAATGATAAACGATACGATTGCCTGTACCGCAGCTCTACAAAAAAACGGTCCCTTGGCCTGGTCTGACGCATATTACTAAGTCTTTGAAAGCCGTGTACACTTATGAACAATGAACGACTTATGGAGAATTTTTTTAGCTTTCCAAATTTATATGTTAAATGCGTGGCCACCTTCCGGAACACGGTCGGAAAAATGATAAACCATACGTTTGCCTGTACCGCGGATCTACGAAAAAACGTTCCCCTGGCCTGGTCTGACGCATATTAATATATCACCGAAAGCCGAGTACACTTTCAAACTATGAACGACTTATGGAGATTTCTCCTGGCTTCCCGAATATATAGGTTATATGCGTCGCCACCTTCCGGAACACGGTCGGAAAAATGATAAACGATACGATTGCCTGTACCGCGGCTCTACGAAAAAACGGTCCCCTGGCCTGGTCTGACGCATATTACCAAGTCCTCAAAAGCCGTGTACACTTCTGAACTTTGAACGACTTATGGAAAATTTTCTTAGCTTTCCGAATATATATGGTTGGTGTTTTGCCACATTCCGGAACACGGTCGGAAAAATGATAAATGGCACGGTTGCCTGTACAAGAGGATCTACCAACAGACGGTCCCCTGGCCTGGTTTGAGGCATATTACTATGTCCCCGAAAGCCGTGTACACTTCTAAACCATAAACGACTTATGGAGAATTTTCTTAGCTTTCTGAATATTTATGTTTAATGTGTCGCCACCTTCCGGAACACGGGCGGAAAAATGATAAACGATACGTTTGCCTGTACCGCGGCTCTACGAAAAAACGGTCCCCTGGCCTGGTCTGACACATATTACTAAGTCTTTGAAAGCCGTGTACACTTATGAACAATGAACAACTTATGGAGAATTTTTTTAGCTTTCCGAATATATATGGTTGGTGTTTTGCCACATTCCGGAACACGGTCGGAAAAATGATAAATGGCACGGTAGCCTGTACAAGAGGATCTACCTAAAGACGGTCCCCTGGCCTGGTTTGAGGCATATTACTATGTCCCCGAAAGCCGTGTACACTTCTAAACTATGAACGACTTATGGAGAATTTTCTTAGCTTTCTGAATATTTATGTTTAATGTGTCGCCACCTTCCGGAACACGGGCGGAAAAATGATAAACGATACGTTTGCCTGTACCGCGGATCTACGAAAAAACGTTCCCCTGGCCTGGTCTGACGCATATTAATATATCACCGAAAGCCGAGTACACTTTTAAACTATGAACGACTTATGGAGATTTCTCCTGGCTTCCCGAATATATAGGTTATATGCGTCGCCACCTTCCGGAACACGGTCGGAAAAATGATAAACGATACGATTGCCTGTACCGCAGCTCTACAAAAAAAACGGTCCCTTGGCCTGGTCTGACGCATATTACTAAGTCTTTGAAAGCCGTGTACACTTATGAACAATGAACGACTTATGGAGAATTTTTTTAGCTTTCCAAATTTATATGTTAAATGCGTGGCCACCTTCCGGAACACGGTCGGAAAAATGATAAACCATACGTTTGCCTGTACCGCGGATCTACGAAAAAACGTTCCCCTGGCCTGGTCTGACGCATATTAATATATCACCGAAAGCCGAGTAC
The DNA here is from genome assembly GCF_019925205.1 of Metopolophium dirhodum. Taxonomy (NCBI): domain Eukaryota; kingdom Metazoa; phylum Arthropoda; class Insecta; order Hemiptera; family Aphididae; genus Metopolophium; species Metopolophium dirhodum. The sequence goes on from NC_083560.1 coordinate 1,936,621, forward strand.
ACTTTCAAACTATGAACGACTTATGGAGATTTCTCCTGGCTTCCCGAATATATAGGTTATATGCGTCGCCACCTTCCGGAACACGGTCGGAAAAATGATAAACGATACGATTGCCTGTACCGCGGCTCTACGAAAAAACGGTCCCCTGGCCTGGTCTGACGCATATTACCAAGTCCTCAAAAGCCGTGTACACTTCTGAACTTTGAACGACTTATGGAAAATTTTCTTAGCTTTCCGAATATATATGGTTGGTGTTTTGCCACATTCCGGAACACGGTCGGAAAAATGATAAATGGCACGGTTGCCTGTACAAGAGGATCTACCAACAGACGGTCCCCTGGCCTGGTTTGAGGCATATTACTATGTCCCCGAAAGCCGTGTACACTTCTAAACCATGAACGACTTATGGAGAATTTTCTTAGCTTTCTGAATATTTATGTTTAATGTGTCGCCACCTTCCGGAACACGGGCGGAAAAATGATAAACGATACGTTTGCCTGTACCGCGGCTCTACGAAAAAACGTTCCCCTGCCCTGGTCTGACGCATATTAATATATCACCGAAAGCCGAGTACACTTTTAAACTATAAACGACTTATGGAGATTTTTCCTGGCTTCCCGAATATATAGGTTATATGCGTCGCCACCTTCCGGAACTTAATCGGAAAAATGATAAACGATACGATTGCCTGTACCGCGGCTCTACAAAAAAAACGGTCCCCTGGCCTGGTCTGACGCATATTACTAAGTCTTTGAAAGCCGTGTACACTTATGAACAATGAACGACTTATGGAGAATTTTTTTAGCTTTCCAAATTTATATGTTAAATGCGTGGCCACCTTCCGGAACACGGTCGGAAAAATGATAAACCATACGTTTGCCTGTACCGCGGATCTACGAAAAAACGTTCCCCTGGCCTGGTCTGACGCATATTAATATATCACCGAAAGCCGAGTACACTTTTAAACTATGAACGACTTATGGAGATTTCTCCTGGCTTCCCGAATATATAGGTTATATGCGTCGCCACTTTCCGGAACACGGTCGGAAAAATGATAAACGATACGATTGCCTGTACCGCGGCTCTACGAAAAAACGGTCCCCTGGCCTGGTCTGACACATATTACTAAGTCTTTGAAAGCCGTGTACACTTATGAACAATGAACAACTTATGGAGAATTTTATTAGCTTTCCAAATTTATATGTTAAATGCATGGCCACCTTCCGGAACTCGGTCGGAAAAATGATAAACCATACGTTTGCCTGTACCGCGGATCTACGAAAAAACGGTCCCCTGGCCTGGTCTGACGCATATTACTAAGTCCTCAAAAGCCGTGTACACTTCTGAACTTTGAACGACTTATGGAGAATTTTCTTAGCTTTCCGAATATATATGGTTGGTGTTTTGCCACATTCCGGAACACGGTCGGAAAAATGATAAATGGCACGGTTGCCTGTACAAGAGGATCTACCAAAAGACGGTCCCCTGGCCTGGTTTGAGGCATATTACTATGTCCCCGAAAGCCGTGTACACTTCTAAACTATGAACGACTTATGGAGAATTTTCTTAGCTTTCTGAATATTTATGTTTAATGTGTCGCCACCTTCCGGAACACGGGCGGAAAAATGATAAACGATACGTTTGCCTGTACCGCGGCTCTACAAAAAAACGTTCCCCTGCCCTGGTCTGACGCATATTAATATATCACCGAAAGCCGAGTACACTTTTAAACTATAAACGACTTATGGAGATTTTTCCTGGCTTCCCGAATATATAGGTTATATGCGTCGCCACCTTCCGGAACTTAATCGGAAAAATGATAAACGATACGATTGCCTGTACCGCGGCTCTACAAAAAAACGGTCCCCTGGGCTGGTCAGAGGTATAATACTATATACCCGAAAACCGTGTAGACTTCTGAACTATGAATAACTTATGGAGAATTTTCTTAGCTTCCCAAATATATATGGTTGGTGTGTTGCCACCTTCCGGAACACGGTCGGAAAAATGATAAACGATACGATTGCCTGTACCGCGGATCTACGAAAAAACGGTCCCCTGGCCTGGTCTGACGCATATTACTAAGTCCTCGAAAGCCGTGTATACTTCTGAACTAAGAACGACTTATGGAGAATTTTCCTGGCTTTCCGAATATATAGGTTATATGCGTGGCCACCTTCCGGAACACGGTCGGAAAAATGATAAACGACACGTTTTCCTGTACCGCGGATCTACGAAAAAACGTTCCCCTGGCCTGGTCTGACGCATATTAATATATCACCCAAAGCCGAGTACACTTTTAAACTATGAACGACTTATGGAGATTTCTCCTGGCTTCCCGAATATATAGGTTATATGCGTCGCCACTTTCCGGAACACGGTCGGAAAAATGATAAACGATACGATTGCCTGTACTGTGGCTCTACAAAAAAACGGTCCCCTGGCCTGGTCTGACGCATATTACTAAGTCTTTGAAAGCCGTGTACACTTATGAACAATGAACGACTTATGGAGAATTTTTTTAGCTTTCCAAATTTATCTGTTAAATGCGTAACCACCTTCCGGAACACGGTCGGAAAAATGATAAACCATACGTTTGCCTGTACCGCGGATCTACGAAAAAACGTTCCCCTGGCCTGGTCTGACGCATATTAATATATCACCGAAAGCCGAGTACACTTTTAAACTATGAACGACTTATGGAGATTTCTCCTGGCTTCCCGAATATATAGGTTATATGCGTCGCCACCTTCCGGAACACGGTCGGAAAAATGATAAACGATACGATTGCCTGTACCGCGGCTCTACGAAAAAACGGTCCCCTGGCCTGGTCTGACACATATTACTAAGTCTTTGAAAGCCGTGTACACTTATGAACAATGAACAACTTATGGAGAATTTTTTTAGCTTTCCAAATTTATATGTTAAATGCATGGCCACCTTCCGGAACTCGGTCGGAAAAATGATAAATCATACGTTTGCCTGTACCGCGGATCTACGAAAAAACGGTCCCCTGGCCTGGTCTGACGCATATTACTAAGTCCTCAAAAGCCGTGTACACTTCTGAACTTTGAACGACTTATGGAGAATTTTCTTAGCTTTCCGAATATATATGGTTGGTGTTTTGCCACATTCCGGAACACGGTCGGAAAAATGATAAATGGCACGGTTGCCTGTACAAGAGGATCTACCAAAAGACGGTCCCCTGGCCTGGTTTGAGGCATATTACTATGTCCCCGAAAGCCGTGTACACTTCTAAACTATGAACGACTTATGGAAAATTTTCTTAGCTTTCTGAATATTTATGTTTAATGTGTCGCCACCTTCCGGAACATGGGCGGAAAAATGATAAACGATACGTTTGCCTGTACCGCGGCTCTACAAAAAAACGTTCCCCTGCCCATGTCTGACGCATATTAATATATCACCGAAAGCCGAGTACACTTTTAAACTATAAACGACTTATGGAGATTTTTCCTGGCTTCCCGAATATATAGGTTATATGCGTCGCCACCTTCCGGAACTTAATCGGAAAAATGATAAACGAAACGATTGCCTGTACCACGGCTCTACAAAAAAACGGTCCGCTGGCCTGGTCTGACGCATATTACTAAGTCTTTGAAAGCCGTGTACACTTATGAACAATGAACAACTTATGGAGAATTTTTTTAGCTTTTCAAATTTATATGTTAAATGCATGGCCACCTTCCGGAACACGGTCGGAAAAATGATAAACCATACGTTTGCCTGTACATCGGATCTACGAAAAAACGGTCCCCTGGCCTGGTCTGACGCATATTACTAAGTCCTCAAAAGCCGTGTACACTTCTGAACTTTGAACGACTTATGGAGAATTTTCTTAGCTTTCTGAATATTTATGTTTAATGTGTCGCCACCTTCCGGAACATGGGCGGAAAAATGATAAACGATACGTTTTCCTGTACCGCGGATCTACGAAAAAACGGTCCCCTGGCCTGGTCTGAAACATATTAATATATCACCGAAAGCCGAGTACACTTTTAAACTATGAACGACTTATGGAGATTTCCCCTGGCTTCCCGAATATATAGGTTATATGCGTCGCCACCTTCCGGAACACGATCGGAAAAATGATAAACGATACGATTGCCTGTACCACGGCTCTACAAAAAAACGGTCCGCTGGCCTGGTCTGACGCATATTACTAAGTCTTTGAAAGCCGTGTACACTTATGAACAATGAACAACTTATGGAGAATTTTTTTAGCTTTCCAAATTTATATGTTAAATGCGTGGCCACCTTCCGGAACACAGTCGGAAAAATGATAAACCATACGTTTGCCTGTACCGCGGATCTACGAAAAAACGGTCCGCTGGCCTGGTCTGACGCATATTACTAAGTCTTTGAAAGCCGTGTACACTTATGAACAATGAACAACTTATGGAGAATTTTTTTAGCTTTCCAAATTTATATGTTAAATGCATGGCCACCTTCCGGAACACGGTCGGAAAAATGATAAATGGCACGGTTGCCTGTACAAGAGGATCTACCAAAAGACGGTCCCCAGGCCTGGTTTGAGGCATATTACAATGTCCCCGAAAGCCGTGTACACTTCTAAACTATGAACGACTTATGGAGAATTTTCTTAGCTTTCTGAATATTTATGTTTAATGTGTCGCCACCTTCCGGAACACGGGCGGAAAAATGATAAACGATACGTTTGCCTGTACCGCGGCTCTACAAAAAAAACGTTCCCCTGCCCTGGTCTGACGCATATTTATATATCACCGAAAGCCGAGTACACTTTTAAACTATAAACGACTTATGGAGATTTTTCCTGGCTTCCCGAATATATAGGTTATATGCGTCGCCACCTTCCGGAACTTAATCGGAAAAATGATAAACGATACGATTGCCTGTACCGCGGATCTACGAAAAAACGGTCCCCTGGCCTGGTCTGACGCATATTACTAAGTCCTCGAAAGCCGTGTATACTTCTGAACTAAGAACGACTTATGGAGAATTTTCCTGGCTTTCCGAATATATAGGTTATATGCGTGGCCACCTTCCGGAACACGGTCGGAAAAATGATAAACGACACGTTTTCCTGTACCGCGGATCTACGAAAAAACGTTCCCCTGGCCTGGTCTGACGCATATTAATATATCACCCAAAGCCGAGTACACTTTTAAACTATGAACGACTTATGGAGATTTCTCCTGGCTTCCCGAATATATAGGTTATATGCGTCGCCACCTTCCGGAACACGGTCGGAAAAATGATAAACGATACGATTGCCTGTACTGTGGCTCTACAAAAAAACGGTCCCCTGGCCTGGTCTGACGCATATCACTAAGTCTTTGAAAGCCGTGTACACTTATGAACAATGAACGACTTATGGAGAATTTTTTTAGCTTTCCAAATTTATCTGTTAAATGCGTAACCACCTTCCGGAACACGGTCGGAAAAATGATAAACCATACGTTTGCCTGTACCGCGGATCTACGAAAAAACGTTCCCCTGGCCTGGTCTGACGCATATTAATATATCACCGAAAGCCGAGTACACTTTTAAACTATGAACGACTTATGGAGATTTCTCCTGGCTTCCCGAATATATAGGTTATATGCGTCGCCACCTTCCGGAACACGGTCGGAAAAATGATAAACGATACGATTGCCTGTACCGCGGCTCTACGAAAAAACGGTCCCCTGGCCTGGTCTGACACATATTACTAAGTCTTTGAAAGCCGTGAACACTTATGAACAATGAACAACTTATGGAGAATTTTTTTAGCTTTCCAAATTTATATGTTAAATGCATGGCCACCTTCCGGAACTCGGTCGGAAAAATGATAAATCATACGTTTGCCTGTACCGCGGATCTACGAAAAAACGGTCCCCTGGCCTGGTCTGACGCATATTACTAAGTCCTCAAAAGCCGTGTACACTTCTGAACTTTGAACGACTTATGGAGAATTTTCTTAGCTTTCCGAATATATATGGTTGGTGTTTTGCCACATTCCGGAACACGGTCGGAAAAATGATAAATGGCACGGTTGCCTGTACAAGAGGATCTACCAAAAGACGGTCCCCTGGCCTGGTTTGAGGCATATTACTATGTCCCCGAAAGCCGTGTACACTTCTAAACTATGAACGACTTATGGAGAATTTTCTTAGCTTTCTGAATATTTATGTTTAATGTGTCGCCACCTTCCGGAACATGGGCGGAAAAATGATAAACGATACGTTTGCCTGTACCGCGGCTCTACAAAAAAACGTTCCCCTGCCCATGTCTGACGCATATTAATATATCACCGAAAGCCGAGTACACTTTTAAACTATAAACGACTTATGGAGATTTTTCCTGGCTTCCCGAATATATAGGTTATATGCGTCGCCACCTTCCGGAACTTAATCGGAAAAATGATAAACGAAACGATTGCCTGTACCACGGCTCTACAAAAAAACGGTCCGCTGGCCTGGTCTGACGCATATTACTAAGTCTTTGAAAGCCGTGTACACTTATGAACAATGAACAACTTATGGAGAATTTTTTTAGCTTTTCAAATTTATATGTTAAATGCATGGCCACCTTCCGGAACACGGTCGGAAAAATGATAAACCATACGTTTGCCTGTACATCGGATCTACGAAAAAACGGTCCCCTGGCCTGGTCTGACGCATATTACTAAGTCCTCAAAAGCCGTGTACACTTCTGAACTTTGAACGACTTATGGAGAATTTTCTTAGCTTTCTGAATATTTATGTTTAATGTGTCGCCACCTTCCGGAACATGGGCGGAAAAATGATAAACGATACGTTTTCCTGTACCACGGATCTACGAAAAAACGGTCCCCTGGCCTGGTCTGAAACATATTAATATATCACCGAAAGCCGAGTACACTTTTAAACTATGAACGACTTATGGAGATTTCCCCTGGCTTCCCGAATATATAGGTTATATGCGTCGCCACCTTCCGGAACACGATCGGAAAAATGATAAACGATACGATTGCCTGTACCACGGCTCTACAAAAAAACGGTCCGCTGGCCTGGTCTGACGCATATTACTAAGTCTTTGAAAGCCGTGTACACTTATGAACAATGAACAACTTATGGAGAATTTTTTTAGCTTTCCAAATTTATATGTTAAATGCATGGCCACCTTCCGGAACACGGTCGGAAAAATGATAAATGGCACGGTTGCCTGTACAAGAGGATCTACCAAAAGACGGTCCCCAGGCCTGGTTTGAGGCATATTACAATGTCCCCGAAAGCCGTGTACACTTCTAAACTATGAACGACTTATGGAGAATTTTCTTAGCTTTCTGAATATTTATGTTTAATGTGTCGCCACCTTCCGGAACACGGGCGGAAAAATGATAAACGATACGTTTGCCTGTACCGCGGCTCTACAAAAAAACGTTCCCCTGCCCTGGTCTGACGCATATTTATATATCACCGAAAGCCGAGTACACTTTTAAACTATAAACGACTTATGGAGATTTTTCCTGGCTTCCCGAATATATAGGTTATATGCGTCGCCACCTTCCGGAACTTAATCGGAAAAATGATAAACGATACGATTGCCTGTACCGCGGCTCTACAAAAAAACGGTCCCCTGGGCTGGTTAGAGGTATAATACTATATACCCGAAAACCGTGTAGACTTCTCAACTATGAATTACTTATGGAGAATTTTCTTAGCTTCCCAAATATATATGGTTGGTGTGTTGCCACCTTCCGGAACACGGTCGGAAAAATGATAAACGATACGTTTTCCTGTACTGCGGATCTACGAAAAAACGTTCCCCTGGCCTGGTCTGACGCATATTAATATATCACCGAAAGCCGAGTACACTTTTAAACTATGAACGACTCATGGAGATTTCTCCTGGCTTCCCGAATATATAGGTTATATGCGTCGCCACCTTCCGGAACACGGTCGGAAAAATGATAAACGAGACGTTTGCCTGTACCGTGGCTCTACAAAAAAAACGGTCCCATTTCCTGGTCCGACGCATATTACTAAGTCTTTGAAAGCCGTGTACACTTATGAACAATGAACGACTTATGGAGAATTTTTTTAGCTTTCCAAATTTATATGTTAAATATGTGGCCACCTTCCGGAACACGGTTGGAAAAATGATAAACCATACGTTTGCCTGTACCTTGGATCTACGAAAAAACGTTCCCCTGGCCTGGTCTGACGCATATTAATATATCACCGAAAGCCGAGTACACTTTTAAACTATGAACGACTTATGGAGATTTCTCCTGGCTTCCCGAATATATAGGTTATATGCGTCGCCACCTTCCGGAACACGGTCGGAAAAATGATAAACGATACGATTGCCTGTACCGCGGCTCTACGAAAAAACGGTCCCCTGGCCTGGTCTGACACATATTACTAAGTCTTTGAAAGCCGTGTACACTTATGAACAATGAACAACTTATGGAGAATTTTTTTAGCTTTCCAAATTTATATGTTAAATGCATGGCCACCTTCCGGAACTTGGTCGGAAAAATGATAAACCATACGTTTGCCTGTACCGCGGATCTACGAAAAAACGGTCCCCTGGCCTGGTCTGACGCATATTACTAAGTCCTCAAAAGCCGTGTACACTTCTGAACTTTGAATGACTTATGGAGAATTTTCTTAGCTTTCCGAATATATATGGTTGGTGTTTTGCCACATTCCGGAACACGGTCGGAAAAATGATAAACCATACGTTTGCCTGTACCGCGGATCTACGAAAAAACGGTCCCCTGGCCTGGTCTGACGCATATTACTAAGTCCTCAAAAGCCGTGTACACTTCTGAACATTGAACGACTTATGGAGAATTTTCTTAGCTTTCCGAATACATATATGGTTGGTGTGTTGCCACCTTCCGGAACACGGTCGGAAAAATGATAAATGGCACGGTTGCCTGTACAAGAGGATCTACCAAAAGACGGTCCCCTGGCCTGGTTTGAGGCATATTACTATGTCCCAGAAAGCCGTGTACACTTCTAAACTATGAACGACTTATGGAGAATTTTCTTAGCTTTCTGAATATTTATGTTTAATGTGTCGCCACCTTCCGGAACACGGGCGGAAAAATGATAAACGATACGTTTGCCTGTACCGTGGCTCTACAAAAACACGTTCCCCTGCCCTGGTCTGACGCATATTAATATATCACCGAAAGCCGAGTACACTTTTAAACTATAAACGACTTATGGAGATTTTTCCTGGCTTCCTGAATATATAGGTTATATGCGTCGCCACCTTCCGGAACTTAATCGGAAAAATGATAAACGATACGATTGCCTGTACCGCGGCTCTACAAAAAAAACGGTCCCCTGGGCTGGTCAGAGGTATAATACTATATACCCGAAAACCGTGTAGACTTCTCAACTATGAATTACTTATGGAGAATTCCCCTGGCTTCCCGAATATATAGGTTATATGCTTCGCCACCTTCCAGAACACGATCGGAAAAATGATAAACGATACGATTGCCTGTACCACGGCTCTACAAAAAAACGGCCCGCTGGCCTGGTCTGACGCATATTACTAAGTCTTTGAAAGCCGTGTACACTTATGAACAATGAACAACTTATGGAGAATTTTCTTAGCTTTCCGAATACATATATGGTTGGTGTGTAGCCACGTTCCGGAACACGGTCGGAAAAATGATAAATGGCACGGTTGCCTGTACAAGAGGATCTACCAAAAGACGGTCCCCTGGCCTGGTTTGAGGCATATTACTATGTCCCAGAAAGCCGTGTACACTTCTAAACTATGAACGACTTATGAGAATTTTCTTAGCTTTTTGAATATTTATGTTTAATGTGTCGCCACCTTCCGGAACACGGGCGGAAAAATGATAAACGATACGTTTGCCTGTACCGTGGCTCTACAAAAACACGTTCCCCTGCCCTGGTCTGACGCATATTAATATATCACCGAAAGCCGAGTACACTTTTAAACTATAAACGACTTATGGAGATTTTTCCTGGCTTCCCGAATATATAGGTGATATGCGTCGCCACCTTCCGGAACTTAATCGGAAAAATGATAAACGATACGATTGCCTGTACCGCGGCTCTACAAAAAAAACGGTCCCCTGGGCTGGTCAGAGGTATAATACTATATACCCGAAAACCGTGTAGACTTATGAACAATGAACGACTTATGGAGAATTTTTTTAGCTTTCCAAATTTATATGTTAAATGCGTGGCCACCTTCCGGAACACAGTCGGAAAAATGATAAACCATACGTTTGCCTGTACCGCGGATCTACGAAAAAACGGTCCCCTGGCCTGGTCTGACGCATATTACTAAGTCTTTGAAAGCCGTGTACACTTATGAACAATGAACGACTTATGGAGAATTTTTTTAGCTTTCCAAATTTTTATGTTAAATGCGTGGCCACCTTTCGGAACACGGTCGGAAAAATGATAAACCATACGTTTGCCTGTACCGCGGATCTACGAAAAATCGTTCCCCTGGCCTGGTCTGACGCATATTAATATATCACCGAAAGCCGAGTACACTTTTAAACTATGAACGACTTATGGAGATTTCTCCTGGCTTCCCGAATATATAGGCTATATGCGTCGCCACCTTCCGGAACACGGTCGGAAAAATGATAAACGATACGATTGCCTGTACCGCGGCTCTACGAAAAAACGGTCCCCTGGCCTGGTCTGACGCATATTACTAAGTCTTTGAAAGCCGTGTACACTTATGAACAATGAACAACTTATGGAGAATTTTTATAGCTTTCCAAATTTATATGTTAAATGCATGGCCACCTTCCGGAACTCGGTCGGAAAAATGATAAACCATACGTTTGCCTGTACCGAGGATCTACGAAAAAACGGTCCCATGGCCTGGTCTGACGCATATTACTAAGTCCTCAAAAGCCGTGTACACTTTTAAACTATAAACGACTTATGGAGATTTTTCCTGGCTTCCCGAATATATAGGTTATATGCGTCGCCACCTTCCGGAACTTTATCGGAAATATGATAAACGATACGATTGCCTGTACCGCGGCTCTACAAAAAAACGGTCCCCTGGGCTGGTCTGACGCATATTACTAAGTCCTCGAAAGCCGTGTACACTTCTGAACTAAGAACGACTTATGGAGAATTTTCCTGGCTTTCCGAATATATTGGTTATATGCGTGGCCACCTTCCGGAACACGGTCGGAAAAATGATAAACGATACGTTTTCCTGTACCGCTGATCTACGAAAAAACGGTCCCCTGGCCTGGTCTGACGCATATTACTAAGTCTTTGAAAGCCGTGTACACTTATGAACAATGAACGACTTATGGAGAATTTTTTTAGCTTTCCAAATTTATATGTTAAATGCGTGGCCACCTTCCGGAACACAGTCGGAAAAATGATAAACCATACGTTTGCCTGTACCGCGGATCTACGAAAAAACGGTCCCCTGGCCTGGTCTGACGCATATTACTAAGTCTTTGAAAGCCGTGTACACTTATGAACAATGAACGACTTATGGAGAATTTTTTTAGCTTTCCAAATTTATATGTTAAATGCGTGGCCACTTTTCGGAACACGGTCGGAAAAATGATAAACCATACGTTTGCCTGTACCGCGGATCTACGAAAAATCGTTCCCCTGGCCTGGTCTGACGCATATTAATATATCACCGAAAGCCGAGTACACTTTTAAACTATGAACGACTTATGGAGATTTCTCCTGGCTTCCCGAATATATAGGCTATATGCGTCGCCACCTTCCGGAACACGGTCGGAAAAATGATAAACGATACGATTGCCTGTACCGCGGCTCTACGAAAAAACGGTCCCCTGGCCTGGTCTGACGCATATTACTAAGTCTTTGAAAGCCGTGTACACTTATGAACAATAAACAACTTATGGAGAATTTTTTTAGCTTTCCAAATTTATATGTTAAATGCATGGCCACCTTCCGGAACTCGGTCGGAAAAATGATAAACCATACGTTTGCCTGTACCGCGGATCTACGAAAAAACGGTCCCCTGGCCTGGTCTGACGCATATTACTAAGTCCTCAAAAGCCGTGTACACTTCTGAACTTTGAACGACTTATGGAGAATTTTCTTAGCTTTCCGAATATATATGGTTGGTGTTTTGCCACATTCCGGAACACGGTCGGAAAAATGATAAATGCACGGTTGCCTGTACAAGAGGATCTACAAAAAAACGGTCCGCTGGCCTGGTCTGACGCATATTACTAAGTCTTTGAAAGCCGTGTACACTTATGAACAATGAACAACTTATGGAGAATTTTTTTAACTTTCCAAATATATATGTTAAATGCATGGCCACCTTCCGGAACACGGTCGGAAAAATGATAAACCACACGTTTGCCTGTACCGCGGATCTACGAAAAAACGGTCCCCTGGCCTGGTCTGACGCATATTACTAAGTCCTCAAAAGCCATGTACACTTCTGAACTTTGAACGACTTATGGAGAATTTTCTTAGCTTTCCGAATACATATATGGTTGGTGTGTTGCCACCTTCCGGAACACGGTCGGAAAAATGATAAATGGCACGGTTGCCTGTACAAGAGGATCTACCAAAAGACGGTCCCCTGGCCTGGTTTGAGGCATATTACTATGTCCCCGAAAGCCGTGTACACTTCTAAACTATGAACGAATTATGGAGAATTTTCTTAGCTTTCTGAATATTTATGTTTAATGTGTCGCCACCTTCCGGAACACGGGCGGAAAAATGATAAACCACACGTTTGCCTGTACCGCGGCTCTACAACAAAACGTTCCCCTGCCCTGGTCTGACGCATATTAATATATCACCGAAAGCCGAGTACACTTTTAAACTATAAACGACTTATGGAGATTTTTCCTAGCTTCCCGAATATATAGGTTATATGCATCGCAACCTTCTGGAACATTATCGGAAAAATAATAAACGATACTATTGCCTGTACCGCGGCTATACAAAAAAACGGTCCCCTGGGCTGGTCAGAGGTATAATACCATATACCCGAAAACCGTGTAGACTTCTGAACTATGAATTACTTATGGAGAATTTTCTCAGCTTTCTGAATATTTATGTTTAATGTGTCGCCACCTTCCGGAACACGGGCGGAAAAATGATAAACGATACGTTTGCCTGTACCGCGGCTCTACAAAAAAACGGTCCCCTGGCCTGGTCTGACGCATATTACTAAGTCTTTGAAAGCCGTGTACACTTCTGAACTTTGAACGACTTATTGAGAATTTTCCTGGCTTTCCGAATATATAGGTTATATGCGTGGCCACCTTCCGGAACACGGTCGGAAAAATGATAAACGATACGTTTTCCTGTACCGCGGATCTACCAAAAGACGGTCCCCTGGCCTGGTCTGACGCATATTACTAAGTCTTTGAAAGCCGTGTAAACTTATGAACAATGAACGACTTATGGAGAATTTTTTTAGCTTTCCAAATTTATATGTTAAATGCATGGCCACCTTCCGGAACTCGGTCGGAAAAATGATAAACCATACGTTTGCCTGTACCGCGGATCTACGAAAAAACGGTCCCCTGGCCTGGTCTGACGCATATTACTAAGTCCTCAAAAGCCGTGTACACTTCTGAACTTTGAACGATTTATGGAGATTTCTCCTGGCTTCCCGAATATATAGGTTATATGCGTCGCCACCTTCCGGAACACGGTCGGAAAAATGATAAACCATACGTTTGCCTGTACCGTGGATCTACGAAAAAACGGTCCCCTGGCCTGGTCTGACGCATATTACTAAGTCTTCAAAAGCCGTGTACACTTCTAAACTTTGAACGACTTATGGAGAATTTTCCTGGCTTTCCGAATATATAGGTTATATGCGTGGCCACCTTCCGGAACACGGTCAGAAAAATGATAAACGATATGTTTTCCTGTACCGCGGATCTACGAAAAAACGGTCCCCTGGCCTGGTCTGACGCATATTACTAAGTCTTTGAAAGCCGTGTACACTTATGAACAATGAACGACTTATGGAGAATTTTTTTAGCTTTCCAAATTTATATGTTAAATGCGTAGCCACCTTCCGGAACACGGTCGGAAAAATGATAAACCATACGTTTGCTTGTTCCGCGGATCTACGAAAAAACGTTCCCCTGGGCTGGTCTGACGCATATTAATATATCACCGAAAGCCGAGTACACTTTTAAACTATGAACAACTTATGGAGATTTCTCCTGGCTTCCCGAATATATAGGTTATATAAGTCGCCACCTTCCGGAACACGGTCGGAAAAATGATAAACGATACGATTGCCTGTACCGCGGCTCTGCAAAAAAACGGTCCCCTGGCCTGGTCTGACGCATATTACTAAGTCTTTGAAAGCCGTGTACACTTATGAACAATGAACGACTTATGGAGAATTTTTTTAGCTTCCCAAATTTATATGTTAAATGCGTGGCCACCTTCCGGAACACAGTCGGAAAAATGATAAACGATACGTTTTCCTGTACCGCGGATCTACGAAAAAACGGTCCCCTGGCCTGGTCTGACGCATATTACTAAGTCTTTGAAAGCCGTGTACACTTATGAACAATGAACAACTTATGGACAATTTTTTTAGCTTTCCAAATTTATATGTTAAATGCATGGCCACCTTCCGGAACTCGGTCGGAAAAATGATAAACCATACGTTTGCCTGTACCGCGGATCTACGAAAAAACGGTCCCCTGGCCTGGTCTGACGCATATTACTAAGACCTCAAAAGCCGTGTACACTTCTGAACTTTGAACGACTTATGGAGATTTCTCCTGGCTTCCCGAATATATAGGTTATATGCGTCGCCACCTTCCGGAACACGGTCGGAAAAAAGATAAACGATACGATTGCCTGTACCGCGGCTCTACGAAAAAACGGTCCACTGGCCTGGTCTGACGCATATTACTAAGACCTCGAAAGCCGTGTACACTTCTGAACTAAGAACGACTTATGGAGAATTTTCCTGGCTTTCCGAATATATAGGTTATATGCGTGGCCACCTTCCGGAATACGGTCGGAAAAATGATAAACGATACGTTTTCCTGTACCGCGGATCTACGAAAAAACGGTCCACTGGCCTGGTCTGACGCATATTACTAAGACCTCGAAAGCCGTGTACACTTCTGAACTAAGAACGACTTATGGAGAATTTTCCTGGCTTTCCGAATATATAGGTTATATGCGTGGCCACCTTCCGGAACACGGTCAGAAAAATGATAAACGATATGTTTTCCTGTACCGCGGATCTACGAAAAAACGGTCCCCTGGCCTGGTCTGACGCATATTACTAAGTCTTTGAAAGCCGTGTACACTTATGAACAATGAACGACTTATGGAGAATTTTTTTAGCTTTCCAAATTTATATGTTAAATGCGTGGCCACTTTTCGGAACACGGTCGGAAAAATGATAAACCATACGTTTGCCTGTACCGCGGATCTACGAAAAATCGTTCCCCTGGCCTGGTCTGACGCATATTAATATATCACCGAAAGCCGAGTACACTTTTAAACTATGAACGACTTATGGAGATTTCTCCTGGCTTCCCGAATATATAGGCTATATGCGTCGCCACCTTCCGGAACACGGTCGGAAAAATGATAAACGATACGATTGCCTGTACCGCGGCTCTACGAAAAAACGGTCCCCTGGCCTGGTCTGACGCATATTACTAAGTCTTTGAAAGCCGTGTACACTTATGAACAATAAACAACTTATGGAGAATTTTTTTAGCTTTCCAAATTTATATGTTAAATGCATGGCCACCTTCCGGAACTCGGTCGGAAAAATGATAAACCATACGTTTGCCTGTACCGCGGATCTACGAAAAAACGGTCCCCTGGCCTGGTCTGACGCATATTACTAAGTCTTTGAAAGCCGTGTACACTTATGAACAATGAACAACTTATGGACAATTTTTTTAGCTTTCCAAATTTATATGTTAAATGCATGGCCACCTTCCGGAACTCGGTCGGAAAAATGATAAACCATACGTTTGCCTGTACCGCGGATCTACGAAAAAACGGTCCCCTGGCCTGGTCTGACGCATATTACTAAGACCTCAAAAGCCGTGTACACTTCTGAACTTTGAACGACTTATGGAGATTTCTCCTGGCTTCCCGAATATATAGGTTATATGCGTCGCCACCTTCCGGAACACGGTCGGAAAAAAGATAAACGATACGATTGCCTGTACCGCGGCTCTACGAAAAAACGGTCCACTGGCCTGGTCTGACGCATATTACTAAGACCTCGAAAGCCGTGTACACTTCTGAACTAAGAACGACTTATGGAGAATTTTCCTGGCTTTCCGAATATATAGGTTATATGCGTGGCCACCTTCCGGAACACGGTCGGAAAAATGATAAACGATACGTTTTCCTGTACCGCGGATCTACGAAAAAACGGTCCCCTGGCCTGGTCTGACGCATATTAATATATCACCGAAAGCCGAGTACACTTTTAAACTATGAACGACTTATGGAGATTTCCCCTGGCTTCCCGAATATATAGGTTATATGCGTCGCCACCTTCCGGAACACGGTCGGAAAAAAGATAAACGATACGATTGCCTGTACCGCGGATCTACGAAAAAACGGTCCACTGGCCTGGTCTGACGCATATTACTAAGTCCTCGAAAGCCGTGTACACTTATGAACAATGAACGACTTATGGAGAATTTTTTTAGCTTTCCAAATTTATATGTTAAATGCGTGGCCACCTTCCGGAACACGGTCGGAAAAATGATAAACCATACGTTTGCCTGTACTGCGGATCCACGAAAAAACGGTCCCCTGGCCTGGTCTGACGCATATTACTAAGTCTTTGAAAGCCGTGTAAACTTATGAACAATGAACGACTTATGGAGAATTTTTTTAGCTTTCCAAATTTATATGTTAAATGCATGGCCACCTTCCGGAACTCGGTCGGAAAAATGATAAACCATACGTTTGCCTGTACCGCGGATCTACGAAAAAACGGTCCCCTGGCCTGGTCTGACGCATATTACTAAGTCTTCAAAAGCCGTGTACACTTCTAAACTTTGAACGACTTATGGAGAATTTTCCTGGCTTTCCGAATATATAGGTTATATGCGTGGCCACCTTCCGGAACACGGTCAGAAAAATGATAAACGATATGTTTTCCTGTACCGCGGATCTACGAAAAAACGGTCCCCTGGCCTGGTCTGACGCATATTACTAAGTCTTTGAAAGCCGTGTACACTTATGAACAATGAACGACTTATGGAGAATTTTTTTAGCTTTCCAAATTTATATGTTAAATGCGTAGCCACCTTCCGGAACACGGTCGGAAAAATGATAAACCATACGTTTGCTTGTTCCGCGGATCTACGAAAAAACGTTCCCCTGGGCTGGTCTGACGCATATTAATATATCACCGAAAGCCGAGTACACTTTTAAACTATGAACAACTTATGGAGATTTCTCCTGGCTTCCCGAATATATAGGTTATATAAGTCGCCACCTTCCGGAACACGGTCGGAAAAATGATAAACGATACGATTGCCTGTACCGCGGCTCTGCAAAAAAACGGTCCCCTGGCCTGGTCTGACGCATATTACTAAGTCTTTGAAAGCCGTGTACACTTATGAACAATGAACGACTTATGGAGAATTTTTTTAGCTTCCCAAATTTATATGTTAAATGCGTGGCCACCTTCCGGAACACAGTCGGAAAAATGATAAACGATACGTTTTCCTGTACCGCGGATCTACGAAAAAAACGGTCCCCTGGCCTGGTCTGACGCATATTACTAAGTCTTTGAAAGCCGTGTACACTTATGAACAATGAACAACTTATGGACAATTTTTTTAGCTTTCCAAATTTATATGTTAAATGCATGGCCACCTTCCGGAACTCGGTCGGAAAAATGATAAACCATACGTTTGCCTGTACCGCGGATCTACGAAAAAACGGTCCCCTGGCCTGGTCTGACGCATATTACTAAGACCTCAAAAGCCGTGTACACTTCTGAACTTTGAACGACTTATGGAGATTTCTCCTGGCTTCCCGAATATATAGGTTATATGCGTCGCCACCTTCCGGAACACGGTCGGAAAAAAGATAAACGATACGATTGCCTGTACCGCGGCTCTACGAAAAAACGGTCCACTGGCCTGGTCTGACGCATATTACTAAGTCCTCGAAAGCCGTGTACACTTCTGAACTAAGAACGACTTATGGAGAATTTTCCTGGCTTTCCGAATATATAGGTTATATGCGTGGCCACCTTCCGGAACACGGTCGGAAAAATGATAAACGATACGTTTTCCTGTACCGCGGATCTACGAAAAAACGGTCCCCTGGCCTGGTCTGACGCATATTAATATATCACCGAAAGCCGAGTACACTTTTAAACTATGAACGACTTATGGAGATTTCCCCTGGCTTCCCGAATATATAGGTTATATGCGTCGCCACCTTCCGGAACACGGTCGGAAAAAAGATAAACGATACGATTGCCTGTACCGCGGATCTACGAAAAAACGGTCCACTGGCCTGGTCTGACGCATATTACTAAGTCCTCGAAAGCCGTGTACACTTATGAACAATGAACGACTTATGGAGAATTTTTTTAGCTTTCCAAATTTATATGTTAAATGCGTGGCCACCTTCCGGAACACGGTCGGAAAAATGATAAACCATACGTTTGCCTGTACTGCGGATCCACGAAAAAACGGTCCCCTGGCCTGGTCTGACGCATATTACTAAGTCTTTGAAAGCCGTGTAAACTTATGAACAATGAACGACTTATGGAGAATTTTTTTAGCTTTCCAAATTTATATGTTAAATGCATGGCCACCTTCCGGAACTCGGTCGGAAAAATGATAAACCATACGTTTGCCTGTACCGCGGATCTACGAAAAAACGGTCCCCTGGCCTGGTCTGACGCATATTACTAAGTCCTCAAAAGCCGTGTACACTTCTGAACTTTGAACGATTTATGGAGATTTCTCCTGGCTTCCCGAATATATAGGTTATATGCGTCGCCACCTTCCGGAACACGGTCGGAAAAATGATAAACCATACGTTTGCCTGTACCGCGGATCTACGAAAAAACGGTCCCCTGGCCTGGTCTGACGCATATTACTAAGTCTTTGAAAGCCGTGTACACTTATGAACAATGAACGACTTATGGAGAATTTTTTTAGCTTCCCAAATTTATATGTTAAATGCGTGGCCACCTTCCGGAACACAGTCGGAAAAATGATAAACGATACGATTGCCTGTACCGCGGCTCTACAAAAAAACGGTCCCCTGGCCTGGTCTGACGCATATTACTAAGTCTTTGAAAGCCGTGTACACTTCTGAACTTTGAACGACTTATTGAGAATTTTCCTGGCTTTTCGAATATATAGGTTATATGCGTGGCCACCTTCCGGAACACGGTCGGAAAAATGATAAACGATACTATTGCCTGTACCGCGGCTCTACAAAAAAACGGTCTCCTGGGGTGGTCAGAGGTATAATACTATATACCCGAAAACCGTGTAGACTTCTGAACTATGAATTACTTATGGAGAATTTTCTTAGCTTCCCAAATATATATGGTTGGTGTGTTGCCACCTTCCGGAACACGGTCGGAAAAATGATAAACGATACGATTGCCTGTACCGCGGCTCTACGAAAAAAACGGTCCGCTGGCCTGGTCTGACGCATATTACTAAGTGTTTGAAAGCCGTGTACACTTATGAACAATGAACAACTTATGGAGAATTTTTTTAGCTTTCCAAATGTTTATGTTAAATGCATGGCCACCTTCCGGAACACGGGCGGAAAAATGATAAACGATACGATTGCCTGTACCGCGGCTCTACGAAAAAACGGTCCCCTGGCCTGGTCTGACGCATACTACTAAGTCCTCAAAAGCCGTGTACACTTCTGAACTTTGAACGACTTATGGAGAATTTTCTTAGCTTTCCGAATATATATGGTTGGTGTTTTGCCACATTCCGGAACACGGTCGGAAAAATGATAAATGGCACGGTTGCCTGTACAAGAGGATCTACCTAAAGACGGTCCCCTGGCCTGGTCTGACGCATATTAATATATCACCGAAAGCCGAGTACACTTTAAAACTATGAACGACTTATGGAGATTTTTCCTGGCTTCCCGAATATATAGGTTATATGCGTCGCCACCTTCCGGAACTTAATCGGAAAAATGATAAACGATACGTTTTCCTGTACCGCGGATCTACGAAAAAACGGTCCCCTGGCCTGGTCTGACGCATATTACTAAGTCTTTGAAAGCCGTGTACACTTATGAACAATGAACGACTTATGGAGAATTTTTTTAGCTTTCCAAATTTATATGTTAAATGCGTGGCCACCTTCTGGAACACGGTCGGAAAAAGATAAACCATACGTTTGCCTGTACCGTGGATCTACGAAAAAACGTTCCCCTGGCCTGGTCTGACGCATATTACTAAGTCTTTGAAAGCCGTGTACACTTATGAACAATGAACAACTTATGGAGAATTTTTTTAGCTTTCCAAATTTATATGTTAAATGCATGGCCACCTTCCGGAACTCGGTCGGAAAAATGATAAACCATACGTTTGCCTATACCGCGGATCTACGAAAAAACGGTCCCCTGGCCTGGTCTGACGCATATTACTAAGTCCTCAAAAGCCGTGTACACTTCTGAACTTTGAACGATTTATGGAGATTTCTCCTGGCTTCCCGAATATATAGGTTATATGCGTCGCCACCTTCCGGAACACGGTCGGAAAAATGATAAACCATACGTTTGCCTGTACCGCGGATCTACGAAAAAAACGGTCCCCTGGCCTGGTCTGACGCATATTACTAAGTCTTTGAAAGCCGTGTACACTTATGAACAATGAACGACTTATGGAGAATTTTTTTAGCTTTCCAAATTTATATGTTAAATGCGTAGCCACCTTCCGGAACACGGTCGGAAAAATGATAAACCATACGTTTGCTTGTTCCGCGGATCTACGAAAAAACGTTCCCCTGGGCTGGTCTGACGCATATTAATATATCACCGAAAGCCGAGTACACTTTTAAACTATGAACAACTTATGGAGATTTCTCCTGGCTTCCCGAATATATAGGTTATATAAGTCGCCACCTTCCGGAACACGGTCGGAAAAATGATAAACGATACGATTGCCTGTACCGCGGCTCTGCAAAAAAAACGGTCCCCTGGCCTGGTCTGACGCATATTACTAAGTCTTTGAAAGCCGTGTACACTTATGAACAATGAACGACTTATGGAGAATTTTTTTAGCTTCCCAAATTTATATGTTAAATGCGTGGCCACCTTCCGGAACACAGTCGGAAAAATGATAAACGATACGTTTTCCTGTACCGCGGATCTACGAAAAAAACGGTCCCCTGGCCTGGTCTGACGCATATTACTAAGTCTTTGAAAGCCGTGTACACTTATGAACAATGAACAACTTATGGACAATTTTTTTAGCTTTCCAAATTTATATGTTAAATGCATGGCCACCTTCCGGAACTCGGTCGGAAAAATGATAAACCATACGTTTGCCTGTACCGCGGATCTACGAAAAAACGGTCCCCTGGCCTGGTCTGACGCATATTACTAAGACCTCAAAAGCCGTGTACACTTCTGAACTTTGAACGACTTATGGAGATTTCTCCTGGCTTCCCGAATATATAGGTTATATGCGTCGCCACCTTCCGGAACACGGTCGGAAAAAAGATAAACGATACGGTTGCCTGTACCGCGGCTCTACGAAAAAACGGTCCACTGGCCTGGTCTGACGCATATTACTAAGTCCTCGAAAGCCGTGTACACTTCTGAACTAAGAACGACTTATGGAGAATTTTCCTGGCTTTCCGAATATATAGGTTATATGCGTGGCCACCTTCCGGAACACGGTCGGAAAAATGATAAACGATACGTTTTCCTGTACCGCGGATCTACGAAAAAACGGTCCCCTGGCCTGGTCTGACGCATATTAATATATCACCGAAAGCCGAGTACACTTTTAAACTATGAACGACTTATGGAGATTTCCCCTGGCTTCCCGAATATATAGGTTATATGCGTCGCCACCTTCCGGAACACGGTCGGAAAAAAGATAAACGATACGATTGCCTGTACCGCGGCTCTACAAAAAAACGGTCCCCTGGCCTGGTCTGACGCATATTACTAAGTCTTTGAAAGCCGTGTACACTTCTGAACTTTGAACGACTTATTGAGAATTTTCCTGGCTTTTCGAATATATAGGTTATATGCGTGGCCACTTTCCGGAACACGGTCGGAAAAATGATAAACGATACTATTGCCTGTACCGCGGCTCTACAAAAAAAACGGTCTCCTGGGGTGGTCAGAGGTATAATACTATATACCCGAAAACCGTGTAGACTTCTGAACTATGAATTACTTATGGAGAATTTTCTTAGCTTTCCGAATATATATGGTTGGTGTTTTGCCACATTCCGGAACACGGTCGGAAAAATGATAAATGGCACGGTTGCCTGTACAAGAGGATCTACCTAAAGACGGTCCCCTGGCCTGGTCTGACGCATATTAATATATCACCGAAAGCCGAGTACACTTTAAAACTAAGAACGACTTATGGAGATTTTTCCTGGCTTCCCGAATATATAGGTTATATGCGTCGCCACCTTCCGGAACTTAATCGGAAAAATGATAAACGATACGTTTTCCTGTACCGCGGATCTACGAAAAAACGGTCCCCTGGCCTGGTCTGACGCATATTACGAAGTCTTTGAAAGCCGTGTACACTTATGAACAATGAACGACTTATGGAGAATTTTTTTAGCTTTCCAAATTTATATGTTAAATGCGTGGCCACCTTCTGGAACACGGTCGGAAAAAGATAAACCATACGTTTGCCTGTACCGTGGATCTACGAAAAAACGTTCCCCTGGCCTGGTCTGACGCATATTACTAAGTCTTTGAAAGCCGTGTACACTTATGAACAATGAACAACTTATGGAGAATTTTTTTAGCTTTCCAAATTTATATGTTAAATGCATGGCCACCTTCCGGAACTCGGTCGGAAAAATGATAAACCATACGTTTGCCTATACCGCGGATCTACGAAAAAACGGTCCCCTGGCCTGGTCTGACGCATATTACTAAGTCCTCAAAAGCCGTGTACACTTCTGAACTTTGAACGATTTATGGAGATTTCTCCTGGCTTCCCGAATATATAGGTTATATGCGTCGCCACCTTCCGGAACACGGTCGGAAAAATGATAAACCATACGTTTGCCTGTACCGCGGATCTACGAAAAAACGGTCCCCTGGCCTGGTCTGACGCATATTACTAAGTCTTTGAAAGCCGTGTACACTTATGAACAATGAACGACTTATGGAGAATTTTTTTAGCTTTCCAAATTTATATGTTAAATGCGTGGCCACCTTCTGGAACACGGTCGGAAAAAGATAAACCATACGTTTGCCTGTACCGTGGATCTACGAAAAAACGTTCCCCTGGCCTGGTCTGACGCATATTACTAAGTCTTTGAAAGCCGTGTACACTTATGAACAATGAACAACTTATGGAGAATTTTTTTTAGCTTTCCAAATTTATATGTTAAATGCATGGCCACCTTCCGGAACTCGGTCGGAAAAATGATAAACCATACGTTTGCCTATACCGCGGATCTACGAAAAAACGGTCCCCTGGCCTGGTCTGACGCATATTACTAAGTCTTTGAAAGCCGTGTACACTTATGAACAATAAATGACTTATGGAGAATTTTTTTAGCTTTCCAAATTTATATGTTAAATGCGTGGCCACCTTCCGGAACACGGTCGGAAAAATGATAAACCATACGTTTGCCTGTACCGCGGATCTACGAAAAAACGTTCCCCTGGGCTGGTCTGACGCATATTAATATATCACTGAAAGCCGAGTACACTTTTAAAATATGAACAACTTATGGAGATTTCTCCTGGCTTCCCGAATATATAGGTTATATAAGTCGCCACCTTCCGGAACACGGTCGGAAAAATGATAAACGATACGATTGCCTGTACCGCGGATCTACGAAAAAACGGTCCCCTGGCCTGGTCTGACGCATATTACTAAGTCCTCAAAAGCCGTGTACACTTCTAAACTTTGAACGACTTATGGAGAATTTTCCTGGCTTTCCGAATATATAGGTTATATGCGTGGCCACCTTCCGGAACACGGTCAGAAAAATGATAAACGATACGTTTTCCTGTACCGCGGATCTACGAAAAAACGGTCCCCTGGCCTGGTCTGGCGCATATTACTAAGTCTTTGAAAGCCGTGTACACTTATGAACAATGAACGACTTATGGAGAATTTTTTTAGCTTTCCAAATTTATATGTTAATTGCGTGGCCACCTTCCGGAACACGGTCGGAAAAATGATAATCCATACGTTTGCCTGTACCGCGGATCTACGAAAAAACGTTCCCCAGGGCTGGTCTGACGCATATTAATATATCACCGAAAGCCGAGTACACTTTTAAACTATGAACAACTTATGGAGATTTCTCCTGGCTTCCCGAATATATAGGTTATATAAGTCGCCACCTTCCGGAACACGGTCGGAAAAATGATAAACGATACGATTGCCTGTACCGCGGCTCTGCAAAAAAAACGGTCCCCTGCCCTGGTAGGACGCATATTACTAAGTCTTTGAAAGCCGTGTACACTTATGAACAATGAACGACTAATGGAGAATTTTTTTAGCTTTCCGAATATATAGGTTATATGCGTGGCCACCTTCCGGAACACGGTCAGAAAAATGATAAACGATACGTTTTCCTGTACCGCGGATCTACGAAAAAACGGTCCCCTGGCCTGGTCTGGCGCATATTACTAAGTCTTTGAAAGCCGTGTACACTTATGAACAATGAACGACTTATGGAGAATTTTCCTGGCTTTCCGAATATATAGGTTATATGCGTGGCCACCTTCCGGAACACGGTCGGAAAAATGATAAACGATACGTTTTCCTGTACCGCGGATCTACGAAAAAAACGGTCCCCTGGCCTGGTCTGACGCATATTAATATATCACCGAAAGCCGAGTACACTTTTAAACTATGAACGACTTATGGAGATATCCCCTGGCTTCCCGAATATATAGGTTATATGCGTCGCCACCTTCCGGAACTTAATCGGAAAAATGATAAACGATACTATTGCCTGTACCGCGGCTCTACAAAAAAACGGTCCCCTGGGGTGGTCAGATGTATAATACTATATACCCGAAAACCGTGTAGACTTCTGAACTATGAATTACTTATGGAGAATTTTCTTAGCTTCCCAAATATATATGGTTGGTGTGTTGCCACCTTCCGGAACACGGGCGGAAAAATGATAAACTATACGTTTGCCTGTACCGCGGCTCTACAAAAAAAACGGTCCCCTGGCCTGGTCTGACGCATATTACTAAGTCTTTGAAAGCCGTGAACACTTATGAACAATGAACGACTTATGGAGAATTTTTTTAGCTTTCCAAATTTATATGTTAAATGCGTGGCCACCTTCTGGAACACGGTCGGAAAAATGATAAACCATACGTTTGCCTGTACCGCGGATCTACGAAAAAACGTTCCCCTGGCCTGGTCTGACGCATATTACTAAGTCTTTGAAAGCCGTGTACACTTATGAACAATGAACAACTTATGGAGAATTTTTTTAGCTTTCCAAATTTATATGTTAAATGCATGGCCACCTTCCGGAACTCGGTCGGAAAAATGATAAACCATACGTTTGCCTGTACCGCGGATCTACGAAAAAACGGTCCCCTGGCCTGGTCTGACGCATATTACTAAGTCCTCAAAAGCCGTGTACACTTCTGAACTTTGAACGATTTATGGAGAATTTTCTTAGCTTTCCGAATATATATGGTTGGTGTTTTGCCACATTCCGGAACACGGTCGGAAAAATGATAAATGGCACGGTTGCCTGTACAAGAGGATCTACCTAAAGACGGTCCCCTGGCCTGGTTTGAATAATATTACTATGTCCCCGAAAGCCGTGTACACTTCTAAACTATGAACGACTTATGGAGAATTTTCTTAGCTTTCTGAATATTTATGTTTAATGTGTCGCCACCTTCCGGAACACGGGCGGAAAAATGATAAACGATACGTTTGCCTGTACCGCGGCTCTACAAAAAAACGTTCCCCTGCCCTGGTCTGACGCATATTAATATATCACCGAAAGCCGAGTACACTTTTAAACTATGAACGACTTATGGAGATTTTTCCTGGCTTCCCGAATATATAGGTTATATGCGTCGCCACCTTCCGGAACTTAATCGGAAAAATGATAAACGATACGATTGCCTGTACCGCGGCTCTACAAAAAAACTGTCCCCTGGGCTGGTCAGAGGTATAATACTATATACCCGAAAACCGTGTAGACTTCTGAACTATGAATTACTTATGGAGAATTTTCTTAGCTTCCCAAATATATATGGTTGGTGTGTTAACACCTTCCGGAACACGGTCGGAAAAATGATAAACGATAAGATTGCCTGTACCGCGGATCTACGAAAAAACGGTCCCCTGGCCTGGTCTGACGCATATTACTAAGTCCTCAAAAGCCGTGTACACTTCTAAACTTTGAACGACTTATGGAGAATTTTCCTGGCTTTCCGAATATATAGGTTATATGCGTGGCCACCTTCCGGAACACGGTCAGAAAAATGATAAACGATACGTTTTCCTGTACCGCGGATCTACGAAAAAACGGTCCCCTGGCCTGGTCTGGCGCATATTACTAAGTCTTTGAAAGCCGTGTACACTTATGAACAATGAACGACTTATGGAGAATTTTTTTAGCTTTCCAAATTTATATGTTAATTGCGTGGCCACCTTCCGGAACACGGTCGGAAAAATGATAATCCATACGTTTGCCTGTACCGCGGATCTACGAAAAAAACGTTCCCCAGGGCTGGTCTGACGCATATTAATATATCACCGAAAGCCGAGTACACTTTTAAACTATGAACAACTTATGGAGATTTCTCCTGGCTTCCCGAATATATAGGTTATATAAGTCGCCACCTTCCGGAACACGGTCGGAAAAATGATAAACGATACGATTGCCTGTACCGCGGCTCTGCAAAAAAAACGGTCCCCTGCCCTGGTAGGACGCATATTACTAAGTCTTTGAAAGCCGTGTACACTTATGAACAATGAACGACTTATGGAGAATTTTTTTAGCTTTCCGAATATATAGGTTATATGCGTGGCCACCTTCCGGAACACGGTCAGAAAAATGATAAACGATACGTTTTCCTGTACCGCGGATCTACGAAAAAACGGTCCCCTGGCCTGGTCTGGCGCATATTACTAAGTCTTTGAAAGCCGTGTACACTTATGAACAATGAACGACTTATGGAGAATTTTCCTGGCTTTCCGAATATATAGGTTATATGCGTGGCCACCTTCCGGAACACGGTCGGAAAAATGATAAACGATACGTTTTCCTGTACCGCGGATCTACGAAAAAACGGTCCCCTGGCCTGGTCTGACGCATATTAATATATCACCGAAAGCCGAGTACACTTTTAAACTATGAACGACTTATGGAGATATCCCCTGGCTTCCCGAATATATAGGTTATATGCGTCGCCACCTTCCGGAACTTAATCGGAAAAATGATAAACGATACTATTGCCTGTACCGCGGCTCTACAAAAAAAACGGTCCCCTGGGGTGGTCAGATGTATAATACTATATACCCGAAAACCGTGTAGACTTCTGAACTATGAATTACTTATGGAGAATTTTCTTAGCTTCCCAAATATATATGGTTGGTGTGTTGCCACCTTCCGGAACACGGGCGGAAAAATGATAAACTATACGTTTGCCTGTACCGCGGCTCTACAAAAAAACGGTCCCCTGGCCTGGTCTGACGCATATTACTAAGTCTTTGAAAGCCGTGAACACTTATGAACAATGAACGACTTATGGAGAATTTTTTTAGCTTTCCAAATTTATATGTTAAATGCGTGGCCACCTTCTGGAACACGGTCGGAAAAATGATAAACCATACGTTTGCCTGTACCGCGGATCTACGAAAAAACGTTCCCCTGGCCTGGTCTGACGCATATTACTAAGTCTTTGAAAGCCGTGTACACTTATGAACAATGAACAACTTATGGAGAATTTTTTTAGCTTTCCAAATTTATATGTTAAATGCATGGCCACCTTCCGGAACTCGGTCGGAAAAATGATAAACCATACGTTTGCCTGTACCGCGGATCTACGAAAAAACGGTCCCCTGGCCTGGTCTGACGCATATTACTAAGTCCTCAAAAGCCGTGTACACTTCTGAACTTTGAACGATTTATGGAGATTTCTCCTGGCTTCCCGAATATATAGGTTATATGCGTCGCCACCTTCCGGAACACGGTCGGAAAAATGATAAACCATACGTTTGCCTGTACCGCGGATCTACGAAAAAACGGTCCCCTGGCCTGGTCTGACGCATATTACTAAGTCCTCAAAAGCCGTGTACACTTCTAAACTTTGAACGACTTATGGAGAATTTTCCTGGCTTTCCGAATATATAGGTTATATGCGTGGCCACCTTCCGGAACACGGTCAGAAAAATGATAAACGATACGTTTTCCTGTACCGCGGATCTACGAAAAAAACAGTCCCCTGGCCTGGTCTGGCGCATATTACTAAGTCTTTGAAAGCCGTGTACACTTATGAACAATGAACGACTTATGGAGAATTTTTTTAGCTTTCCAAATTTATATGTTAAATGCGTGGCCACCTTCCGGAACACGGTCGGAAAAATGATAATCCATACGTTTGCCTGTACCGCGGATCTACGAAAAAACGTTCCCCAGGGCTGGTCTGACGAATATTAATATATCACCGAAAGCCGAGTACACTTTTAAACTATGAACAACTTATGGAGATTTCTCCTGGCTTCCCGAATATATAGGTTATATAAGTCGCCACCTTCCGGAACACGGTCGGAAAAATGATAAACGATACGATTGCCTGTACCGCGGCTCTGCAAAAAAACGGTCCCCTGCCCTGGTAGGACGCATATTACTAAGTCTTTGAAAGCCGTGTACACTTATGAACAATGAACGACTTATGGAGAATTTTTTTAGCTTTCCGAATATATAGGTTATATGCGTGGCCACCTTCCGGAACACGGTCAGAAAAATGATAAACGATACGTTTTCCTGTACCGCGGATCTACGAAAAAACGGTCCCCTGGCCTGGTCTGGCGCATATTACTAAGTCTTTGAAAGCCGTGTACACTTATGAACAATGAACGACTTATGGAGAATTTTTTTAGCTTTCCAAATTTATATGTTAAATGCGTGGCCACCTTCCGGAACACAGTCGGAAAAATGATAAACGATACTATTGCCTGTACCGCGGCTCTACAAAAAAACGGTCCCCTGGCCTGGTCTGACGCATATTACTAAGTCTTTGAAAGCCGTGTACACTTCTGAACTTTGAACGACTTATTGAGAATTTTCCTGGCTTTCCGAATATATAGGTTATATGCGTGGCCACCTTCCGGAACACGGTCGGAAAAATGATAAACGATACGTTTTCCTGTACCGCGGATCTACGAAAAAACGGTCCCCTGGCCTGGTCTGACGCATATTAATATATCACCGAAAGCCGAGTACACTTTTAAACTATGAACGACTTATGGAGATATCCCCTGGCTTCCCGAATATATAGGTTATATGCGTCGCCACCTTCCGGAACTTAATCGGAAAAATGATAAACGATACTATTGCCTGTACCGCGGCTCTACAAAAAAAACGGTCCCCTGGGGTGGTCAGATGTATAATACTATATACCCGAAAACCGTGTAGACTTCTGAACTATGAATTACTTATGGAGAATTTTCTTAGCTTCCCAAATATATATGGTTGGTGTGTTGCCACCTTCCGGAACACGGGCGGAAAAATGATAAACTATACGTTTGCCTGTACCGCGGCTCTACAAAAAAACGTTCCCCTGCCCTGGTCTGACGCATATTAATATATCACCGAAAGCCGAGTACACTTTTAAACTATGAACGACTTATGGAGATTTTTCCTGGCTTCCCGAATATAAAGGTTATATGCGTCGCCACTTTCCGGAACTTAATCGGAAAAATGATAAACGATACGATTGCCTGTACCGCGGCTCTACAAAAAAAACGGTCCCCTGGGCTGGTCAGAGGTATAATACTATATACCCGAAAACCGTGTAGACTTCTGAACTATGAATTACTTATGGAGAATTTTCCTGGCTTTCCGAATATATAGGTTATATGCGTGGCCACCTTCCGGAACACGGTCGGAAAAATGATAAACGATACGTTTTCCTGTACCGCGGATCTACGAAAAAACGGTCCCCTGGCCTGGTCTGACGCATATTACTAAGTCTTTGAAAGCCGTGTACACTTATGAACAATGAACGACTTATGGAGAATTTTTTTAGCTTTCCAAATTTATATGTTAAATGCGTGGCCACCTTCTGGAACACGGTCGGAAAAATGATAAACCATACGTTTGCCTGTACCGCGGATCTACGAAAAAACGTTCCCCTGGGCTGGACTGACGCATATTAATATATCACCGAAAGCCGAGTACACTTTTAAACTATGAACGACTTATGGAGATTTCTCCTGGCTTCCCGAATATATAGGTTATATAAGTCGCCACCTTCCGGAACACGGTCGGAAAAATGATAAACGATACGTTTTCCTGTACCGCGGATCTACGAAAAAACGGTCCCCTGGCCTGGTCTGACGCATATTACTAAGTCTTTGAAAGCCGTGTACACTTATGAACAATGAACGACTTATGGAGAATTTTTTTAGCTTTCCAAATTTATATGTTAAATGCATGGCCACCTTCCGGAACACGGGCGGAAAAATGATAAACGATACGATTGCCTGTACCGCGGCTCTACGAAAAAACGGTCCCCTGGCCTGGTCTGACGCATACTACTAAGTCCTCAAAAGCCGTGTACACTTTTTAAAGACGGTTCCCCTTGCCCTGGTTTGAATAATATTACTATGTCCCCGAAAGCCGTGTACACTTCTAAACTATGAAACGGACTTATGAAGAATTTTCTTAGCTTTCTGAATATTTATGTTTAAATGTGTCGCCACCTTCCGGAACACGGGCGGAAAAAATGATAAAACTATACGTTTGCCTGTACCGCGGCTCTACAAAAAAACGTTCCCCTGCCCCTGGTCTGACGCATATTAATATATCACCGAAAGCCGAGTACACTTTTAAACTATGAACGACTTATGGAGATTTTTTCCCTGGCTTCCCGAATATAAAGGTTATATGCGTCGCCACCTTTCCGGAACTTAATCGGAAAAATGATAAACGATACGATTGCCTGTACCGTGGCTCTACAAAAAAACGGTCCCCTAGGCTGGTCAGAGGTATAATACTATATACCCGAAAAACCGTGTAGACTTCTAAACTATGAATTAACTTATGGAGAATTTTCCTGGCTTTCCGAATATATAGGTTATATGCGTGGCCCACCTTCCGGAACACCGGTCGGAAAAATGATAAAACGAATACGTTTTCCTGTACCGCGGATTCTACGAAAAAAACGGTCCCCCTGGCCTGGTCTGACGCATATTACTAAGTCTTTGAAAGCCGTGTACACTTATGAACAATGAACGACTTATGGAGAATTTTTTTAGCTTTCCAAATTTATATGTTAAATGCGTGGCCACCTTCCCGGAACACGGTCGGAAAAAATGATAAACCATACTGTTTGCCTGTACCGCGGATCTACGAATAAACGTTCCCCTGGGCTGGTCTTGACGCATATTAATAAAATCACCGAAGCCGAGTACACTTTTAAAACTATGAACGACCTTATGGAGATTTCTCCTGGCTTCCCGAATATATAGGTTATATAAGTCGCCACCCTTCCGGAAACACGGTCGGAAAAATGATAAACGATACGATCGCCTGTACCGCGGCTCTACAAAAAAACGATCCCCTGGCCTGGTCTGACGCATATTACCTAAGTCTTTGAAAGCCGTGTACACTTATGAACAATGAACGACTTATGGAGAATTTTTTTAGCTTCCCCAAATATATATGTTAAATGCGTGGCCACCTTCCGGAACACAGTCGGAAAAATGATAAACGATACGATTGCCTGTACCGCGGCTCTACAAAAAAACGGTCCCCCCTGGGCTGGTCAGAGGTATAATACTATATACCCGAAAACCGTGTAGACTTCTGAACTATGAATTACTTATGGAGAATTTTTTTAGCTTCCCAAATATATATGGTTGGTGTGTTGCCACCTTCCGGAACACGGTCGGAAAAATGATAAACGATACGATTGCCTGTACCGCGGATCTACGAAAAAAACGGTCCACTGGCCTGGTCCTGACGCATATTACTAAGTCCTCGAAAGCCGTGTACACTTCTGAACTAAGAAACGACTTATGGAGGAATTTTCCTGGCTTTCCGAATATATAGGTTATATGCGTGGCCACCTTCCGGAACACGGTCGGAAAAAATGATAAACGATACGTTTTCCTGTACCGCGTATCTACGAAAAAACGGTCCCCCTGGCCTGGTCTGACGCATATTAATATATCACCGAAAGCCGAGTACACTTTTAAAACTATGAACGGACTTATGGAGATTTCCCCTGGCTTCCCGAATATAAAGGTTTATGCGTGGCCAACCTTCCGGAACACGGTCGGAAAAATGATAAACGATTACGATTGCCCTGTACCGCGGCCTCTACGAAAAAACGGTCCCCCTGTCCTGGTCCTTACGCATATTACTAAGTCTTTGAAAGCCGTGTACACTTATGAACAAATGAACAACTTATGGAGAATTTTTTTAGCTTTCCAAATTTATATGTTAAATGCATGGCCACCTTCCGGAACTCGGTCGGAAAAATGATAAACCATACGTTTGCCTGTACCGCGGCTCTACAAAAAAACGTTCCCCTGCCCTGGGTCTGACGCATATTAATATATCACCGAAAGCCGAGTACACTTTTAAACTATGAACGACTTATGGAGCATTTTTCCTGGCTTTCCCGAATATATAGGTTTATATGCGTCCGCCACCTTCCGAACTTAATCGGAAAAATGATAAACGATACGATTTGCCTGTACCGCCGGCTCTACAAAAAAAAACGGTCCCCTGGGCTGGTCAGAGGTATAATACTATATACCCGAAAACCGTGTAGACTTCTGAACTATGAATTACTTATGGAGAAATTTTCTTAGCTTCCCAAATATAGTATGGTTGGGTGTGTTGCCACCTTCCGGAAACACGGGTCGGAAAAATGATAAACGATACGATTGCCTGTACCGCGGATCTACGAAAAAACGGTCCCCTGGCCTGGTCCTGACGCATATTACTAAGTCCTCGAAAGCCGAGTACACTTTAAACTATGAACGACTTATGGAGATTTCCCCTGGCTTCCCGAATATATAGGTTATATGCGTGGCCACCTTCCGGAACACGGTCGGAAAAATGATAAACGAAACGTTTTCCTGTAACCGCGGATCTACGAAAAAACGGTCCCCTGGCCTGGTCTGACGCATATTACTAAGTCTTTGAAAGCCGTGTACACTATGAACAATGAACGACTTATGGAGAATTTTCTTAGCTTTCCGAATATATATGGTTGGTGTTTTTGCCACATTCCGGAAACACGGGTCGGAAAAATGATAAATGCACGGTTGCCTGTACAAGAGGATCTACAAAAAAAACGGTCCGCTGGCCTGGTCTGACGCATATTACTAAGTCTTTGAAAGCCGTGTACACTTATGAACAATGAACAACTTATGGAGAATTTTTTTAGCTTTCCAAATATATATTGTTAAATGCATGGCCACCTTCCGGAAACACGGTCGGAAAAATGATAAACCATACGTTTGCCTGTACCGCGGATCTACGAAAAAAAACGTTCCCCTGGCCTGGTCTGACGCATATTACTAAGTCTTTGAAAGCCGTGTACACTTATGAACAATGAACAACTTATGGAGAATATTTTTAGCTTTCCAAATTTATATGTTAAATGCATGGCCACCTTCCGGAACTCGGTCGGAAAAATGATAAACCATACGTTTTGCCCTGTACCGCGGATCTACGAAAAAAACGGTCCCCTGGCCTTGGTCTGACGCATATTACTAAGTCCTCAAAAGCCGTGTACACTTCTGAACTTTGAACGATTTATGGAGATTTCTCCTGGCTTCCCGAATATATAAGGTTATATGCGTCGCCACCTTCCGGAACACGGGTCGGAAAAAATGATAAACCATACGTTTGCATGTACCGCGGATCTACGAAAAAACGGTTCCCCTGGGCCTGGTCCTGACGCATATTACTAAGTCCTCAAAAAGCCGTGTACACTTTCTAAACTTTGAACGACTTATGGAGAATTTTCCTGGCTTTCCGATTATATAGGTTATATGCGTGGCCCACCTTCCGGAACACGGTCAGAAAAAATGATAAACGATACGTTTTCCTGTACCGGCGGATCTACGAAAAAACGGTCCCCTGGCCCTGGTCTTGGCGCAATATTACTAAGTCTTTGAAAGGCCGTGTACACTTATGAACAATGAACGACTTATGGAGAATTTTTTTAGCTTTTCCAAATTTATATGTTAAATGCGTGGCCACCTTCCGGAACACGGTTCGGAAAAATGATAAACCATACGTTTGCCTGTACCGCGGATCTACGAAAAAAACGTTCCCCTGGCTGGTCTGACGCATATTAATATATCACCGAAAGCCGAGTACACTTTTAAACTATGAACAAACTTATGGAGATTTTTCCTGGCTTCCCGAATATATAGGTTATATAAGTCGCCACCTTCCGGAACACGGTCGGAAAAATGATAAACGATACGATTGCCTGTACCGCGGATCTACGAAAAAAAACGGTCCACTGGCCTGGTCTGACGCATATTACTAAGTCCCTCGAAGCCGTGTACACTCTGAACTTTGAACGACTTATGGAGAATTTTCTTAGCTTTCCGAATATATATGGTTGGTGTGTTGCCACATTCCGGAACACGGTCGGGAAAAAATGATAAATGCACGGTTGCCTGTACAAGAGGATCTACAAAAAAAACGGTCCGCTGGCCTGGTCTTGACGCATATTACTAAGTCTTTGAAAGCCGTGTACAACTTATGAACAATGAACAAACTTATGGAGAATTTTTTTAGCTTTCCAAATATATATATGTTAAATGCATGGCCACCTTCCGGAACACGGTCGGAAAAATGATAAACCATACGTTTGCCTGTACCGCGGATCTACGAAAAAAACGTTCCCCTGGCCTGGTCTGAACGCATATTACTAAGTCTTTGAAAGCCGTGTACACTTATGAAACAATGAACAACTTATGGAGAATTTTTTTAGCTTTCCAAATTTATATGTTAAATGCATGGCCACCTTCCGGAACTCGGTCGGAAAAATGATAAACCATACGTTTGCCTGTACCGCGGATCTACGAAAAAACGGTCCCCTGGCCTGGTCTGACGCATATTACTAAGTCCTCAAAAGCCGTGTACACTTCTGAACTTTGAACGATTTATGGAGATTTCTCCTGGCTTCCCCGAATATATAGGTTATATGCGTCGCCACCTTCCGGAACACGGTCGGAAAAATGATAAACCCATACGTTTGCATGTACCGCGGATCTACGAAAAAAACGGTCCCCTGGCCCTGGTCTGACGCATATTACTAAGTCCTCAAAAGCCGTGTACACTTCTAAACTTTGAAACGACTTATGGAGAATTTTCCTGGCTTTCCGAATATATAGGTTATATGCGTGGCCACCTTCCGGAACACGGTCAGAAAAATGATAAACGATACGTTTTCCTGTACCGCGGATCTACGAAAAAAACGGTCCCCTGGCCTGGTCTGGCGCATATTACTAAGTCTTTGAAAGCCGTGTACACTTATGAACAATGAACGACTTATGGAGAATTTTTTTAGCTTTCCAAATTTTATATGTTAAATGCGTGGCCACCTTCCGGAACACGGTCGGAAAAATGATAAAACCATACGTTTGCCTGTACCGCGGATCTACGAAAAAAACGTTTCCCCTGGGCTGGTCTGACGCATATTAATATATCACCGAAAGCCGAGTACACTTTTTAAACTATGAACAACTTATGGAGATTTCTCCTGGCTTCCCGAATATATAGGTTATATAAGTCGCCACCTTCCGGAACACGGTCGGAAAAATGTAAACGATACGATTGCCTGTACCGCGGATCTACAAAAAAAACGGTCCCCTGGCCTGGTCTGACGCATATTACTAAGTCTTTGAAAGCCGTGTACACTTATGAACAATGAACGACTTATGGAGAATTTTTTTTAGCTTCCCAAATTTATATGTTAAATGCGTGGCACCTTCCGGAACACAGTCGGAAAAATGATAAACGATACGATTGCCTGTAACCGCGGCTCTACAAAAAAAAACGGTCCCCTGGGCCTGGTCTGACGCATATTACTAATTCTTTGAAAGCCGTGTACACTTCTGAACTTTGAACGACTTATGGAGAATTTTCTTAGCTTTCCGAATATTATATGGTTGGTGTGTCGCCACCTTCCGGAACACGGTCGGAAAAATGATAAAACGATACGATTGCCTGTACCACGGATCTACGAAAAAACGGTCCACTGGCCTGGTCAGACGCATATTACTAAGTCCTCGAAAGCCTAATGTACACTTCTGAACTAAGAACGACTTATGGATAATTTTCCTGGCTTTCCGAATATATAGGTTATATGCGTGGCCACCTTCCGGAACACGGGCGGAAAAATGATAAACGATACGTTTGCCTGTACCGCGGCTCTACAAAAAAAACGTTCCCCTGCCCTGGTCTGACGCATATTAATATATCACCGAAAGGCCGAGTTACACTTTTAAACTATGAACGACTTATGGAGATTTTTCCTGGCTTCCCGAATATATAGGTTATATGCGTCGCCCACCTTCCGGAACTTAATCGGAAAAATGATAAACGATACGATTGCCTGTACCGCGGCTCTACAAAAAAACGGTCCCCTGGGCTGGTCAGAGGTATAATACTATATACCCGAAAACCGTGTAGACTTCTGAACTATGAATTACTTATGGAGAATTTTCTTAGCTTCCCCAAATATATATGGTTGGTGTGTTGCCACCTTCCGGAACACGGTCGGAAAAATGATAAACGATACGATTGCCTGTACCGCGGATCTACGAAAAAAACGGTCCCCTGGCCTGGTCTGACGCATATTACTAAGTCCTCGAAAGGCCGAGTACACTTTTAAACTATGAACGACTTATGGAGATTTCCCCTGGCTTCCCGAATATATAGGTTATATGCGTGGCCACCTTCCGGAACACGGTCGGAAAAATGATAAACGAAACGTTTTCCTGTACCGCGGATCTACGAAAAAACGGTCCCCTGGCCTGGTCTGACGCATATTACTAAGTCTTTGAAAGCCGTGTACACTTATGAACAATGAACGACTTATGGAGAATTTTCTTAGCTTTCCGAATATATATGGTTGGTGTTTTGCCACATTCCGGAAACACGGTCGGAAAAAATGATAAATGCACGGTTGCCTGTACAAGAGGATCTACAAAAAAACGGTCCGCTGGCCTGGTCTGACGCATATTACTAAGTCTTTGAAAGCCGTGTACACTTATGAACAATGAACAACTTATGGAGAATTTTTTTAGCTTTCCAAATATATATGTTAAATGCATGGCCACCTTCCGGAACACGGTCGGAAAAATGATAAACCATACGTTTGCCTGTACCGCGGATCTACGAAAAAACGTTCCCCTGGCCTGGTCTGACGCATATTACTAAGTCTTTGAAAGCCGTGTACACTTATGAACAATGAACAAACTTATGGAGAATATTTTTAGCTTTCCAAATTTATATGTTAAATGCATGGCCACCTTCCGGAACTCGGTCGGAAAAATGATAAACCATACGTTTGCCTGTACCGCGGATCTACGAAAAAAACGGTCCCCTGGCCTGGTCTGACGCATATTACTAAGTCCTCAAAAGCCGTGTACACTTCTGAACTTTGAACGATTTATGGAGATTTCTCCTGGCTTCCCGAATATATAGGTTATATGCGTCGCCACCTTCCGGAACACGGTCGGAAAAATGATAAACCATACGTTTGCATGTACCGCGGATCTACGAAAAAAACGGTCCCCTGGCCTGGTCTGACGCCATATTACTAAGTCCTCAAAAGCCGTGTACACTTCTAAACTTTGAACCGACTTATGGAGAAATTTTCCTGGCTTTCCCGATTATATAGGTTATATGCGTGGCCACCTTCCGGAACACGGTCAGAAAAATGATAAACGATACGTTTTCCTGTACCGCGGATCTACGAAAAAACGGTCCCCTGGCCTGGTCTGGCGCATATTACTAAGTCTTTGAAAGCCGTGTACACTTATGAACAATGAACGACTGTATGGAGAATTTTTTTAGCTTTCCAAATTTATATGTTAAATGCGTGGCCACCTTCCGGAACACCGGTCGGAAAAATGATAAACCATACGTTTGCCTGTACCGCGGATCTACGAAAAAACGTTCCCCTGGGCTGGTCTGACGCATATTAATATATCACCGAAAGCCGAGTACACTTTTAAACTATGAACAACTTATGGAGATTTTTCCTGGCTTCCCCGAATATATAGGTTATATAAGTCGCCACCTTCCGGAACACGGTCGGAAAAATGATAAACGATACGATTGCCTGTACCGCGGAATCTACGAAAAAAACGGTCCACTGGCCTGGTCTGACGCATATTACTAAGTCCTCGAAAGCCGTGTACACTTCTGAACTTTGAACGACTTATGGAGAATTTTCTTAGCTTTCCGAATATATATGGTTGGTGTGTTGCCACATTCCGGAACACGGTCGGAAAAATGATAAATGCACGGTTGCCTGTACAAGAGGATCTACAAAAAAACGGTCCGCTGGCC
Organism: Metopolophium dirhodum; assembly: GCF_019925205.1. NCBI lineage: Eukaryota > Metazoa > Arthropoda > Insecta > Hemiptera > Aphididae > Metopolophium > Metopolophium dirhodum. The sequence goes on from NC_083560.1 coordinate 1,975,595, forward strand.
TGGTCTGACGCATATTACTAAGTCCTTTTGAAAGCCGTGTACACTTATGAACAATGAACAACTTATGGAGAATTTTTTTAGCTTTCCAAATATATATGTTAAATGCATGGCCACCTTCCGGAACACGGTCGGAAAAAATGATAAACCATACGTTTGCCTGTACCGCGGATCTACGAAAAAAACGTTCCCCTGGCCTGGTCTGACGCATATTACTAAGTCTTTGAAAAGCCGTGTACACTTATGAACAATGAACAACTTATGGAGAATTTTTTTAGCTTTCCAAATTTATATGTTAAATGCATGGCCACCTTCCGGAACTCGGTCGGAAAAATGATAAAACCATACGTTTGCCTGTACCGCGGATCTACGAAAAAAACGGTCCCCTGGCCTGGTCTGACGCATATTACTAAGTCCTCAAAAGCCGTGTACACTTCTGAACTTTGAACGATTTATGGAGATTTCTCCTGGCTTCCCGAATATATAGGTTATATGCGTCGCCACCTTCCGGAAACACGGTCGGAAAAAATGATAAACCATACGTTTGCATGTACCGCGGATCTACGAAAAAACGGTCCCCTGGCCTGGTCTGACGCATATTACTAAGTCCTCAAAAGCCGTGTACACTTCTAAAACTTTGAACGACTTATGGAGAATTTTCCTGGCTTTTCCGAATATATAGGTTATATGCGTGGCCACCTTCCGGAACACGGTCAGAAAAATGATAAACGATACGTTTTTCCTGTACCGCGGATCTACGAAAAAAACGGTCCCCCTGGCCTGGTCTGGCGCATATTACTAAGTCTTTGAAAGCCGTGTACACTTATGAACAATGAACGACTTATGGAGAATTTTTTTTAGCTTTCCAAATTTATAAGTTAAATGCGTGGCCACCTTCCGGAACCCCGGTCGGAAAAATGATAAACCATACGTTTGCCTGTACCGCGGATCTACGAAAAAACGTTCCCCTGGGCTGGTCTGACGCATATTAATATATCACCGAAAGCCGAGTACACTTTTAAACTATGAACAACTTATGGAGATTTCTCCTGGCTTCCCGAATATATAGGTTATATAAGTCGCCACCTTCCGGAACACGGTCGGAAAAATGATAAACGATACGATTGCCCTGTACCGCGGATCTACGAAAAAAACGGTCCACTGGCCTGGTCTGACGCATATTACTAAGTCCTCGAAAGCCGTGTACACTTCTGAACTTTGAACGACTTATGGAGAATTTTTCTTAGCTTTCCGAATATATATGGTTGGTGTGTTGCCACATTCCGGAACACGGTCGGAAAAATGATAAATGCACGGTTGCCTGTACAAGAGGATCTACAAAAAAAACGGTCCGCTGGCCTGGTCTGACGCATATTACTAAGTCTTTGAAAGCCGTGTACACTTATGAACAATGAACAACTTATGGAGAATTTTTTTAGCTTTCCAAATATATATGTTAAATGCATGGCCACCTTCCGGAACACGGTCGGAAAAATGATAAACCATACGTTTGCCTGTACCGCGGATCTACGAAAAAAACGTTCCCCTGGCCTGGTCTGACGCATATTACTAAGTCTTTGAAAGCCGTGTACACTTATGAACAATGAACAACTTATGGAGAATTTTTTTAGCTTTCCAAATTTATATGTTAAATGCATGGCCACCTTCCGGAACTCGGTCGGAAAAATGATAAACCATACGTTTGCCTGTACCGCGGATCTACGAAAAAACGGTCCCCTGGCCTGGTCTGGACGCATATTACTAAGTCCTCAAAAGCCGTGTACACTTCTGAACTTTGAAACGATTTATGGAGATTTCTCCTGGCTTCCCGAATATATAGGGTTATATGCGTCGCCACCTTCCGGAACACGGTCGGAAAATTGATAAACCATACGTTTGCATGTACCGCGGATCTACGAAAAAACGGTCCCCCTGGCCTGGTCTGACGCATATTACTAAGTCCTCAAAAGCCGTGTACACTTCTAAACTTTGAACGACTTATGGAGAATTTTCCTGGCTTTCCGAATATATAGGTTTATATGCGTGGCCACCTTCCGGAACACGGTCAGAAAAATGATAAACGATACGTTTTTCCTGTACCGCGGATCTACGAAAAAACGGTCCCCTGGGCCTGGTCTGGCGCATATTACTAAGTCTTTGAAAGCCGTGTACACTTATGAACAATGAACGACTTATGGAGAATTTTTTTAGCTTTCCAAATTTATATGTTAAATGCGTGGCCACCTTCCGGAACACGGTCGGAAAAATGATAAACCATACGTTTGCCTGTACCGCGGATCTACGAAAAAAACGTTTCCCCTGGGCTGGTCTGACGCATATTAATATATCACCGAAAGCCGAGTACACTTTTAACTATGAACAACTTATGGAGATTTCTCCTGGCTTCCCGAATATATAGGTTATATAAGTCGCCACCCTTCCGGAAACACCGGTCGGAAAAATGATAAACGATACGATTGCCTGTACCGCGGATCTACGAAAAAACGGTCCACTGGCCTGGTCTGACGCATATTACTAAGTCCTCGAAAGCCGTGTACACTTCTGAACTTTGAACGACTTATGGAGAATTTTCTTAGCTTTCCGAATATATATAGTTGGTGTGTTGCCACCTTCCGGAACACGGTCGGAAAAAATGATAAACGATACGATTGCCTGTACCACGGATCTACGAAAAAAACGGTCCCCTGGGCTGGTCAGAGGTATAATACTATATACCCGAAAACCGTGTAGACTTCTGAACTATGAATTACTTATGGAGAATTATTCTTAGCTTCCCAAATATATATGGTTGGTGTGTTGCCACCTTCCGGAACACGATCGGAAAAATGATAAACGATACGATTGCCTGTACCGCGGATCTACGAAAAAAACGGTCCCCTGGCCTGGTCTGACGCATATTACTAAGTCCTCGAAAGCCGAGTACACTTTTAAACTATGAACGACTTATGGAGATTTCCCCTGGCTTCCCGAATATATAGGTTATATGCGTGGCCACTTTCCGGAACATGGACGGAAAAATGATAAACGATACGATTGCCTGTACCGCGGCTCTACGAAAAAACGGCCCGCTGGCCTGGTCTGACGCATATTACTAAGTCCTCAAAAGCCGTGTACACTTCTGAACTTTGAACGACTTATGGAGAATTTTCTTAGCTTTCCGAATATATATGGTTGGTGTTTTGCCACATTCCGGAACACGGTCGGAAAAATGATAAATGGCACGGTTGCCTGTACAAGAGGATCTACCTAAAGACGGTCCCCTTGCCTGGTTTGAATAATATTTACTATGTCCCCGAAAGCCGTGTACACTTCTAAACTATGAACGACTTATGGAGAATTTTCTTAGCTTTCTGAATATTTATGTTTATTGTGTCGCCACCTTCCTCGGAACACGGGCGGAAAAATGATAAACTATACGTTTGCCTGTACCGCGGCTCTACAAAAAAACGTTCCCCTGCCTGGTCTGACGCATATTAATATATCACCGAAAGCCGAGTACACTTTTAAACTATGAACGACTTATGGAGATTTTTCCTGGCTTCCCGAATATAAAGGTTATATGCGTCGCCACTTTCCGGAACTTAATCGGAAAAAATGATAAACGATACGATTGCCTGTACCGTGGCTCTACAAAAAAACGGTCCGCTGGCCTGGTCTGACGCATATTACTAAGTCTTTGAAAGCCGTGTACACTTATGAACAATGAACAACTTATGGAGAATTTTTTTAGCTTTCCAAATATATATGTTAAATGCATGGCCACCTTCCGGAACACGGTCGGAAAAATGATAAACCATACGTTTGCCTGTACCGCGGATCTACGAAAAAACGTTCCCCTGGCCTGGTCTGACGCATATTACTAAGTCTTTGAAAGCCGTGTACACTTATGAACAATGAACAACTTATGGAGAATTTTTTTAGCTTTCCAAATTTATATGTTAAATGCATGGCCACCTTCCGGAACTCGGTCGGAAAAATGATAAACCATACGTTTGCCTGTACCGCGGATCTACGAAAAAACGGTCCCCTGGCCTGGTCTGACGCATATTACTAAGTCCTCAAAAGCCGTGTACACTTCTGAACTTTGAACGATTTATGGAGATTTCTCCTGGCTTCCCGAATATATAGGTTATATGCGTCGCCACCTTCCGGAACACGGTCGGAAAAATGATAAACCATACGTTTGCATGTACCGCGGATCTACGAAAAAACGGTCCCCTGGCCTGGTCTGACGCATATTACTAAGTCCTCAAAAGCCGTGTACACTTCTAAACTTTGAACGACTTATGGAGAATTTTCCTGGCTTTCCGAATATATAGGTTATATGCGTGGCCACCTTCCGGAACACGGTCAGAAAAATGATAAACGATACGTTTTCCTGTACCGCGGATCTACGAAAAAACGGTCCCCTGGCCTGGTCTGGCGCATATTACTAAGTCTTTGAAAGCCGTGTACACTTATGAACAATGAACGACTTATGGAGAATTTTTTTAGCTTTCCAAATTTATATGTTAAATGCGTGGCCACCTTCCGGAACACGGTCGGAAAAATGATAAACCATACGTTTGCCTGTACCGCGGATCTACGAAAAAACGTTCCCCTGGGCTGGTCTGACGCATATTAATATATCACCGAAAGCCGAGTACACTTTTAAACTATGAACAACTTATGGAGATTTCTCCTGACTTCCCGAATATATAGGTTATATAAGTCGCCACCTTCCGGAACACGGTCGGAAAAAATGATAAACGATACGATTGCCTGTACCGCGGATCTACGAAAAAACGGTCCACTGGCCTGGTCTGACGCATATTACTAAGTCCTCGAAAGCCGTGTACACTTCTGAACTTTGAACGACTTATGGAGAATTTTCTTAGCTTTCCGAATATATATGGTTGGTGTGTTGCCACATTCCGGAACACGGTCGGACAAATGATAAATGCACGGTTGCCTGTACAAGAGGATCTACAAAAAAACGGTCCGCTGGCCTGGTCTGACGCATATTACTAAGTCTTTGAAAGCCGTGTACACTTATGAACAATGAACAACTTATGGAGAATTTTTTTAGCTTTCCAAATATATATGTTAAATGCATGGCCACCTTCCGGAACACGGTCGGAAAAATGATAAACCATACGTTTGCCTGTACCGCGGATCTACGAAAAAACGTTCCCCTGGCCTGGTCTGACGCATATTACTAAGTCTTTGAAAGCCGTGTACACTTATGAACAATGAACAACTTATGGAGAATTTTTTTAGCTTTCCAAATTTATATGTTAAATGCATGGCCACCTTCCGGAACTCGGTCGGAAAAATGATAAACCATACGTTTGCCTGTACCGCGGATCTACGAAAAAACGGTCCCCTGGCCTGGTCTGACGCATATTACTAAGTCCTCAAAAGCCGTGTACACTTCTGAACTTTGAACGATTTATGGAGATTTCTCCTGGCTTCCCGAATATATAGGTTATATGCGTCGCCACCTTCCGGAACACGGTCGGAAAATTGATAAACCATACGTTTGCATGTACCGCGGATCTACGAAAAAACGGTCCCCTGGCCTGGTCTGACGCATATTACTAAGTCCTCAAAAGCCGTGTACACTTCTAAACTTTGAACGACTTATGGAGAATTTTCCTGGCTTTCCGAATATATAGGTTATATGCGTGGCCACCTTCCGGAACACGGTCAGAAAAATGATAAACGATACGTTTTCCTGTACCGCGGATCTACGAAAAAACGGTCCCCTGGCCTGGTCTGGCGCATATTACTAAGTCTTTGAAAGCCGTGTACACTTATGAACAATGAACGACTTATGGAGAATTTTTTTAGCTTTCCAAATTTATATGTTAAATGCGTGGCCACCTTCCGGAACACGGTCGGAAAAATGATAAACCATACGTTTGCCTGTACCGCGGATCTACGAAAAAACGTTCCCCTGGGCTGGTCTGACGCATATTAATATATCACCGAAAGCCGAGTACACTTTTAAACTATGAACAACTTATGGAGATTTCTCCTGGCTTCCCGAATATATAGGTTATATAAGTCGCCACCTTCCGGAACACGGTCGGAAAAATGATAAACGATACGATTGCCTGTACCGCGGATCTACGAAAAAACGGTCCACTGGCCTGGTCTGACGCATATTACTAAGTCCTCGAAAGCCGTGTACACTTCTGAACTTTCAACGACTTATGGAGAATTTTCTTAGCTTTCCGAATATATATAGTTGGTGTGTTGCCACCTTCCGGAACACGGTCGGAAAAATGATAAACGATACGATTGCCTGTACCACGGATCTACGAAAAAACGGTCCCCTGGGCTGGTCAGAGGTATAATACTATATACCCGAAAACCGTGTAGACTTCTGAACTATGAATTACTTATGGAGAATTTTCTTAGCTTCCCAAATATATATGGTTGGTGTGTTGCCACCTTCCGGAACACGATCGGAAAAATGATAAACGATACGATTGCCTGTACCGCGGATCTACGAAAAAACGGTCCCCTGGCCTGGTCTGACGCATATTACTAAGTCCTCGAAAGCCGAGTACACTTTTAAACTATGAACGACTTATGGAGATTTCCCCTGGCTTCCCGAATATATAGGTTATATGCGTGGCCACTTTCCGGAACATGGACGGAAAAATGATAAACGATACGATTGCCTGTACCGCGGCTCTACGAAAAAACGGCCCGCTGGCCTGGTCTGACGCATATTACTAAGTCCTCAAAAGCCGTGTACACTTCTGAACTTTGAACGACTTATGGAGAATTTTCTTAGCTTTCCGAATATATATGGTTGGTGTTTTGCCACATTCCGGAACACGGTCGGAAAAATGATAAATGGCACGGTTGCCTGTACAAGAGGATCTACCTAAAGACGGTCCCCTTGCCTGGTTTGAATAATATTACTATGTCCCCGAAAGCCGTGTACACTTCTAAACTATGAACGACTTATGGAGAATTTTCTTAGCTTTCTGAATATTTATGTTTATTGTGTCGCCACCTTCCGGAACACGGGCGGAAAAATGATAAACTATACGTTTGCCTGTACCGCGGCTCTACAAAAAAACGTTCCCCTGCCCTGGTCTGACGCATATTAATATATCACCGAAAGCCGAGTACACTTTTAAACTATGAACGACTTATGGAGATTTTTCCTGGCTTCCCGAATATAAAGGTTATATGCGTCGCCACTTTCCGGAACTTAATCGGAAAAATGATAAACGATACGATTGCCTGTACCGTGGCTCTACAAAAAAACGGTCCCCTGGGCTGGTCAGAGGTATAATACTATATACCCGAAAACCGTGTAGACTTCTGAACTATGAATTACTTATGGAGAATTTTCCTGGCTTTCTGAATATATAGGTTATATGCGTGGCCACCTTCCGGAACATGGTCGGAAAAATGATAAACGATACATTTTCCTGTACCGCGGATCTACGAAAAAAACGGTCCCCTGGCCTGGTCTGACGCATATTACTAAGTCCTCAAAAGCCGTGTACACTTCTAAACTTTGAACGACTTATGGAGAATTTTCCTGGCTTTCCGAATATATAGGTTATATGCGTGGCCACCTTCCGGAACACGGTCAGAAAAATGATAAACGATACGTTTTCCTGTACCGCGGATCTACGAAAAAACGGTCCCCTGGCCTGGTCTGGCGCATATTACTAAGTCTTTGAAAGCCGTGTACACTTATGAACAATGAACGACTTATGGAGAATTTTTTTAGCTTTCCAAATTTATATGTTAAATGCGTGGCCACCTTCCGGAACACGGTCGGAAAAATGATAAACCATACGTTTGCCTGTACCGCGGATCTACGAAAAAACGTTCCCCTGGGCTGGTCTGACGCATATTAATATATCACCGAAAGCCGAGTACACTTTTAAACTATGAACAACTTATGGAGATTTCTCCTGACTTCCCGAATATATAGGTTATATAAGTCGCCACCTTCCGGAACACGGTCGGAAAAATGATAAACGATACGATTGCCTGTACCGCGGATCTACGAAAAAACGGTCCACTGGCCTGGTCTGACGCATATTACTAAGTCCTCGAAAGCCGTGTACACTTCTGAACTTTGAACGACTTATGGAGAATTTTCTTAGCTTTCCGAATATATATGGTTGGTGTGTTGCCACATTCCGGAACACGGTCGGACAAATGATAAATGCACGGTTGCCTGTACAAGAGGATCTACAAAAAAACGGTCCGCTGGCCTGGTCTGACGCATATTACTAAGTCTTTGAAAGCCGTGTACACTTATGAACAATGAACAACTTATGGAGAATTTTTTTAGCTTTCCAAATATATATGTTAAATGCATGGCCACCTTCCGGAACACGGTCGGAAAAATGATAAACCATACGTTTGCCTGTACCGCGGATCTACGAAAAAACGTTCCCCTGGCCTGGTCTGACGCATATTACTAAGTCTTTGAAAGCCGTGTACACTTATGAACAATGAACAACTTATGGAGAATTTTTTTAGCTTTCCAAATTTATATGTTAAATGCATGGCCACCTTCCGGAACTCGGTCGGAAAAATGATAAACCATACGTTTGCCTGTACCGCGGATCTACGAAAAAACGGTCCCCTGGCCTGGTCTGACGCATATTACTAAGTCCTCAAAAGCCGTGTACACTTCTGAACTTTGAACGATTTATGGAGATTTCTCCTGGCTTCCCGAATATATAGGTTATATGCGTCGCCACCTTCCGGAACACGGTCGGAAAATTGATAAACCATACGTTTGCATGTACCGCGGATCTACGAAAAAAACGGTCCCCTGGCCTGGTCTGACGCATATTACTAAGTCCTCAAAAGCCGTGTACACTTCTAAACTTTGAACGACTTATGGAGAATTTTCCTGGCTTTCCGAATATATAGGTTATATGCGTGGCCACCTTCCGGAACACGGTCAGAAAAATGATAAACGATACGTTTTCCTGTACCGCGGATCTACGAAAAAACGGTCCCCTGGCCTGGTCTGGCGCATATTACTAAGTCTTTGAAAGCCGTGTACACTTATGAACAATGAACGACTTATGGAGAATTTTTTTAGCTTTCCAAATTTATATGTTAAATGCGTGGCCACCTTCCGGAACACGGTCGGAAAAATGATAAACCATACGTTTGCCTGTACCGCGGATCTACGAAAAAACGTTCCCCTGGGCTGGTCTGACGCATATTAATATATCACCGAAAGCCGAGTACACTTTTAAACTATGAACAACTTATGGAGATTTCTCCTGGCTTCCCGAATATATAGGTTATATAAGTCGCCACCTTCCGGAACACGGTCGGAAAAATGATAAACGATACGATTGCCTGTACCGCGGATCTACGAAAAAACGGTCCACTGGCCTGGTCTGACGCATATTACTAAGTCCTCGAAAGCCGTGTACACTTCTGAACTTTCAACGACTTATGGAGAATTTTCTTAGCTTTCCGAATATATATAGTTGGTGTGTTGCCACCTTCCGGAACACGGTCGGAAAAATGATAAACGATACGATTGCCTGTACCACGGATCTACGAAAAAACGGTCCCCTGGGCTGGTCAGAGGTATAATACTATATACCCGAAAACCGTGTAGACTTCTGAACTATGAATTACTTATGGAGAATTTTCTTAGCTTCCCAAATATATATGGTTGGTGTGTTGCCACCTTCCGGAACACGATCGGAAAAATGATAAACGATACGATTGCCTGTACCGCGGATCTACGAAAAAACGGTCCCCTGGCCTGGTCTGACGCATATTACTAAGTCCTCGAAAGCCGAGTACACTTTTAAACTATGAACGACTTATGGAGATTTCCCCTGGCTTCCCGAATATATAGGTTATATGCGTGGCCACTTTCCGGAACATGGACGGAAAAATGATAAACGATACGATTGCCTGTACCGCGGCTCTACGAAAAAACGGCCCGCTGGCCTGGTCTGACGCATATTACTAAGTCCTCAAAAGCCGTGTACACTTCTGAACTTTGAACGACTTATGGAGAATTTTCTTAGCTTTCCGAATATATATGGTTGGTGTTTTGCCACATTCCGGAACACGGTCGGAAAAATGATAAATGGCACGGTTGCCTGTACAAGAGGATCTACCTAAAGACGGTCCCCTTGCCTGGTTTGAATAATATTACTATGTCCCCGAAAGCCGTGTACACTTCTAAACTATGAACGACTTATGGAGAATTTTCTTAGCTTTCTGAATATTTATGTTTATTGTGTCGCCACCTTCCGGAACACGGGCGGAAAAATGATAAACTATACGTTTGCCTGTACCGCGGCTCTACAAAAAAACGTTCCCCTGCCCTGGTCTGACGCATATTAATATATCACCGAAAGCCGAGTACACTTTTAAACTATGAACGACTTATGGAGATTTTTCCTGGCTTCCCGAATATAAAGGTTATATGCGTCGCCACTTTCCGGAACTTAATCGGAAAAATGATAAACGATACGATTGCCTGTACCGTGGCTCTACAAAAAAACGGTCCCCTGGGCTGGTCAGAGGTATAATACTATATACCCGAAAAACGTGTAGACTTCTGAACTATGAATTACTTATGGAGAATTTTCCTGGCTTTCTGAATATATAGGTTATATGCGTGGCCACCTTCCGGAACACGGTCGGAAAAATGATAAACGATACATTTTCCTGTACCGCGGATCTACGAAAAAACGGTCCCCTGGCCTGGTCTGACGCATATTACTAAGTCTTTGAAAGCCGTGTACACTTATGAACAATAAACGACTTATGGAGAATTTTTTTAGCTTTCCAAATTTTTATGTTAAATGCGTGGCCACCTTCTGGAACACGGTCGGAAAAATGATAAACCATACGTTTGCCTGTACCGCGGATCTACGAAAAAACGTTCCCCTGGGCTGGTCTGACGCATATTAATATATCACCGAAAGCCGAGTACACTTTTAAACTATGAACGACTTATGGAGATTTCTCCTGGCTTCCCGAATATATAGGTTATATAAGTCGCCACCTTCCGGAACACGGTCGGAAAAATGATAAACGATACGATCGCCTGTACCGCGGCTCTACAAAAAAACGATCCCCTGGCCTGGTCTGACGCATATTACTAAGTCTTTGAAAGCCGTGTACACTTATGAACAATGAACGACTTATGGAGAATTTTTTTAGCTTCCCAAATTTATATGTTAAATGCGTGGCCACCTTCCGGAACACAGTCGGAAAAATGATAAACGATACGATTGCCTGTACCGCGGCTCTACAAAAAAACGGTCCCCTGGGCTGGTCAGAGGTATAATACTATATACCCGAAAACCGTGTAGACTTCTGAACTATGAATTACTTATGGAGAATTTTTTTAGCTTCCCAAATATATATGGTTGGTGTTTTGCCACCTTCCGGAACACGGTCGGAAAAATGATAAACGATACGATTGCCTGTACCGCGGATCTACGAAAAAACGGTCCACTGGCCTGGTCTGACGCATATTACTAAGTCCTCGAAAGCCGTGTACACTTCTGAACTAAGAACGACTTATGGAGAATTTTCCTGGCTTTCCGAATATATAGGTTATATGCGTGGCCACCTTCCGGAACACGGTCGGAAAAATGATAAACGATACGTTTTCCTGTACCGCGTATCTACGAAAAAACGGTCCCCTGGCCTGGTCTGACGCATATTAATATATCACCGAAAGCCGAGTACACTTTTAAACTATGAACGACTTATGGAGATTTCCCCTGGCTTCCCGAATATATAGGTTATATGCGTGGCCACCTTCCGGAACACGGTCGGAAAAATGATAAACGATACGATTGCCTGTACCGCGGCTCTACGAAAAAACGGTCCCCTGGCCTGGTCTTACGCATATTACTAAGTCTTTGAAAGCCGTGTACACTTATGAACAATGAACGACTTATGGAGAATTTTCTTAGCTTTCCGAATATATATGGTTGGTGTTTTGCCACATTCCGGAACACGGTCGGAAAAATGATAAATGCACGGTTGCCTGTACAAGAGGATCTACAAAAAAACGGTCCGCTGGCCTGGTCTGACGCATATTACTAGGTCTTTGAAAGCCGTGTACACTTATGAACAATGAACAACTTATGGAGAATTTTTTTAGCTTTCCAAATATATATGTTAAATGCATGGCCACCTTCCGGAACACGGTCGGAAAAATGATAAACCATACGTTTGCCTGTACCGCGGATCTACGAAAAAACGGTCCCCTGGCCTGGTCTGACGCTTATTACTAAGTCCTCAAAAGCCGTGTACACTTCTGAACTTTGAACGACTTATGGAGAATTTTCTTAGCTTTCTGAATATTTATGTTTAATGTGTCGCCACCTTCCGGAACACGGGCGGAAAAATGATAAACGATATGATTGCCTGTACCGCGGCTCTACAAAAAAACGGTCCCCTGGCCTGGTCTGACGCATATTACTAAGTCTTTGAAAGCCGTGTACACTTATGAACAATGAACGACTTATGGAGAATTTTTTTAGCTTTCCAAATTTATATGTTAAATGTGTGGCCACCTTCCGGAACTCGGTCGGAAAAATGATAAACCATATGTTTGCCTGTACCGCGGATCTACGAAAAAACGGTCACCTGGCCTGGTCTGACGCATATTACTAAGTCTTTTAAAGCCGTGTACACTTATGAACAATGAACGACTTATGGAGAATTTTTTTAGCTTTCCAAATTTATATGTTAAATGCGTGGCCACCTTCCGGAACACGGTCGGAAAAATGATAAACCATACGTTTGCCTGTACCGCGGATCTACGAAAAAACGTTCCCCTGGCCTGGTCTGACGCATATTAATATATCACCGAAAGCCGAGTACACTTTTAAACTATGAACGACTTATGGAGATTTCTCCTGGCTTCCCGAATATATAGGTTATATAAGTCGCAACCTTCCGGAACACGGTCGGAAAAATGATAAACGATACGATTGCCTGTACCGCGGCTCTACAAAAAAACGGTCCCCTGGCCTGGTCTGACGCATATTACTAAGTCTTTGAAAGCCGTGTACACTTATGAACAATGAACGACTTATGGAGAATTTTTTTAGCTTCCCAAATTTATATGTTAAATGCGTGGCCACCTTCCGGAACACAGTCGGAAAAATGATAAACGATACGATTGCCTGTACCGCGGCTCTACAAAAAAACGGTCCACTGGCCTGGTCAGACGCATATTACTAAGTCCTCGAAAGCCTAATGTACACTTCTGAACTAAGAACGACTTATGGAGAATTTTCCTGGCTTTCCGAATATATAGGTTATATGCGTGGCCACCTTCCGAAACACGGGCGGAAAAATGATAAACGATACGATTGCCTGTACCGCGGCTCTACAAAAAAACGGTCCCCTGGGCTGGTCAGAGGTATAATACTATATACCCGAAAACCGTGTAAACTTCTGAACTATGAATTACTTATGGAGAATTTTCTTAGCTTCCCAAATATATATGGTTGGTGTGTTGCCACCTTCCGGAACACGATCGGAAAAATGATAAACGATACGATTGCCTGTACCGCGGATCTACGAAAAAACGGTCCCCTGGCCTGGTCTGACGCATATTACTAAGTCTTTGAAAGCCGTGTACACTTATGAACAATGAACGACTTATGGAGAATTTTTTAAGCTTCCCAAATTTATATGTTCAAAGCGTGGCCACCTTCCGGAACACAGTCGGAAAAATGATAAACGATACGATTGCCTGTACCGCGGCTCTACAAAAAAACGGTCCCCTGGGCTGGTCAGAGGTATAATACTATATACCCGAAAACCGTGTAGACTTCTGAACTATGAATTACTTATGGAGAATTTTTTTAGCTTCCCAAATATATATGGTTGGTGTTTTGCCACCTTCCGGAACACGGTCGGAAAAATGATAAACGATACGATTGCCTGTACCGCGGATCTACGAAAAAACGGTCCACTGGCCTGGTCTGACGCATATTACTAAGTCCTCGAAAGCCGTGTACACTTCTGAACTAAGAACGACTTATGGAGAATTTTCCTGGCTTTCCGAATATATAGGTTATATGCGTGGCCACCTTCCGGAACACGGTCGGAAAAATGATAAACGATACGTTTTCCTGTACCGCGTATCTACGAAAAAACGGTCCCCTGGCCTGGTCTGACGCATATTAATATATCACCGAAAGCCGAGTACACTTTTAAACTATGAACGACTTATGGAGATTTCCCCTGGCTTCCCGAATATATAGGTTATATGCGTGGCCACCTTCCGGAACACGGTCGGAAAAATGATAAACGATACGATTGCCTGTACCGCGGCTCTACGAAAAAACGGTCCCCTGGCCTGGTCTTACGCATATTACTAAGTCTTTGAAAGCCGTGTACACTTATGAACAATGAACGACTTATGGAGAATTTTCTTAGCTTTCCGAATATATATGGTTGGTGTTTTGCCACATTCCGGAACACGGTCGGAAAAATGATAAATGCACGGTTGCCTGTACAAGAGGATCTACAAAAAAACGGTCCGCTGGCCTGGTCTGACGCATATTACTAGGTCTTTGAAAGCCGTGTACACTTATGAACAATGAACAACTTATGGAGAATTTTTTTAGCTTTCCAAATATATATGTTAAATGCATGGCCACCTTCCGGAACACGGTCGGAAAAATGATAAACCATACGTTTGCCTGTACCGCGGATCTACGAAAAAACGGTCCCCTGGCCTGGTCTGACGCTTATTACTAAGTCCTCAAAAGCCGTGTACACTTCTGAACTTTGAACGACTTATGGAGAATTTTCTTAGCTTTCTGAATATTTATGTTTAATGTGTCGCCACCTTCCGGAACACGGGCGGAAAAATGATAAACGATATGATTGCCTGTACCGCGGCTCTACAAAAAAACGGTCCCCTGGCCTGGTCTGACGCATATTACTAAGTCTTTGAAAGCCGTGTACACTTATGAACAATGAACGACTTATGGAGAATTTTTTTAGCTTTCCAAATTTATATGTTAAATGTGTGGCCACCTTCCGGAACTCGGTCGGAAAAATGATAAACCATATGTTTGCCTGTACCGCGGATCTACGAAAAAACGGTCACCTGGCCTGGTCTGACGCATATTACTAAGTCTTTTAAAGCCGTGTACACTTATGAACAATGAACGACTTATGGAGAATTTTTTTAGCTTTCCAAATTTATATGTTAAATGCGTGGCCACCTTCCGGAACACGGTCGGAAAAATGATAAACCATACGTTTGCCTGTACCGCGGATCTACGAAAAAACGTTCCCCTGGCCTGGTCTGACGCATATTAATATATCACCGAAAGCCGAGTACACTTTTAAACTATGAACGACTTATGGAGATTTCTCCTGGCTTCCCGAATATATAGGTTATATAAGTCGCAACCTTCCGGAACACGGTCGGAAAAATGATAAACGATACGATTGCCTGTACCGCGGCTCTACAAAAAAACGGTCCCCTGGCCTGGTCTGACGCATATTACTAAGTCTTTGAAAGCCGTGTACACTTATGAACAATGAACGACTTATGGAGAATTTTTTTAGCTTCCCAAATTTATATGTTAAATGCGTGGCCACCTTCCGGAACACAGTCGGAAAAATGATAAACGATACGATTGCCTGTACCGCGGCTCTACAAAAAAACGGTCCACTGGCCTGGTCAGACGCATATTACTAAGTCCTCGAAAGCCTAATGTACACTTCTGAACTAAGAACGACTTATGGAGAATTTTCCTGGCTTTCCGAATATATAGGTTATATGCGTGGCCACCTTCCGAAACACGGGCGGAAAAATGATAAACGATACGATTGCCTGTACCGCGGCTCTACAAAAAAACGGTCCCCTGGGCTGGTCAGAGGTATAATACTATATACCCGAAAACCGTGTAAACTTCTGAACTATGAATTACTTATGGAGAATTTTCTTAGCTTCCCAAATATATATGGTTGGTGTGTTGCCACCTTCCGGAACACGATCGGAAAAATGATAAACGATACGATTGCCTGTACCGCGGATCTACGAAAAAACGGTCCCCTGGCCTGGTCTGACGCATATTACTAAGTCTTTGAAAGCCGTGTACACTTATGAACAATGAACGACTTATGGAGAATTTTTTTAGCTTCCCAAATTTATATGTTAAATGCGTGGCCACCTTCCGGAACACAGTCGGAAAAATGATAAACGATACGATTGCCTGTACCGCGGCTCTACAAAAAAACGGTCCCCTGGGCTGGTCAGAGGTATAATACTATATACCCGAAAACCGTGTAGACTTCTGAACTATGAATTACTTATGGAGAATTTTTTTAGCTTCCCAAATATATATGGTTGGTGTTTTGCCACCTTCCGGAACACGGTCGGAAAAATGATAAACGATACGATTGCCTGTACCGCGGATCTACGAAAAAACGGTCCACTGGCCTGGTCTGACGCATATTACTAAGTCCTCGAAAGCCGTGTACACTTCTGAACTAAGAACGACTTATGGAGAATTTTCCTGGCTTTCCGAATATATAGGTTATATGCGTGGCCACCTTCCGGAACACGGTCGGAAAAATGATAAACGATACGTTTTCCTGTACCGCGTATCTACGAAAAAACGGTCCCCTGGCCTGGTCTGACGCATATTAATATATCACCGAAAGCCGAGTACACTTTTAAACTATGAACGACTTATGGAGATTTCCCCTGGCTTCCCGAATATATAGGTTATATGCGTGGCCACCTTCCGGAACACGGTCGGAAAAATGATAAACGATACGATTGCCTGTACCGCGGCTCTACGAAAAAACGGTCCCCTGGCCTGGTCTTACGCATATTACTAAGTCTTTGAAAGCCGTGTACACTTATGAACAATGAACGACTTATGGAGAATTTTCTTAGCTTTCCGAATATATATGGTTGGTGTTTTGCCACATTCCGGAACACGGTCGGAAAAATGATAAATGCACGGTTGCCTGTACAAGAGGATCTACAAAAAAACGGTCTGCTGGCCTGGTCTGACGCATATTACTAGGTCTTTGAAAGCCGTGTACACTTATGAACAATGAACAACTTATGGAGAATTTTTTTAGCTTTCCAAATATATATGTTAAATGCATGGCCACCTTCCGGAACACGGTCGGAAAAATGATAAACCATACGTTTGCCTGTACCGCGGATCTACGAAAAAACGGTCCCCTGGCCTGGTCTGACGCTTATTACTAAGTCCTCAAAAGCCGTGTACACTTCTGAACTTTGAACGACTTATGGAGAATTTTTATAGCTTTCTGAATATTTATGTTTAATGTGTCGCCACCTTCCGGAACACGGGCGGAAAAATGATAAACGATATGATTGCCTGTACCGCGGCTCTACAAAAAAACGGTCCCCTGGCCTGGTCTGACGCATATTACTAAGTCTTTGAAAGCCGTGTACACTTATGAACAATGAACGACTTATGGAGAATTTTTTTAGCTTTCCAAATTTATATGTTAAATGTGTGGCCACCTTCCGGAACTCGGTCGGAAAAATGATAAACCATATGTTTGCCTGTACCGCGGATCTACGAAAAAACGGTCACCTGGCCTGGTCTGACGCATATTACTAAGTCTTTTAAAGCCGTGTACACTTATGAACAATGAACGACTTATGGAGAATTTTTTTAGCTTTCCAAATTTATATGTTAAATGCGTGGCCACCTTCCGGAACACGGTCGGAAAAATGATAAACCATACGTTTGCCTGTACCGCGGATCTACGAAAAAACGTTCCCCTGGCCTGGTCTGACGCATATTAATATATCACCGAAAGCCGAGTACACTTTTAAACTATGAACGACTTATGGAGATTTCTCCTGGCTTCCCGAATATATAGGTTATATAAGTCGCAACCTTCCGGAACACGGTCGGAAAAATGATAAACGATACGATTGCCTGTACCGCGGCTCTACAAAAAAACGGTCCCCTGGCCTGGTCTGACGCATATTACTAAGTCTTTGAAAGCCGTGTACACTTATGAACAATGAACGACTTATGGAGAATTTTTTTAGCTTCCCAAATTTATATGTTAAATGCGTGGCCACCTTCCGGAACACAGTCGGAAAAATGATAAACGATACGATTGCCTGTACCGCGGCTCTACAAAAAAACGGTCCACTGGCCTGGTCAGACGCATATTACTAAGTCCTCGAAAGCCTAATGTACACTTCTGAACTAAGAACGACTTATGGAGAATTTTCCTGGCTTTCCGAATATATAGGTTATATGCGTGGCCACCTTCCGAAACACGGGCGGAAAAATGATAAACGATACGATTGCCTGTACCGCGGCTCTACAAAAAAACGGTCCCCTGGGCTGGTCAGAGGTATAATACTATATACCCGAAAACCGTGTTAACTTCTGAACTATGAATTACTTATGGAGAATTTTCTTAGCTTCCCAAATATATATGGTTGGTGTGTTGCCACCTTCCGGAACACGATCGGAAAAATGATAAACGATACGATTGCCTGTACCGCGGATCTACGAAAAAACGGTCCCCTGGCCTGGTCTGACGCATATTACTAAGTCCTCGAAAGCCGAGTACACTTCTGAACTAAGAACGACTTATGGAGAATTTTCCTGGCTTTCCGAATATATAGGTTATATGCGTGGCCACCTTCCGGAACACGGTCGGAAAAATGATAAACGATACGTTTTCCTGTACCGCGTATCTACGAAAAAACGGTCCCCTGGCCTGGTCTGACGCATATTAATATATCACCGAAAGCCGAGTACACTTTTAAACTATGAACGACTTATGGAGATTTCCCCTGGCTTCCCGAATATATAGGTTATATGCGTCGACACCTTCCGGAACACGGTCAGAAAAAAATAAACGATACGATTGCCTGTACCGCGGCTCTACGAAAAAAAGGTCCCCTGGCCTGGTCTGACGCATATTACTAAGTCTTTGAAAGCGGTGTACACTTATGAACAATGAACAACTTATGGAGAATTTTTTTAGCTTTCCAAATATATATGTTAAATGCATGGCCACCTTCCGGAACACGGTCGGAAAAATGATAAACCATACGTTTGCCTGTACCGCGGATCTACGAAAAAACGGTCCCCTGGCCTGGTCTGACGCGTATTACTAAGTCCTCAAAAGCCGTGTATACTTCTGAACTTTGAACGACTTATGGAGAATTTTCTTAGCTTTCCGAATATATATGGTTGGTGTTTTGCCACATTCCGGAACACGGTCGGAAAAATGATAAACGATACGATTGCCTGTACCGCGGCTCTACAAAAAAACGGTCCCCTGGCCTGGTCTGACGCATATTACTAAGTCTTTGAAAGCTGTGTACACTTATGAACAATGAACGACTTATGGAGAATTTTTTTAGCTTCCCAAATTTATATGTTAAATGCGTGGCCACCTTCCGGAACACAGTCGGAAAAATGATAAACGATACGATTGCCTGTACCGTGGCTCTACAAAAAAACGGTCCCCTGGCCTGGTCTGACGCATATTACTAAGTCTTTGAAAGCCGTGTACACTTCTGAACTTTGAACGACTTATGGAGAATTTTCTTAGCTTTCCGAATATATATGGTTGGTGTTTTGCCACATTCCGGAACACGGTCGGAAAAATGATAAATGCACGGTTGCCTGTACAAGAGGATCTACAAAAAAACGGTCCGCTGGCCTGGTCTGACGCATATTACTAATTCTTTGAAAGCCGTGTACACTTATGAACAATGAACAACTTATGGAGAATTTTTTTAGCTTTCCAAATATATATGTTAAATGCATGGCCACTTTCCGGAACACGGTCGGAAAAATGATAAACCATACGTTTGCCTGTACCGCGGATCTACGAAAAAAAGGTCCCCTGGCCTGGTCTGACGCATATTACTATGTCCCCGAAAGCCGTGTACACTTCTAAACTATAAACGAATTATGGAGAATTTTCTTAGCTTTCTGAATATTTATGTTTAATGTGTCGCCACCTTCCGGAACACGGGCGGAAAAATGATAAACGATACGTTTGCCTGTACCGCGGCTCTACAAAAAAACGTTCCCCTGCCCTGGTCTGACGCATATTAATATATCACCGAAAGCCGAGTACACTTTTAATCTATGAACGACTTATGGAGATTTTTCCTGGCTTCCCGAATATATAGGTTATATGCGTCGCCACCTTCCGGAACCTAATCGGAAAAATGATAAACGATACGATTGCCTGTACCGCGGCTCTACAAAAAAACGGTCCCCTGGGCTGGTCAGAGGTATAATACTATATACCCGAAAACCGTGTAGACTTCTGAACTATGAATTACTTATGGAGAATTTTCTTAGCTTCCCAAATATATATGGTTGGTGTGTTGCCACCTTCCGGAACTTAATCGGAAAAATGATAAACGATACGATTGCCTGTACCGCGGATCTACGAAAAAACGTTCCCCTGGCCTGGTCTGACGCATATTAATATATCACCGAAAGCCGAGTACACTTTTAAACTATGAACGACTTATGGAGATTTCTCCTGGCTTCCCGAATATATAGGTTATATAAGTCGCCACCTTCCGGAACACGGTCGGAAAAATGATAAACGATACGATTGCCTGTACCGCGGCTCTACAAAAAACGGTCCCCTGGCCTGGTCTGACGCATATTACTAAGTCTTTGAAAGCCGTGTACACTTATGAACAATGAACGACTTATGGAGAATTTTTTTAGCTTCCCAAATTTATATGTTAAATGCGTGGCCACCTTCCGGAACACAGTCGGAAAAATGATAAACGATACGATTGCCTGTACCGCGGCTCTACAAAAAAACGGTCCCCTGGCCTGGTCTGACGCATATTACTAAGTCTTTGAAAGCCGTGTACACTTCTGAACTTTGAACGACTTATGGAGAATTTTCTTAGCTTTCCGAATATATATGGTTGGTGTGTTGCCACCTTCCGGAACACGGTCGGAAAAATGATAAATGGCACGGTTGCCTATACAAGAGGATCTACCAAAAGACGGTCCCCTGGCCTGGTTTGAGGCATATTACTATGTCCCCGAAAGCCGTGTACACTTCTGAACTTTGAACGACTTATGGAGAATTTTCTTAGCTTTCCGAATATATATGGTTGGTGTTTTGCCACATTCCGGAACACGGTCGGAAAAATGATAAATGGCACGGTTGGCTGTACAAGAGGATCTACCAAATGACGGTCCCCTGGCCTGGTTTGAGGCATATTACTATGTCCCCGAAAGCCGTGTACACTTCTAAACTATGAACGACTTATGGAGAATTTTCTTAGCTTTCTGAATATTTATGTTTAATGTGTCGCCACCTTCCGGAACACGATCGGAAAAATGATAAACGATACGATTGCCTGTACCGCGGCTCTACAAAAAAACGGTCCCCTGGCCTGGTCTGACGCATATTACTAAGTCTTTGAAAGCCGTGTACACTTCTGAACTTTGAACGACTTATGGAGAATTTTCTTAGCTTTCCGAATATATATGGTTGGTGTGTTGCCACCTTCCGGAACACGGTCGGAAAAATGATAAATGGCACGGTTGCCTGTACAAGAGGATCTACCAAAAGACGGTCCCCTGGCCTGGTTTGAGGCATATTACTATGTCCCCGAAAGCCGTGTACACTTCTGAACTTTGAACGACTTATGGAGAATTTTCTTAGCTTTCCGAATATATATGGTTGGTGTTTTGCCACATTCCGGAACACGGTCGGAAAAATGATAAATGGCACGGTTGCCTGTACAAGAGGATCTACCAAAAGACGGTCCCCTGGCCTGGTTTGAGGCATATTACTATGTCCCCGAAAGCCGTGTACACTTCTGAACTATGAATTACTTATGGAGAATTTTCTTAGCTTCCCAAATATATATGGTTGGTGTGTTGCCACCTTCCGGAACTTAATCGGAAAAATGATAAACGATACGATTGCCTGTACCGCGGATCTACGAAAAAACGTTCTCCTGGCCTGGTCTGACGCATATTAATATATCACCGAAAGCCGAGTACACTTTTAAACTATGAACGACTAATGGAGATTTCTCCTGGCTTCCCGAATATATAGGTTATATAAGTCGCCACCTTCCGGAACACGGTCGGAAAAATGATAAACGATACGATTGCCTGTACCGCGGCTCTACAAAAAAACGGTCCCCTGGCCTGGTCTGACGCATATTACTAAGTCTTTGAAAGCCGTGTACACTTATGAACAATGAACGACTTATGGAGAATTTTTTTAGCTTCCCAAATTTATATGTTAAATGCGTGGCCACCTTCCGGAACACAGTCGGAAAAATGATAAACGATACGATTGCCTGTACCGTGGCTCTACAAAAAAACGGTCCCCTGGCCTGGTCTGACGCATATTACTAAGTCTTTGAAAGCCGTGTACACTTCTGAACTTTGAACGACTTATGGAGAATTTTCTTAGCTTTCCGAATATATATGGTTGGTGTTTTGCCACATTCCGGAACACGGTCGGAAAAATGATAAATGCTCGATTGCCTGTACAAGAGGATCTACAAAAAAACGGTCCGCTGGCCTGGTCTGACGCATATTACTAAGTCTTTGAAAGCCGTGTACACTTATGAACAATGAACAACTTATGGAGAATTTTTTTAGCTTTCCAAATATATATGTTAAATGCATGGCCACCTTCCGGAACGTGGTCGGAAAAATGATAAACCATACGTTTGCCTGTACCGCGGATCTACGAAAAAACGGTCCCCTGGCCTGGTCTGACGCATATTACTAAGTCCTCAAAAGCCGTGTATACTTCTGAACTTTGAACGACTTATGGAGAATTTTCTTAGCTTTCCGAATATATATGGTTGGTGTTTTGCCACATTCCGGAACACGGTCGGAAAAATGATAAATGCACGGTTACCTGTACAAGAGGATCTACCAAAAGACGGTCCCCTGGCCTGGTTTGAGGCATATTAATATATCACCGAAAGCCGAGTACACTTTTAAACTATGAACGACTTATGGAGATTTCCCCTGGCTTCCCGAATATATAGGTTATATGCGTCGCCACCTTCCGGAACACGGTCGGAAAAAAGATAAACGATACGATTGCCTGTACCGCGGCTCTACGAAAAAACGGTCCACTGGCCTGGTCTGACGCATATTACTAAGTCCTCGAAAGCCGTGTACACTTCTGAACTAAGAACGACTTATGGAGAATTTTCCTGGATTTCCGAATATATAGGTTATATGCGTGGCCACCTTCCGGAACACGGTCGGAAAAATGATAAACGATACGTTTTCCTGTACCGCGGATCTACGAAAAAACGGTCCCCTGGCCTGGTCTGACGCATATTAATATATCACCGAAAGCCGAGTACACTTTTAAACTATGAACGACTTATGGAGATTTCCCCTGGCTTCCCGAATATATAGGTTATATGCGTCGAAACCTTCCGGAACACGGTCAGAAAAAAATAAACGATACGATTGCCTGTACCGCGGCTCTACGAAAAAACGGTCCCCTGGCCTGGTCTGACGCATATTACTAAGTCCTCAAAAGCCGTGTATACTTCTGAACATTGAACGACTTATGGAGAATTTTCTTAGCTTTCCGAATATATATGGTTGGTGTTTTGCCACATTCCGGAACACGGTCGGAAAAATGATAAACGATACGATTGCCTGTACCGCGGCTCTACAAAAAAACGGTCCCCTGGCCTGGTCTGACGCATATTACTAAGTCTTTGAAAGCTGTGTACACTTATGAACAATGAACGACTTATGGAGAATTTTTTTAGCTTCCCAAATTTATATGTTAAATGCGTGGCCACCTTCCGGAACACAGTCGGAAAAATGATAAACGATACGATTGCCTGTACCGTGGCTCTACAAAAAAACGGTCCCCTGGCCTGGTCTGACGCATATTACTAAGTCTTTGAAAGCCGTGTACACTTCTGAACTTTGAACGAATTATGGAGAATTTTCTTAGCTTTCCGAATATATATGGTTGGTGTTTTGCCACATTCCGGAACACGGTCGGAAAAATGATAAATGCACGGTTGCCTGTACAAGAGGATCTACAAAAAAACGGTCCGCTGGCCTGGTCTGACGCATATTACTAATTCTTTGAAAGCCGTGTACACTTATGAACAATGAACAACTTATGGAGAATTTTTTTAGCTTTCCAAATATATATGTTAAATGCATGGCCACCTTCCGGAACACGGTCGGAAAAATGATAAACCATACGTTTGCCTGTACCGCGGATCTACGAAAAAACGGTCCCCTGGCCTGGTCTGACGCATATTACTATGTCCCCGAAAGCCGTGTACACTTCTAAACTATAAACGAATTATGGAGAATTTTCTTAGCTTTCTGAATATTTATGTTTAATGTGTCGCCACCTTCCGGAACACGGGCG
Organism: Metopolophium dirhodum; assembly: GCF_019925205.1. Classification (NCBI taxonomy): domain Eukaryota; kingdom Metazoa; phylum Arthropoda; class Insecta; order Hemiptera; family Aphididae; genus Metopolophium; species Metopolophium dirhodum. The sequence goes on from NC_083560.1 coordinate 2,000,033, forward strand.
GAAAAATGATAAACGATACGTTTGCCTGTACCGCGGCTCTACAAAAAAACGTTCCCCTGCCCTGGTCTGACGCATATTAATATATCACCGAAAGCCGAGTACACTTTTAATCTATGAACGACTTATGGAGATTTTTCCTGGCTTCCCGAATATATAGGTTATATGCGTCGCCACCTTCCGGAACCTAATCGGAAAAATGATAAACGATACGATTGCCTGTACCGCGGCTCTACAAAAAAACGTTCCCCTGCCCTGGTCTGACGCATATTAATATATCACCGAAAGCCGAGTACACTTTTAAACTATGAACGACTTATGGAGATTTCCCCTGGCTTCCCGAATATATAGGTTATATGCGTCGACACCTTCCGGAACACGGTCAGAAAAAAATAAACGATACGATTGCCTGTACCGCGGCTCTACGAAAAAACGGTCCCCTGGCCTGGTCTGACGCATATTACTAAGTCCTCAAAAGCCGTGTATACTTCTGAACTTTGAACGACTTATGGAGAATTTTCTTAGCTTTCCGAATATATATGGTTGGTGTTTTGCCACATTCCGGAACACGGTCGGAAAAATGATAAACGATACGATTGCCTGTACCGCGGCTCTACAAAAAAACGGTCCCCTGGCCTGGTCTGACGCATATTACTAAGTCTTTGAAAGCTGTGTACACTTATGAACAATGAACGACTTATGGAGAATTTTTTTAGCTTCCCAAATTTATATGTTAAATGCGTGGCCACCTTCCGGAACACAGTCGGAAAAATGATAAACGATACGATTGCCTGTACCGTGGCTCTACAAAAAAACGGTCCCCTGGCCTGGTCTGACGCATATTACTAAGTCTTTGAAAGCCGTGTACACTTCTGAACTTTGAACGAATTATGGAGAATTTTCTTAGCTTTCCGAATATATATGGTTGGTGTTTTGCCACATTCCGGAACACGGTCGGAAAAATGATAAATGCACGGTTGCCTGTACAAGAGGATCTACAAAAAAACGGTCCGCTGGCCTGGTCTGACGCATATTACTAATTCTTTGAAAGCCGTGTACACTTATGAACAATGAACAACTTATGGAGAATTTTTTTAGCTTTCCAAATATATATGTTAAATGCATGGCCACCTTCCGGAACACGGTCGGAAAAATGATAAACCATACGTTTGCCTGTACCGCGGATCTACGAAAAAACGGTCCCCTGGCCTGGTCTGACGCATATTACTATGTCCCCGAAAGCCGTGTACACTTCTAAACTATAAACGAATTATGGAGAATTTTCTTAGCTTTCTGAATATTTATGTTTAATGTGTCGCCACCTTCCGGAACACGGGCGGAAAAATGATAAACGATACGTTTGCCTGTACCGCGGCTCTACAAAAAAACGTTCCCCTGCCCTGGTCTGACGCATATTAATATATCACCGAAAGCCGAGTACACTTTTAATCTATGAACGACTTATGGAGATTTTTCCTGGCTTCCCGAATATATAGGTTATATGCGTCGCCACCTTCCGGAACCTAATCGGAAAAATGATAAACGATACGATTGCCTGTACCGCGGCTCTACAAAAAAAACGGTCCCCTGGGCTGGTCAGAGGTATAATACTATATACCCGAAAACCGTGTAGACTTCTGAACTATGAATTACTTATGGAGAATTTTCTTAGCTTCCCAAATATATATGGTTGGTGTGTTGCCACCTTCCGGAACTTAATCGGAAAAATGATAAACGATACGATTGCCTGTACCGCGGATCTACGAAAAAACGTTCCCCTGGCCTGGTCTGACGCATATTAATATATCACCGAAAGCCGAGTACACTTTTAAACTATGAACGACTTATGGAGATTTCTCCTGGCTTCCCGAATATATAGGTTATATAAGTCGCCACCTTCCGGAACACGGTCGGAAAAATGATAAACGATACGATTGCCTGTACCGCAGCTCTACAAAAAACGGTCCCCTGGCCTGGTCTGACGCATATTACTAAGTCTTTGAAAGCCGTGTACACTTATGAACAATGAACGACTTATGGAGAATTTTTTTAGCTTCCCAAATTTATATGTTAAATGCGTGGCCACCTTCCGGAACACAGTCGGAAAAATGATAAACGATACGATTGCCTGTACCGCGGCTCTACAAAAAAACGGTCCCCTGGCCTGGTCTGACGCATATTACTAAGTCTTTGAAAGCCGTGTACACTTCTGAACTTTGAACGACTTATGGAGAATTTTCTTAGCTTTCCGAATATATATGGTTGGTGTGTTGCCACCTTCCGGAACACGGTCGGAAAAATGATAAATGGCACGGTTGCCTATACAAGAGGATCTACCAAAAGACGGTCCCCTGGCCTGGTTTGAGGCATATTACTATGTCCCCGAAAGCCGTGTACACTTCTGAACTTTGAACGACTTATGGAGAATTTTCTTAGCTTTCCGAATATATATGGTTGGTGTTTTGCCACATTCCGGAACACGGTCGGAAAAATGATAAATGGCACGGTTGGCTGTACAAGAGGATCTACCAAATGACGGTCCCCTGGCCTGGTTTGAGGCATATTACTATGTCCCCGAAAGCCGTGTACACTTCTAAACTATGAACGACTTATGGAGAATTTTCTTAGCTTTCTGAATATTTATGTTTAATGTGTCGCCACCTTCCGGAACACGATCGGAAAAATGATAAACGATACGATTGCCTGTACCGCGGCTCTACAAAAAAACGGTCCCCTGGCCTGGTCTGACGCATATTACTAAGTCTTTGAAAGCCGTGTACACTTCTGAACTTTGAACGACTTATGGAGAATTTTCTTAGCTTTCCGAATATATATGGTTGGTGTGTTGCCACCTTCCGGAACACGGTCGGAAAAATGATAAATGGCACGGTTGCCTGTACAAGAGGATCTACCAAAAGACGGTCCCCTGGCCTGGTTTGAGGCATATTACTATGTCCCCGAAAGCCGTGTACACTTCTGAACTTTGAACGACTTATGGAGAATTTTCTTAGCTTTCCGAATATATATGGTTGGTGTTTTGCCACATTCCGGAACACGGTCGGAAAAATGATAAATGGCACGGTTGCCTGTACAAGAGGATCTACCAAAAGACGGTCCCCTGGCCTGGTTTGAGGCATATTACTATGTCCCCGAAAGCCGTGTACACTTCTAAACTATGAACGACTTATGGAGAATTTTCTTAGCTTTCAAAATTTATATGTTAAATGCGTGGCCACCTTCCGGAACACGGTCGGAAAAATGATAAACCATACGTTTGCCTGTACCGCGGATCTACGAAAAAACGTTCCCCTGGCCTGGTCTGACGCATATTAATATATCACCGAAAGCCGAGTACACTTTTAAACTATGAACGACTTAGGGAGATTTCTCCTGGCTCCCCGAATATATAGGTTATATAAGTCGCCACCTTCCGGAACACGGTCGGAAAAATGATAAACGATACGATTGCCTGTACCGCGGCTCTACGAAAAAACGGTCCCCTGGCCTGGTCTGACGCATATTACTAAGTCTTTGAAAGTCGTGTACACTTATGAACAATGAACAACTTATGGAGAATTTTTTTAGCTTTCCAAATTTATATGTTAAATGCATGGCCACCTTCCGGAACTCGGTCGGAAAAATGATAAACCATACGTTTGCCTGTACCGCGGATCTACGAAAAAACGGTCCCCTGGCCTGGTCTGACGCATATTACTAAGTCCTCAAAAGCCGTGTACACTTCTGAACTTTGAACGACTTATGGGGAATTTTCTTAGCTTTCCGAATATATATATGGTTGGTGTTTTGCCACCTTCCGGAACACGGTCGGAAAAATGATAAATGGCACGGTTGCCTGTACAAGAGGATCTACCAAAAGACGGTCCCCTGGCCTGGTTTGAGGCATATTACTATGTCCCCGAAAGCCGTGTACACTTCTAAACTATGAACGACTTATTGAGAATATTCTTAGCTTTCTGAATATTTATGTTTAATGTGTCGCCACCTTCCGGAACACGGGCGGAAAAATGATAAACGATACGTTTGCCTGTACCGCGGCTCTACAAAAAAACGTTCCCCTGCCCTGGTCTGACGCATATTAATATATCACCGAAAGCCGAGTACACTTTTAAACTATAAACGACTTATGGAGATTTCCCCTGGCTTCCCGAATATATAGGTTATATGCGTCGCCACCTTCCGGAACACTGTCGGAAAAATGATAAATGGCACGGTTGCCTGTACAAGAGGATCTACCAAAAGACGGTCCCCTGGCCTGGTTTGAGGCATATTACTATGTCCCCGAAAGCCGAGTACACTTTTAAACTATAAACGACTTATGGAGATTTTTCCTGGCTTCCCGAATATATAGGTTATATGTGTCGCCACCTTCCGGAACTTAATCGGAAAAATGATAAACGATACGATTGCCTGTACCGCGGCTCTACAAAAAAACGGTCCCCTGGGCTGGTCAGAGGTATAATACTATATACCCGAAAACCGTGTGGACTTCTGAACTATGAATGACTTATGGAGAATTTTCTTAGCTTCCCAAATATATATGGTTGGTGTGTTGCCACCTTCCGGAACATGGTCGGAAAAATGATAAACGATACGATTGCCTGTACCGCGGATCTACGAAAAAACGGTCCCCTGGCCTGGTCTGACGCATATTACTAAGTCCTCGAAAGCCGTGTACACTTCTGAACTAAGAACGACTTATGGAGAATTTTCCTGGCTTTCCGAATATATAGGTTATATGCGTGGCCACCTTCCTGAACACGGTGGGAAAAATGATAAACGATACGTTTTCCTGTACCGCAGATCTACGAAAAAACGGTCCCCTGGCCTGGTCTGACGCATATTACTAAGTCTTTGAAAGCCGTGTACACTTCTGAACTTTGAACGACTTATGGAGAATTTTCTTAGCTTTCCGAATATATATGGTTGGTGTGTTGCCACCTTCCGGAACACGGTCGGAAAAATGATAAATGGCACGGTTGCCTGTACAAGAGGATCTACCATAAGACGGTCCCCTGGCCTGGTTTGAGGCATATTACTATGTCCCCGAAAGCCGTGTACACTTCTGAACTTTGAACGACTTATGGAGAATTTTCTTAGCTTTCCGAATATATATGGTTGGTGTTTTGCCACATTCCGGAACACGGTCGGAAAAATGATAAATGGCACGGTTGCCTGTACAAGAGGATCTACCAAAAGACGGTCCCCTGGCCTGGTTTGAGGCATATTACTATGTCCCCGAAAGCCGTGTACACTTCTAAACTATGAACGACTTATGGAGAATTTTCTTAGCTTTCTGAATATTTATGTTTAATGTGTCGCCACCTTCCGGAACACGGGCGGAAAAATGATAAACGATACGTTTTCCTGTACCGCAGATCTACGAAAAAACGGTCCCCTGGCCTGGTCTGACGCATATTAATATATCACCGAAAGCCGAGTACACTTTTAAACTATGAACGACTTATGGAGATTTCCCCTGGCTTCCCGAATATATAGGTTATATGCGTGGCCACCTTCCGGAACACGGTCGGAAAAATGATAAACGATACGTTTTCCTGTACTGCGGATCTACGAAAAAACGGTCCCCTGGCCTGGTCTGACGCATATTACTAAGTCTTTGAAAGCCGTGTACACTTATGAACAATGAACGACTTATGGAGAATTTTTTTAGCTTTCCAAATTTATATGTTAAATGCGTGGCCACCTTCCGGAACACGGTCGGAAAAATGATAAACCATACGTTTGCCTGTACCGCGGATCTACGAAAAAACGTTCCCCTGGCCTGGTCTGACGCATATTAATATATCACCGAAAGCCGAGTACACTTTTAAACTATGAACGACTTATGGAGATTTCTCCTGGCTTCCCGAATATATAGGTTATATGCGTCGCCACCTTCCGGAACACGGTCGGAAAAATGATAAACGATACGATTGCCTGTACCGCGGCTCTACAAAAAAACGGTCCCCTGGCCTGGTCGGACGCATATTACTAAGTCTTTGAAAGCCGTGTACACTTATGAACAATGAACGACTTATGGAGAATTTTTTTAGCTTTCCAAATTTATATGTTAAATGCGTGGCCACCTTCCGGAACACGGTCGGAAAAATGATAAACCATACGTTTGCCTGTACCGCGGATCTACGAAAAACCGTTCCCCTGGCCTGGTCTGACGCATATTAATATATCACCGAAAGCCGAGTACACTTTTAAACTATGAACGACTTATGCAGATTTCTCCTGGCTTCCCGAATATATAGGTTATATGCGTCGCCACCTTCCGGAACACGGTCGGAAAAATGATAAATGGCACGGTTGCCTGTACAAGAGGATCTACCAAAAGACGGTCCCCTGGCCTGGTTTGAGGCATATTACTATGTCCCCGAAAGCCGTGTACACTTCTGAACTTTGAACGACTTATGGAGAATTTTCATAGCTTTCCGAATATATATGGTTGGTGTGTTGCCACCTTCCGGAACACGGTCGGAAAAATGATAAATGGCACGGTTGCCTGTACAAGAGGATCTACCAAAAGACGGTCCCCTGGCCTGGTTTGAGGCATATTACTATGTCCCCGAAAGCCGTGTACACTTCTGAACTTTGAACGACTTATGGAGAATTTTCTTAGCTTTCCGAATATATATGGTTGGTGTTTTGCCACATTCCGGAACACGGTCGGAAAAATGATAAATGGCACGGTTGCCTGTACAAGAGGATCTACCAAAAGACGGTCCCCTGGCCTGGTTTGAGGCATATTACTATGTCCCCGAAAGCCGTGTACACTTCTTAACTATGAACGACTTATGGAGAATTTTCTTAGCTTTCCAAATTTATATGTTAAATGCGTGGCCACCTTCCGGAACACGGTCGGAAAAATGATAAACCATACGTTTGCCTGTACCGCGGATCTACGAAAAAACGTTCCTCTGGCCTGGTCTGACGCATATTAATATATCACCGAAAGCCGAGTACACTTTTAAACTATGAACGACTTAGGGAGATTTCTCCTGGCTTCCCGAATATATAGGTTATATAAGTCGCCACCTTCCGGAACACGGGCGGAAAAATGATAAACGATACGTTTGCCTGTACCGCAGCTCTACAAAAAAACGTTCCCCTGCCCTGGTCTGACGCATATTAATATATCACCGAAAGCCGAGTACACTTTTAAACTATAAACGACTTATGGAGATTTTTCGTGGCTTCCCGAATATATAGGTTATATGCGTCGCCACCTTCCGGAACTTAATCGGAAAAATGATAAACCATACGTTTGCCTGTACCGCGGCTCTACAAAAAAACGGTCCCCTGGCCTGGTCTGACGCATATTACTAAGTCTTTGAAAGCCGTGTACACTTCTGAACTTTGAACGACTTATGGAGAATTTTCTTAGCTTTCCGAATATATATGGTTGGTGTGTTGCCACCTTCCGGAACACGGTCGGAAAAATGATAAATGGCACGGTTGCCTGTACAAGAGGATCTACCAAAAGACGGTCCCCTGGCCTGGTTTGAGGCATATTACTATGTCCCCGAAAGCCGTGTACACTTCTGAACTTTGAACGACTTATGGAGAATTTTCTTAGCTTTCCGAATATATATGGTTGGTGTTTTGCCACATTCCGGAACACGGTCGGAAAAATGATAAATGGCACGGTTGCCTGTACAAGAGGATCTACCAAAAGACGGTCCCCTGGCCTGGTTTGAGGCATATTACTATGTCCCCGAAAGCCGTGTACACTTCTAAACTATGAACGACTTATGGAGAATTTTCTTAGCTTTCTGAATATTTATGTTTAATGTGTCGCCACCTTCCGGAACACGGGCGGAAAAATGATAAACGATACGTTTGCCTGTACCGCGGCTCTACAAAAAAACGTTCCCCTGCCCTGGTCTGACGCATATTAATATATCACCGAAAGCCGAGTACACTTTTAAACTATAAACGACTTATGGAGATTTTTCGTGGCTTCCCGAATATATAGGTTATATGCGTCGCCACCTTCCGGAACTTAATCGGAAAAATGATAAACGATACGATTGCCTGTACCGCGGCTCTACAAAAAAACGGTCCCCTGGGCTGGTCAGAGGTATAATACTTGTTGCAAAAATACACCATAGTGAGTCGGCCCAGTCATGTGTATAACAGCTATATATGTGGTGGGGTTGTTATCCGCCTAGCACAAAGGTCAACGACGAGCAATTATAATACACACAACGACAGTAAACGGACGACGCCCGAAGTTGTTGTGTATGCTACTGAGTCGTGGTCGCTACGTAGCAATTTCGCCATCTAACGGCCGTGCATATTCCGCCCTTTTGTGTGGTTTTCACTATACCGTACATATTCCGCCTTGTTGTGTGGTTTTCCGCTGTTTCTCATAATTACGTCGGTTAGTGCGCGCGGTTTCGCCGTCCTAAATCCGACCGTTAAGTCTGTGTGTTTTCGCCGTCTTAAATATCGTACCTTCAACATCGTCGTCATTGTCCTCATCACGCGGGTTATTCCATTGTCACCAACTCAAGTCTCCAGGTCCCGGTCATATCATATTATGTGCATTATCACGGTGTCGTGAGTTTTTTTTTGTATATGTTTATTTTTTTGTATAATTATTTAAATTCATGTAAAATATTAAGCTCGTGATAGCGACATATTGGTTGATTATTTTTACCTGCCTAATCCCCTTATTCAATACGGAACCCGCACAGCGTGTCCAATCTCCCGATTATTACTAAAGGGACTGGTACGTGTTACATGGTCCTTCGAACCGGATGAATTAAGGGTATTAGAACCAGTGACCAATTTGGGTTTGAGTATATTATATAATAGTATAATTGCAATTTTGAATTATTTGTATTAGTATATTTTTATTGTAAATCGCATTGTGGGTAATTACGGCTAAATGTGATTATACGATATCTGCTGTCTGCACGAACAGAACAAAGTTCACATAATTGGTCATACAGTCACAATTCCTGAACGTCGTTAGAATATCATTATGCGCCAATAATCTCTTAACTATATTATATAACATATATCAACCGCGGATAAAATATAGTCTTGCCTTGATAAAATTAATTTGTTACCTGCTAACTAGAAGGGTCATATCGTGTATGCCACCGAATGAATTTGTCCGTAATTAATCTTACTACTAATTGATATCTGCTAATCGATTAATAATCATACATATTGTATTGTAACTGAACCGCTTCTGGTCTTCTACGATTACACCCATTACGTTGGATAATACCTATACCTACAATGCCGCCGTCTGTGAATGATATCGAGCGTGCTGAACGCTCTCTAAAGCGTAGCATTGTAAAAAGAGATTGCACTGTTGAACAGTTTAGAACACTCATACAATTAAGTGAGAATATTGAATCTGATTCCGATCAAAAGACGCTTTTTCGGGTCCGATTTCGTGACCTCGACAGCCTATTAACCAATTTCCATGCCGATCAGGACGATATTCTTGATCAATTAATTATCCTATCGCGCGAGGAAGAATTTGTCAAGTCACATGCGCCTATTGAAGCAATTATATTGGACAGTTTTTATAGGGTGCAAGCTGTTGCTGCTGACCATCACTTAGATGCTGATCGAAGTGTTCAAAATATTTCGTCACGCAGCACACGTAGCAATGTTCAATTACCGAAAATTCTATTGCCACAATTCAATGGTGATCTTCAGCAATGGTGTTCTTACCGTGACACGTTTACGTCTTTAGTTCATAACAACGATGATTTATCCGACATAGAAAGATTTCATTATCTATTATCATCTTTATCAGGTCAAGCATTACCTGTTGTACGTTCGATACCCTTCACGGAGGTCAATTATATTGTCGCGTGGGAGGCATTGCATACTCGTTTTGACAACAAACGATTATTAGTTAATTATCATCTAGACGCTATGTTTGCCTTTTGTCCGCTCACCAGTGAGTCAGTATCAGGTCTAAAACGGTTCTTAGACACTTTCCAACAGAACATTTCTGCTATAAAGGCACTAGGCGTGGACGATTTGGCTGGTTTTCTTTTATTTTACATAGCATCTCGGTGTCTAGACGCGCAGTCAAAACGTTTGTTTGAAGCGGAGCAACATACTAATGAGACTCCGACTATTGATATTTTATTAAAGTTTGTCCACAATCGATGCAAAATATTACAAAATTCTACATCGACATTTTTACCCAAACAAACGGAATCAAGTAAACAATTACATCATAAGTCTTCATTGTTCACGTCCAACATTCCCGACCAAGGACAACAAACATCTTGTACCATGTGTAAAGATTCTCATTTCTTATTTCAATGTTCTAAATTTAGTTCTCTACCAGTCCAACAGCGATTCAAAGTAGCACAGTCACGTCGTCTCTGCATGAACTGTTTGAGTGCTCATCACAAAACATCCACATGTCAATCAAAACACACGTGCCGCCATTGTGCTCAAAAGCATCATACGCTACTTCATCTCGATAAGTCATTAGTAAAACCCAAATCAATTGAATCGAGTCATGATAGTACAGTGTCCCAGTGTGCTGAAAACACTTCGCCCGGGAACTCATCGAATGCGGATGTCACCTTTTCAGGTACAACGTATACCTCCAGTACCGTTGTTCTTGGCACAGCAATTGTTCATATACGTAATGGCTTGGGTATGTGGTCACCTATTCGTGTATTAATCGACTCGGGGTCACAAATATCGGTCATTACGAACGCATGTGTCACCAGATTAGGCTTACCACGTAGACAATGTAAACATACTATTGTGGGATTGTCACATACACCCGTACGTGAAACAAAGGGTATGACTGCTTGTACCATAAAACCGGAGCTTTCCAATACTCCCCTCATCTCGTGTGAACCCGTAATAATGTCAAAAATTACCGGGGCTATGCCCACCGTAAAATTAAACTCGTCTATTCGATTGATTTATAACGATATCCGTTTTGCTGATCCACAGTTTGATGTAACAGGTCCCATCGACTTTTTATTAGGTGCTGATATACACAGCATGATCCTAAATGACGGTGGCGGAGTTATTCATACGGACGGCATACCGTCAGTGTATGAAACACTGATAGGATGGATTTTATCGGGTACGTCCGTGTCCAACGATACATCAAAACTTACATCACTTATGTTAACGACTGAACCGTCAATTGACCAATTGATGCAAAGTTTTTGGAGTATTGAAGAACCGTCTCCCCCTGCTGTACCGTTTACCGACGACGATATTTGCGAAGAAATATTCTCGCGTACGACGACACGTGAAGAAAATGGTCAGTATGTCGTTTCTTTTCCATTTCGGGTGAACCCCGCGGAATTGGGAGATTCGTATCACATGGCGCTATCGCGTTTTTACAATTTGGAACGAAAACTTCAACGTGATGCTAACCTATATGACGAATATCGGAAGTCTATGGTTGAATATGAAGAGTTGGGGCATATGAAACCCGCTACAAGTAAAGGTACGTACTTCATACCACATCATGCTGTGGTGAAGTATACCGGTGACCAATTAAAGTTAAGAGTGGTTTTCGACGCGTCCGTGCACTCTACTTCCCAATTGTCACTCAATGCCTTACTATACACCGGACCTAAATTGCAGACGGATATTGCTGAATTATTACTTCACAGTCGCCTACACCCGTATATGTTCACAGCCGATATATGTAAAATGTATCGGCAGATTTTGATTTCACAGCGCGATCGTCAATACCAACATATATTATGGCGTGATTCACCATCGAAGTCGTTATGTGAATATGAATTGTGTACCGTGACATACGGTGTGTCAGTATCGCCCTACCAGGCTATTCGCGTGTTACATCAACTTGAGGTAGACAATGGACAACAATATCCCGATGCAAAAAATATATTGTCTACTAAAACCTATGTCGATGATGTTATCACTGGCGCCGAGTCTATTTCAGAATTAGTCTTCGTCCAATCGCAACTTAAAAAATTATTAGCTCACGGTGGATTTGTGTTAAAAAAGTGGGCGAGTAATTGTGCGGAAGTTTTACGATCCATTCCATTTCCATCATTAGTTCGATTACAAAAAACAATCTCTTATGTCCGGCGGTTCATAAGGCTGCGTTTAAAGAGGTTGCCAACGCGTACAGGGACAATAACAAATACTGAACTTGATGAATCGTTAACGTGCGCTATTCGCTCAACACAAAGTATTTATTTTAAAGGTTTAGTTAAACTTATGCAGTCGAAAAAGAAACCTATTGTGCCTAGATCCATTGCCCAATTGGTACCCTTCGTCGATACCGAGGGAGTCATTCGAGTGGGTGGTAGATTGCGGAATGCCGAAATTAACGTCCATCAACAATACCCAGTATTATTGCCGAAGAAATGCGCGTTAACTGATATTTTAATTCGGCATTTTCATCTCACGTATCTTCACGCGGGTCCGCAATTAGTGTCGTCACTGATTGCTCAAAAGTATTGGATTTTATCCAGCCGATCCGCTATACGCCATATCATATTCAAATGCGTCGTGTGTGCTCGACATCGAGCCACTGCGCCACAACCAATTATGGCCGAGTTACCGTTGTTCCGTGTCCGCCCGTGCCGTCCGTTCAGTAACGTCGGTGTCGATTTCGCTGGTCCATTCCAAGTAAAAGAATCTCGTCGTAAAAATGCTAAATCGGTAAAATGTTATCTTGCGGTATTTGTATGTACTGTTATTAAATCCGTACACCTAGAAATTGTATCAGATCTATCTACAGATGCTTTCATGGCTTCTTTCAATCGTTTCATTTCTCGTCGGGGTATTCCATCGAATATTTATTCGGACTGCGGGACCAATTTCCAAGGCGCCAACCGAAAACTACACGAAATATTAACGGCCGCAGCCAGTCGACAAACTACACTGTTGCCGTGTAAATGGCACTTCAACCCGCCCGCTGCTCCTCACTTTGGTGGTATTTGGGAGGCGGCAGTCAAATCTGCTAAATACCACTTAAAGCGGGTTATCGGTGTCCAAACGTTTACATTCGAAGAAATGTCTACACTATCCACGCAAATCGAGGCCATTCTTAATTCCAGACCTCTGACCGTTTTATCGTCCGACCCAAATGATTTACGACCACTGACACCGGGCGATTTTCTAATAGGACAACCGTTAGTAGCGTTACCATCCCGCGATTTTACATCAATACCGATAAATCGATTAACTCGGTGGGAATTGATCCGGCAATGCACCCAATCATTTTGGAATCGGTGGTCGTTGGAATATTTGTCTTCACTACAGCGACGTACAAAATGGACGCGACAACAACCAAATGTTATAGTTGGGGACATTGTAATAATAAATATGCCTCATAAGGCACCAACGTATTGGCCTTTGGGACGTGTAAAAGAAGTCCATCCCGGTACCGACGGCATAGTCCGAGTGGCCACGATCCAAACAGCGGATGGAATAGTCAAGCGTCCAGTAGTAAAATTAGCCGTATTACCCGTCTCTGACGATCCTTCCTGTTTATCTTTATAGCAACAGATAGCGGAAAACAAAAAAAAAAAAGAGAATAATACTTGCTCGCTAGGTACCAACAACTATCATACCATGTGTTGCTTAACGAGTGGTAATATAAAGTATAATATAACGTATAGTAATAGTCAATGAATTGTAATTTTCTATGTAAATTGTGTAAGGTATGTTTCAGTTAAGTATGAATAATTCAATGTTATATATTTGTTACTTTACAAAATTGCATTTTGACACCTGCATGTACCAATACTATGTATGACTGGGACCGCCAAATCTACGATCAACTGTCAGCCATCTTCACTACCGTCATCAGCGCACACTGGAAGACACACCACGTCTTCCAAGGGGGAGTTATGTTGCAAAAATACACCATAGTGAGTCGGCCCAGTCATGTGTATAACAGCTATATATGTGGTGGGGTTGTTATCCGCCTAGCACAAAGGTCAACGACGAGCAATTATAATACACACAACGACAGTAAACGGACGACGCCCGAAGTTGTTGTGTATGCTACTGAGTCGTGGTCGCTACGTAGCAATTTCGCCATCTAACGGCCGTGCATATTCCGCCCTTTTGTGTGGTTTTCACTATACCGTACATATTCCGCCTTGTTGTGTGGTTTTCCGCTGTTTCTCATAATTACGTCGGTTAGTGCGCGCGGTTTCGCCGTCCTAAATCCGACCGTTAAGTCTGTGTGTTTTCGCCGTCTTAAATATCGTACCTTCAACATCGTCGTCATTGTCCTCATCACGCGGGTTATTCCATTGTCACCAACTCAAGTCTCCAGGTCCCGGTCATATCATATTATGTGCATTATCACGGTGTCGTGAGTTTTTTTTTGTATATGTTTATTTTTTTGTATAATTATTTAAATTCATGTAAAATATTAAGCTCGTGATAGCGACATATTGGTTGATTATTTTTACCTGCCTAATCCCCTTATTCAATACGGAACCCGCACAGCGTGTCCAATCTCCCGATTATTACTAAAGGGACTGGTACGTGTTACAATACTATATACCCGAAAACCGTGTAGACTTCTGAACTATGAATTACTTATGGAGAATTTTCTTAGCTTCCCAAATATATATGGTTGGTGTGTTGCCACCTTCCGGAACACGGTCGGAAAAATGATAAACGATACGATTGCCTGTACCGCGGATCTACGAAAAAACGGTCCACTGGCCTGGTCTGACGCATATTACTAAGTCCTCGAAAGCCGTGTACACTTCTGAACTAAGAACGACTTATAGAGAATTTTCCTGGCTTTCCGAATATATATATTAATTGCGTGGCCACCTTCCGGAACACGGTCGGAAATATGATAAACCATACGTTTGCCTGTACCGCGGATCTACGAAAAAACGTTCCCCTGGCCTGGTCTGACGCATATTAATATATCACCGAAAGCCGAGTACACTTTTAAACTATGAACGACTTATGGAGATTTCTCCTGGCTTCCCGAATATATAGGTTATATGCGTCGCCACCTTCCGGAACACGGTCGGAAAAATGATAAACGATACGATTGCCTGTACCGCGGCTCTACGAAAAAACGGTCCCCTGGCCTGGTCTGACGCATATTACTAAGTCTTTGAAAGCCGTGTACACTTATGAACAATGAACAACTTATGGAGAATTTTTTTAGCTTTCCAAATTTATATGTTAAATGCATGGCCACCTTCCGGAACTCGGTCGGAAAAATGATAAACCATACGTTTGCCTGTACCGCGGATCTACGAAAAAACGGTCCCCTGGCCTGGTCTGACGCATATTACTAAGTCCTCAAAAGCCGTGTACACTTCTGAACTTTGAACGACTTATGAAGAATTTTCTTAGCTTTCCGAATATATATATGGTTGGTGTTTTGCCACCTTCCGGAACACGGTCGGAAAAATGATAAATGGCACGGTTGCCTGTACAAGAGGATCTACCAAAAGACGGTCCCCTGGCATGGTTTGAGGCATATTACTATGTCCCCGAAAGCCGTGTACACTTCTAAACTATGAACGACTTATGGAGAATTTTCTTAGCTTTCTGAATATTTATGTTTAATGTGTCGCCACCTTCCGGAACATGGGCGGAAAAATGATAAACGATACGTTTGCCTGTACCGCGGCTCTACAAAAAAACGTTCCCCTGCCCTGGTCTGACGCATATTAATATATCACCGAAAGCCGAGTACACTTTTAAACTATAAACGACTTATGGAGATTTCCCCTGGCTTCCCGAATATATAGGTTATATGCGTCGCCACCTTCCGGAACACTGTCGGAAAAATGATAAATGGCACAGTTGCCTGTACAAGAGGATCTTCCAAAAGACGGTCCCCTGGCCTGGTTTGAGGCATATTACTATGTCCCCGAAAGCCGAGTACACTTTTAAACTATAAACGACTTATGGAGATTTTTCCTGGCTTCCCGAATATATAGGTTATATGCGTCGCCACCTTCCGGAACTTAATCGGAAAAATGATAAACGATACGATTGCCTGTACCGCGGCTCTACAAAAAAACGGTCCCCTGGCCTGGTCTGACGCATATTACTAAGTCTTTGAAAGCCGTGTACACTTATGAACAATGAACGACTTATGGAGAATTTTTTTAGCTTCCCAAATTTATATGTTAAATGCGTGGCCACCTTCCGGAACACAGTCGGAAAAATGATAAATGATACGATTGCCTGTACCGCGGCTCTACAAAAAAACGGTCCCCTGGCCTGGTCTGACGCATATTACTAAGTCTTTGAAAGCCGTGTACACTTCTGAACTTTGAACGACTTATGGAGAATTTTCTTAGCTTTCCGAATATATATGGTTGGTGTGTTGCCACCTTCCGGAACACGGTCGGAAAAATGATAAATGGCACGGTTGCCTGTACAAGAGGATCTACCAAAAGACGGTCCCCTGGCCTGGTTTGAGGCATATTACTATGTCCCCGAAAGCCGTGTACACTTCTGAACTTTGAACGACTTATGGAGAATTTTCTTAGCTTTCCGAATATATATGGTTGGTGTTTTGCCACATTCCGGAACACGGTCGGAAAAATGATAAATGGCACGGTTGCCTGTACAAGAGGATCTACCAAAAGACGGTCCCCTGGCCTGGTTTGAGGCATATTACTATGTCCCCGAAAGTCGTGTACACTTCTAAACTATGAACGACTTATGGAGAATTTTCTTAGCTTTCTGAATATTTATGATTAATGTGTCGCCACCTTCCGGAACACGGGCGGAAAAATGATAAACGATACGTTTTCCTGTACCGCAGATCTACGAAAAAACGGTCCCCTGGCCTGGTCTGACGCATATTAATATATCACCGAAAGCCGAGTACACTATTAAACTATGAACGACTTTTGGAGATTTCCCCTGGCTTCCCGAATATATAGGTTATATGCGTGGCCACCTTCCGGAACACGGTCGGAAAAATGATAAACGATACGTTTTCCTGTACCGCGGATCTACGAAAAAACGGTCCCCTGGCCTGGTCTGACGCATATTACTAAGTCTTTGAAAGCCGTGTACACTTATGAACAATGAACGACTTATGGAGAATTTTTTTAGCTTTCCAAATTTATATGTTAAATGCATGGCCACCTTCCGGAACTCGGTCGGAAAAATGATAAACCATACGTTTGCCTGTACCGCGGATCTACGAAAAAACGGTCCCCTGGCCTGGTCTGACGCATATTACTAAGTCCTCAAAAGCCGTGTACACTTCTGAACTTTGAACGACTTATGGAGAATTTTCTTAGCTTTCCGAATATATATATGGTTGGTGTTTTGCCACCTTCCGGAACACGGTCGGAAAAATGATAAATGGCACGGTTGCCTGTACAAGAGGATCTTCCAAAAGACGGTCCCCTGGCCTGGTTTGAGGCATATTACTATGTCCCCGAAAGCCGAGTACACTTTTAAACTATAAACGACTTATGGAGAATTTTCTTAGCTTTCTGAATATTTATGTTTAATGTGTCGCCACCTTCCGGAACACGGGCGGAAAAATGATAAACGATACGTTTGCCTGTACCGCGGCTCTACAAAAAAACGTTTCCCTGCCCTGGTCTGACGCATATTAATATATCACCGAAAGCCGAGTACACTTTTAAACTATAAACGACTTATGGAGATTTTTCGTGGCTTTCCGAATATATAGGTTATATGCGTGGCCACCTTCCGGAACACGGTCGGAAAAATGATAAACGATACGATTGCCTGTACCGCGGCTCTACAAAAAAACGGTCCTCTTGCCTGGTCTGACGCATATTACTAAGTCTTTGAAAGCCGTGTACACTTATGAACAATGAACGACTTATGGAGAATTTTTTTAGCTTTCCAAATTTATATGTTAAATGCGTGGCCACCTTCCGGAACACGGTCGGAAAAATGATAAACCATACGTTTGCCTGTACCGCGGATCTACGAAAAAACGTTCCCCTGGCCTGGTCTGACGCATATTAATATATCACCGAAAGCCGAGTACACTTTTAAACTATGAACGACTTAGGGAGATTTCTCCTGGCTTCCCGAATATATAGGTTATATAAGTCGCCACCTTCCGGAACACGGGCGGAAAAATGATAAACGATACGTTTGCCTGTACCGCGGCTCTACAAAAAAACGTTCCCCTGCCCTGGTCTGACGCATATTAATATATCACCGAAAGCCGAGTACACTTTTAAACTATAAACGACTTATGGAGATTTTTCGTGGCTTCCCGAATATATAGGTTATATGCGTCGCAACCTTCCGGAACTTAATCGGAAAAATGATAAACGATACGATTGCCTGTACCGCGGCTCTACAAAAAAACGGTCCCCTGGGCTGGTCAGAGGTATAATACTATATACCCGAAAACCGTGTAGACTTCTGAACTATGAATTACTTATGGAGAATTTTCTTAGCTTCCCAAATATATATGGTTGGTGTGTTGCCACCTTCCGGAACACGGTCGGAAAAATGATAAACGATACGATTGCCTGTACCGCGGATCTACGAAAAAACGGTCCACTGGCCTGGTCTGACGCATATTACTAAGTCCTCGAAAGCCGTGTACACTTCTGAACTAAGAACGACTTATAGAGAATTTTCCTGGCTTTCCGAATATATATATTAAATGCGTGGCCACTTTCCGGAACACGGTCGGAAATATGATAAACAATACGTTTGCCTGTACCGCGGATCTACGAAAAAACGTTCCCCTGGCCTGGTCTGACGCATATTAATATATCACCGAAAGCCGAGTACACTTTTAAACTATGAACGACTTATGGAGATTTCTCCTGGCTTCCCGAATATATAGGTTATATGCGTCGCCACCTTCCGGAACACTGTTGGAAAAATGATAAATGGCACGGTTGCCTGTACAAGAGGATCTACGAAAAAACGGTCCCCTGGCCTGGTCTGACGCATATTACTAAGTCCTCAAAAGCCGTGTACACTTCTGAACTTTGAACGACTTATGGAGAATTTTCTTAGCTTTCCGAATATATATATGGTTGGTGTTTTGCCACCTTCCGGAACACGGTCGGAAAAATGATAAATGGCACGGTTGCCTGTAAAAGAGGATCTACCAAAAGACGGTCCCCTGGCATGGTTTGAGGCATATTACTATGTCCCCGAAAGCCGTGTACACTTCTAAACTATGAACGACTTATGGAGAATTTTCTTAGCTTTCTGAATATTTATGTTTAATGTGTCGCCACCTTCCGGAACACGGGCGGAAAAATGATAAACGATACGTTTGCCTGTACCGCGGCTCTACAAAAAAACGTTCCCCTGCCCTGGTCTGACGCATAATAATATATCACCGAAAGCCGAGTACACTTTTAAACTATAAACGACTTATGGAGATTTCCCCTGGCTTCCCGAATATATAGGTTATATGCATCGCCACCTTCCGGAACACTGTCGGAAAAATGATAAATGGCACGGTTGCCTGTACAAGAGGATCTACCAAAAGACGGTCCCCTGGCCTGGTTTGAGGCATATTACTATGTCCCCGAAAGCCGAGTACACTTTTAAACTATAAACGACTTATGGAGATTTTTCCTGGCTTCCCGAATATATAGGTTATATGCGTCGCCACCTTCCGGAACTTAATCGGAAAAATGATAAACGATACGATTGCCTGTACCGCGGCTCTACAAAAAAACGGTCCCCTGGGCTGGTCAGAGGTATATTACTATATACCCGAAAACCGTGTAGACTTCTGAACTATGAATTACTTATGGAGAATTTTCTTAGCTTCCCAAATATATATCGTTGGTGTGTTGCCACCTTCCGGAACATGGTCGGAAAAATGATAAACGATACGATTGCCTGTACCGCGGATCTACGAAAAAACGGTCCCCTGGCCTGGTCTGACGCATATTACTAAGTCTTTGAAAGCCGTGTACACTTATGAACAATGAACAACTTATGGAGAATTTTTTTAGCTTTCCAAATTTATATGTTAAATGCATAGCCACCTTCCGGACCTCGGTCGGAAAAATGATAAACCATACGTTTGCCTGTACCGCGGATCTACGAAAAAATGGTCCCCTGGCCTGGTCTGACGCATATTACTAAGTCCTCAAAAGCCGTGTACACTTCTGAACTTTGAACGACTTATGGAGAATTTTCTTAGCTTTCCGAATATATATGGTTGGTGTTTTGCCACATTCCGGAACACGGTCGGAAAAATGATTAATGGCACGGTTGCCTGTACAAGAGGATCTACCTAAAGACGGTCCCCTGGCCTGGTTTGAATAATATTACTATGTCCCCGAAAGCCGTGAACACTTCTAAACTATGAACGACTTATGGAGAATTTTCTTAGCTTTCTGAATATTTATGTTAAATGCGTGGCCACCTTCCGGAACACAGTCGGAAAAATGATAAACGATACGATTGCCTGTACCGCGGCTCTACAAAAAAACGGTCCCCTGGCCTGGTCTGACGCATATTACTAAGTCTTTGAAAGCCGTGTACACTTCTGAACTTTGAACGACTTATGGAGAATTTTCTTAGCTTTCCGAATATATATGGTTGGTGTGTTGCCACCTTCCGGAACACGGTCGGAAAAATGATAAATGGCACGGTTGCCTGTACAAGAGGATCTACCAAAAGACGGTCCCCTGGCCTGGTTTGAGGCATATTACTATGTCCCCGAAAGCCGTGTACACTTCTGAACTTTGAACGACTTATGGAGAATTTTCTTAGCTTTCCGAATATATATGGTTGGTGTTTTGCCACATTCCGGAACACGGTCGGAAAAATGATAAAAGGCACGGTTGCCTGTACAAGAGGATCTACCAAAAGACGGTCCCCTGGCCTGGTTTGAGGCATATTACTATGTCCCCGAAAGCCGTGTACACTTCTAAACTATGAACGACTTATGGAGAATTTTCTTAGCTTTCTGAATATTTATGTTTAATGTGTCGCCACCTTCCGGAACACGGGCGGAAAAATGATAAACGATACGTTTTCCTGTACCGCAGATCTACGAAAAAACGGTCCCCTGGCCTGGTCTGACGCATATTAATATATCACCGAAAGCCGAGTACACTTTTAAACTATGAACGACTTATGGAGATTTCCCCTGGCTTCCCGAATATATAGGTTATATGCGTGGCCACCTTCCGGAACACGGTCTGAAAAATGATAAACGATACGTTTTCCTGTACCGCGGATCTACGAAAAAACGGTCCCCTGGCCTGGTCTGACGCATATTACTAAGTCTTTGAAAGCCGTGTACACTTATGAACAATGAACGACTTATGGAGAATTTTTTTAGCTTTCCAAATTTATATGTTAAATGTGTGGCCACCTTCCGGAACACGGTCGGAAAAATGATAAACCATACGTTTGCCTGTACCGCGGATCTACGAAAAAACGTTCCCCTGGCCTGGTCTGACGCATATTAATATATCACCGAAAGCCGAGTACACTTTTAAACTATGAACGACTTATGGAGATTTCTCCTGGCTTCCCGAATATAAAGGTTATATGCGTCGCCACCTTCCGGAACACGGTCGGAAAAATGATAAACGATACGATTGCCTGTACCGCGGCTCTACGAAAAAACGGTCCCCTGGCCTGGTCTGACGCATATTAATATATCACCGAAAGCCGAGTACACTTTTAAACTATGAACGACTTATGGAGATTTCTCCTGGCTTCCCGAATATATAGGTTATATGCGTCGCCACCTTCCGGAACACGGTCGGAAAAATGATAAACCATACGTTTGCCTGTACTGCGGATCTACGAAAAAACGTTCCCCTGGGCTGGTCTGACGCATATTAATATATCACCGAAAGCCGAGTACACTTTTAAACTATGAACGACTTATGGAGATTTCTCCTGGCTTCCCGAATATATAGGTTATATGCGTCGCCACCTTCCGGAACACGGTCGGAAAAATGATAAACGATACGATTGCCTGTACCGCGGCTCTACAAAAAAACGGTCCTCTTGCCTGGTCTGACGCATATTACTAAGTCTTTGAAAGCCGTGTACACTTATGAACAATGAACGACTTATGGAGAATTTTTTAAGCTTTCCAAATTTATATGTTAAATGCGTGGCCACCTTCCGGAACACGGTCGGAAAAATGTTAAACCATACGTTTGCCTGTACCGCGGATCTACGAAAAAACGTTCCCCTGGCTTGGTCTGACGCATATTAATATATCACCGAAAGCCGAGTACACTTTTAAACTATGAACGACTTATGGAGATTTCTCCTGGCTTCCCGAATATATAGGTTATATGCGTCGCCACCTTCCGGAACACGGTCGGAAAAATGATAAACGATACGATTGCCTGTACCGCGGCTCTACGAAAAAACGGTCCCCTGGCCTGGTCTGACACATATTACTAAGTCTTTGAAAGCCGTGTACACTTATGAACAATGAACGACTTATGGAGAATTTTTTTAGCTTCCCAAATTTATATATTAAATGCGTGGCCACCTTCCGGAACACAGTCGGAAAAATGATAAACGATACGATTGCCTGTACCGCGGCTCTACAAAAAAACAATCCCCTGGCCTGGTCTGACGCATATTACTAACTCTTTGAAAGCCGTTTACACTTCTGAACTTTGAACGACTAATGGAGAATTTTCTTAGCTTTCCGAATATATATCGTTGGTGTGTTGCCACCTTCCGGAACATGGTCGGAAAAATGATAAACGATACGATTGCCTGTACCGCGGATCTACGAAAAAACGGTCCCCTGGCCTGGTCTGACGCATATTACTAAGTCCTCGAAAGCCGTGTACACTTCTGAACTAAGAACGACTTATGGAGAATTTTCCTGGCTTTCCGAATATATAGGTTATATGCGTGGCCACCTTCCTGAACACGGTCGGAAAAATGATAAACGATACGTTTTCCTTTACCGCAGATCTACGAAAAAACGGTCCCCTGGCCTGGTCTGACGCATATTACTAAGTCTTTGAAAGCCGTGTACACTTATGAACAATGAACGACTTATGGAGAATTTTTTTAGCTTCCCAAATTTATATGTTAAATGCGTGGCCACCTTCCGGAACACAGTCGGAAAAATGATAAACGATACGATTGCCTGTACCGCGGCTCTACAAAAAAACGGTCCCCTGGCCTGGTCTGACGCATATTACTAAGTCTTTGAAAGCCGTTTACACTTCTGAACTTTGAACGACTAATGGAGAATTTTCTTAGCTTTCCGAATATATATGGTTGGTGTGTTGCCACCTTCCGGAACACGGTCGGAAAAATGATAAATGGCACGGTTGCCTGTACAAGAGGATCTACCAAAAGACGGTCCCCTGGCCTGGTTTGAGGCATATTACTATGTCCCCGAAAGCCGTGTACACTTCTGAACTTTGAACGACTTATGGAGAATTTTCTTAGCTTTCCGAATATATATGGTTGGTGTTTTGCCACATTCCGGAACACGGTCGGAAAAATGATAAATGGCACGGTTGCCTGTACAAGAGGATCTACCAAAAGACGGTCCCCTGGCCTGGTTTGAGGCATATTACTATGTCCCCGAAAGCCGTGTACACTTCTAAACTATGAACGACTTATGGAGAATTTTCTTAGCTTTCTGAATATTTATGTTTAATGTGTCACCACCTTCCGGAACACGGGCGGAAAAATGATAAACGATACGTTTTCCTGTACCGCAGATCTACGAAAAAACGGTCCCCTGGCCTGGTCTGACGCATATTTATATATCACCGAAAGCCGAGTACACTATTAAACTATGAACGACTTATGGAGATTTCCCCTGGCTTCCCGAATATATAGGTTATATGCGTGGCCACCTTCCGGAACACAGTCGGAAAAATGATAAACGATACGTTTTCCTGTACCGCGGATCTACGAAAGAACGGTCCCCTGGCCTGGTCTGACGCATATTACTAAGTCTTTGAAAGCCGTGTAAACTTATGAACAATGAACGACTTATAGAGAATTTTTTTAGCTTTCCAAATTTATATGTTAAATGTGTGGCCACCTTCCGGAACACGGTCGGAAAAATGATAAACCATACGTTTGCCTGTACTGCGGATCTACGAAAAAACGTTCCCCTGGCCTGGTCTGACGCATATTAATATATCACCGAAAGCCGAGTACACTTTTAAACTATGAACGACTTATGGAGATTTCTCCTGGCTTCCCGAATATATAGGTTATATGCGTCGCCACCTTCCGGAACACGGTCGGAAAAATGATAAACGATACGATTGCCTGTACCGCGGCTCTACAAAAAAACGGTCCTCTTGCCTGGTCTGACGCATATTACTAAGTCTTTGAAAGCCGTGTACACTTATGAACAATGAACGACTTATGGAGAATTTTTTAAGCTTTCCAAATTTATATGTTAAATGCGTGGCCACCTTCCGGAACACGGTCGGAAAAATGTTAAACCATACGTTTGCCTGTACCGCGGATCTACGAAAAAACGTTCCCCTGGCTTGGTCTGACGCATATTAATATATCACCGAAAGCCGAGTACACTTTTAAACTATGAACGACTTATGGAGATTTCTCCTGGCTTCCCGAATATATAGGTTATATGCGTCGCCACCTTCCGGAAAACGGTCGGAAAAATGATAAACGATACGATTGCCTGTACCGCGGCTCTACGAAAAAACGGTCCCCTGGCCTGGTCTGACGCATATTACTAAGTCTTTGAAAGCCGTGTACACTTATGAACAATGAACAACTTATGGAGAATTTTTTTAGCTTTCCAAATTTATATGTTAAATGCATAGCCACCTTCCGGACCTCGGTCGGAAAAATGATAAACCATACGTTTGCCTGTACCGCGGATCTACGAAAAAATGGTCCCCTGGCCTGGTCTGACGCATATTACTAAGTCCTCAAAAGCCGTGTACACTTCTGAACTTTGAACGACTTATGGAGAATTTTCTTAGCTTTCCGAATATATATGGTTGGTGTTTTGCCACATTCCGGAACACGGTCGGAAAAATGATTAATGGCACGGTTGCCTGTACAAGAGGATCTACCTAAAGACGGTCCCCTGGCCTGGTTTGAATAATATTACTATGTCCCCGAAAGCCGTGAACACTTCTAAACTATGAACGACTTATGGAGAATTTTCTTAGCTTTCTGAATATTTATGTTAAATGCGTGGCCACCTTCCGGAACACAGTCGGAAAAATGATAAACGATACGATTGCCTGTACCGCGGCTCTACAAAAAAACGGTCCCCTGGCCTGGTCTGACGCATATTACTAAGTCTTTGAAAGCCGTGTACACTTCTGAACTTTGAACGACTTATGGAGAATTTTCTTAGCTTTCCGAATATATATGGTTGGTGTGTTGCCACCTTCCGGAACACGGTCGGAAAAATGATAAATGGCACGGTTGCCTGTACAAGAGGATCTACCAAAAGACGGTCCCCTGGCCTGGTTTGAGGCATATTACTATGTCCCCGAAAGCCGTGTACACTTCTGAACTTTGAACGACTTATGGAGAATTTTCTTAGCTTTCCGAATATATATGGTTGGTGTTTTGCCACATTCCGGAACACGGTCGGAAAAATGATAAAAGGCACGGTTGCCTGTACAAGAGGATCTACCAAAAGACGGTCCCCTGGCCTGGTTTGAGGCATATTACTATGTCCCCGAAAGCCGTGTACACTTCTAAACTATGAACGACTTATGGAGAATTTTCTTAGCTTTCTGAATATTTATGTTTAATGTGTCGCCACCTTCCGGAACACGGGCGGAAAAATGATAAACGATACGTTTTCCTGTACCGCAGATCTACGAAAAAACGGTCCCCTGGCCTGGTCTGACGCATATTAATATATCACCGAAAGCCGAGTACACTTTTAAACTATGAACGACTTATGGAGATTTCCCCTGGCTTCCCGAATATATAGGTTATATGCGTGGCCACCTTCCGGAACACGGTCTGAAAAATGATAAACGATACGTTTTCCTGTACCGCGGATCTACGAAAAAACGGTCCCCTGGCCTGGTCTGACGCATATTACTAAGTCTTTGAAAGCCGTGTACACTTATGAACAATGAACGACTTATGGAGAATTTTTTTAGCTTTCCAAATTTATATGTTAAATGTGTGGCCACCTTCCGGAACACGGTCGGAAAAATGATAAACCATACGTTTGCCTGTACCGCGGATCTACGAAAAAACGTTCCCCTGGCCTGGTCTGACGCATATTAATATATCACCGAAAGCCGAGTACACTTTTAAACTATGAACGACTTATGGAGATTTCTCCTGGCTTCCCGAATATAAAGGTTATATGCGTCGCCACCTTCCGGAACACGGTCGGAAAAATGATAAACGATACGATTGCCTGTACCGCGGCTCTACGAAAAAACGGTCCCCTGGCCTGGTCTGACGCATATTAATATATCACCGAAAGCCGAGTACACTTTTAAACTATGAACGACTTATGGAGATTTCTCCTGGCTTCCCGAATATATAGGTTATATGCGTCGCCACCTTCCGGAACACGGTCGGAAAAATGATAAACCATACGTTTGCCTGTACTGCGGATCTACGAAAAAACGTTCCCCTGGCCTGGTCTGACGCATATTAATATATCACCGAAAGCCGAGTACACTTTTAAACTATGAACGACTTATGGAGATTTCTCCTGGCTTCCCGAATATATAGGTTATATGCGTCGCCACCTTCCGGAACACGGTCGGAAAAATGATAAACGATACGATTGCCTGTACCGCGGCTCTACAAAAAAACGGTCCTCTTGCCTGGTCTGACGCATATTACTAAGTCTTTGAAAGCCGTGTACACTTATGAACAATGAACGCCTTATGGAGAATTTTTTAAGCTTTCCAAATTTATATGTTAAATGCGTGGCCACCTTCCGGAACACGGTCGGAAAAATGTTAAACCATACGTTTGCCTGTACCGCGGATCTACGAAAAAACGTTCCCCTGGCTTGGTCTGACGCATATTAATATATCACCGAAAGCCGAGTACACTTTTAAACTATGAACGACTTATGGAGATTTCTCCTGGCTTCCCGAATATATAGATTATATGCGTCGCCACCTTCCGGAACACGGTCGGAAAAATGATAAACGATACGATTGCCTGTACCGCGGCTCTACGAAAAAACGGTCCCCTGGCCTGGTCTGACACATATTACTAAGTCTTTGAAAGCCGTGTACACTTATGAACAATGAACGACTTATGGAGAATTTTTTTAGCTTCCCAAATTTATATATTAAATGCGTGGCCACCTTCCGGAACACAGTCGGAAAAATGATAAACGATACGATTGCCTGTACCGCGGCTCTACAAAAAAACAATCCCCTGGCCTGGTCTGACGCATATTACTAACTCTTTGAAAGCCGTTTACACTTCTGAACTTTGAACGACTAATGGAGAATTTTCTTAGCTTTCCGAATATATATCGTTGGTGTGTTGCCACCTTCCGGAACATGGTCGGAAAAATGATAAACGATACGATTGCCTGTACCGCGGATCTACGAAAAAACGGTCCCCTGGCCTGGTCTGACGCATATTACTAAGTCCTCGAAAGCCGTGTACACTTCTGAACTAAGAACGACTTATGGAGAATTTTCCTGGCTTTCCGAATATATAGGTTATATGCGTGGCCACCTTCCTGAACACGGTCGGAAAAATGATAAACGATACGTTTTCCTTTACCGCAGATCTACGAAAAAACGGTCCCCTGGCCTGGTCTGACGCATATTACTAAGTCTTTGAAAGCCGTGTACACTTATGAACAATGAACGACTTATGGAGAATTTTTTTAGCTTCCCAAATTTATATGTTAAATGCGTGGCCACCTTCCGGAACACAGTCGGAAAAATGATAAACGATACGATTGCCTGTACCGCGGCTCTACAAAAAAACGGTCCCCTGGCCTGGTCTGACGCATATTACTAAGTCTTTGAAAGCCGTTTACACTTCTGAACTTTGAACGACTAATGGAGAATTTTCTTAGCTTTCCGAATATATATGGTTGGTGTGTTGCCACCTTCCGGAACACGGTCGGAAAAATGATAAATGGCACGGTTGCCTGTACAAGAGGATCTACCAAAAGACGGTCCCCTGGCCTGGTTTGAGGCATATTACTATGTCCCCGAAAGCCGTGTACACTTCTGAACTTTGAACGACTTATGGAGAATTTTCTTAGCTTTCCGAATATATATGGTTGGTGTTTTGCCACATTCCGGAACACGGTCGGAAAAATGATAAATGGCACGGTTGCCTGTACAAGAGGATCTACCAAAAGACGGTCCCCTGGCCTGGTTTGAGGCATATTACTATGTCCCCGAAAGCCGTGTACACTTCTAAACTATGAACGACTTATGGAGAATTTTCTTAGCTTTCTGAATATTTATGTTTAATGTGTCACCACCTTCCGGAACACGGGCGGAAAAATGATAAACGATACGTTTTCCTGTACCGCAGATCTACGAAAAAACGGTCCCCTGGCCTGGTCTGACGCATATTTATATATCACCGAAAGCCGAGTACACTATTAAACTATGAACGACTTATGGAGATTTCCCCTGGCTTCCCGAATATATAGGTTATATGCGTGGCCACCTTCCGGAACACAGTCGGAAAAATGATAAACGATACGTTTTCCTGTACCGCGGATCTACGAAAGAACGGTCCCCTGGCCTGGTCTGACGCATATTACTAAGTCTTTGAAAGCCGTGTAAACTTATGAACAATGAACGACTTATAGAGAATTTTTTTAGCTTTCCAAATTTATATGTTAAATGTGTGGCCACCTTCCGGAACACGGTCGGAAAAATGATAAACCATACGTTTGCCTGTACTGCGGATCTACGAAAAAACGTTCCCCTGGCCTGGTCTGACGCATATTAATATATCACCGAAAGCCGAGTACACTTTTAAACTATGAACGACTTATGGAGATTTCTCCTGGCTTCCCGAATATATAGGTTATATGCGTCGCCACCTTCCGGAACACGGTCGGAAAAATGATAAACGATACGATTGCCTGTACCGCGGCTCTACAAAAAAACGGTCCTCTTGCCTGGTCTGACGCATATTACTAAGTCTTTGAAAGCCGTGTACACTTATGAACAATGAACGACTTATGGAGAATTTTTTAAGCTTTCCAAATTTATATGTTAAATGCGTGGCCACCTTCCGGAACACGGTCGGAAAAATGTTAAACCATACGTTTGCCTGTACCGCGGATCTACGAAAAAACGTTCCCCTGGCTTGGTCTGACGCATATTAATATATCACCGAAAGCCGAGTACACTTTTAAACTATGAACGACTTATGGAGATTTCTCCTGGCTTCCCGAATATATAGGTTATATGCGTCGCCACCTTCCGGAAAACGGTCGGAAAAATGATAAACGATACGATTGCCTGTACCGCGGCTCTACGAAAAAACGGTCCCCTGGCCTGGTCTGACGCATATTACTAAGTCTTTGAAAGCCGTGTACACTTATGAACAATGAACAACTTATGGAGAATTTTTTTAGCTTTCCAAATTTATATGTTAAATGCATAGCCACCTTCCGGACCTCGGTCGGAAAAATGATAAACCATACGTTTGCCTGTACCGCGGATCTACGAAAAAATGGTCCCCTGGCCTGGTCTGACGCATATTACTAAGTCCTCAAAAGCCGTGTACACTTCTGAACTTTGAACGACTTATGGAGAATTTTCTTAGCTTTCCGAATATATATGGTTGGTGTTTTGCCACATTCCGGAACACGGTCGGAAAAATGATTAATGGCACGGTTGCCTGTACAAGAGGATCTACCTAAAGACGGTCCCCTGGCCTGGTTTGAATAATATTACTATGTCCCCGAAAGCCGTGAACACTTCTAAACTATGAACGACTTATGGAGAATTTTCTTAGCTTTCTGAATATTTATGTTAAATGCGTGGCCACCTTCCGGAACACAGTCGGAAAAATGATAAACGATACGATTGCCTGTACCGCGGCTCTACAAAAAAACGGTCCCCTGGCCTGGTCTGACGCATATTACTAAGTCTTTGAAAGCCGTGTACACTTCTGAACTTTGAACGACTTATGGAGAATTTTCTTAGCTTTCCGAATATATATGGTTGGTGTGTTGCCACCTTCCGGAACACGGTCGGAAAAATGATAAATGGCACGGTTGCCTGTACAAGAGGATCTACCAAAAGACGGTCCCCTGGCCTGGTTTGAGGCATATTACTATGTCCCCGAAAGCCGTGTACACTTCTGAACTTTGAACGACTTATGGAGAATTTTCTTAGCTTTCCGAATATATATGGTTGGTGTTTTGCCACATTCCGGAACACGGTCGGAAAAATGATAAAAGGCACGGTTGCCTGTACAAGAGGATCTACCAAAAGACGGTCCCCTGGCCTGGTTTGAGGCATATTACTATGTCCCCGAAAGCCGTGTACACTTCTAAACTATGAACGACTTATGGAGAATTTTCTTAGCTTTCTGAATATTTATGTTTAATGTGTCGCCACCTTCCGGAACACGGGCGGAAAAATGATAAACGATACGTTTTCCTGTACCGCAGATCTACGAAAAAACGGTCCCCTGGCCTGGTCTGACGCATATTAATATATCACCGAAAGCCGAGTACACTTTTAAACTATGAACGACTTATGGAGATTTCCCCTGGCTTCCCGAATATATAGGTTATATGCGTGGCCACCTTCCGGAACACGGTCTGAAAAATGATAAACGATACGTTTTCCTGTACCGCGGATCTACGAAAAAACGGTCCCCTGGCCTGGTCTGACGCATATTACTAAGTCTTTGAAAGCCGTGTACACTTATGAACAATGAACGACTTATGGAGAATTTTTTTAGCTTTCCAAATTTATATGTTAAATGTGTGGCCACCTTCCGGAACACGGTCGGAAAAATGATAAACCATACGTTTGCCTGTACCGCGGATCTACGAAAAAACGTTCCCCTGGCCTGGTCTGACGCATATTAATATATCACCGAAAGCCGAGTACACTTTTAAACTATGAACGACTTATGGAGATTTCTCCTGGCTTCCCGAATATAAAGGTTATATGCGTCGCCACCTTCCGGAACACGGTCGGAAAAATGATAAACGATACGATTGCCTGTACCGCGGCTCTACGAAAAAACGGTCCCCTGGCCTGGTCTGACGCATATTAATATATCACCGAAAGCCGAGTACACTTTTAAACTATGAACGACTTATGGAGATTTCTCCTGGCTTCCCGAATATATAGGTTATATGCGTCGCCACCTTCCGGAACACGGTCGGAAAAATGATAAACCATACGTTTGCCTGTACTGCGGATCTACGAAAAAACGTTCCCCTGGCCTGGTCTGACGCATATTAATATATCACCGAAAGCCGAGTACACTTTTAAACTATGAACGACTTATGGAGATTTCTCCTGGCTTCCCGAATATATAGGTTATATGCGTCGCCACCTTCCGGAACACGGTCGGAAAAATGATAAACGATACGATTGCCTGTACCGCGGCTCTACAAAAAAAACGGTCCTCTTGCCTGGTCTGACGCATATTACTAAGTCTTTGAAAGCCGTGTACACTTATGAACAATGAACGACTTATGGAGAATTTTTTAAGCTTTCCAAATTTATATGTTAAATGCGTGGCCACCTTCCGGAACACGGTCGGAAAAATGTTAAACCATACGTTTGCCTGTACCGCGGATCTACGAAAAAACGTTCCCCTGGCTTGGTCTGACGCATATTAATATATCACCGAAAGCCGAGTACACTTTTAAACTATGAACGACTTATGGAGATTTCTCCTGGCTTCCCGAATATATAGGTTATATGCGTCGCCACCTTCCGGAACACGGTCGGAAAAATGATAAACGATACGATTGCCTGTACCGCGGCTCTACGAAAAAACGGTCCCCTGGCCTGGTCTGACACATATTACTAAGTCTTTGAAAGCCGTGTACACTTATGAACAATGAACGACTTATGGAGAATTTTTTTAGCTTCCCAAATTTATATATTAAATGCGTGGCCACCTTCCGGAACACAGTCGGAAAAATGATAAACGATACGATTGCCTGTACCGCGGCTCTACAAAAAAACAATCCCCTGGCCTGGTCTGACGCATATTACTAACTCTTTGAAAGCCGTGTACACTTCTGAACTTTGAACGACTTATGGAGAATTTTCTTAGCTTTCCGAATATTTATGTTTAATGTTTCGCCACCTTCCGGAACACGGGCGGAAAAATGATAAACGATACGTTTGCCTGTACCACGGCTCTACAAAAAAACGTTCCCCTGCCCTGGTCTGACGCATATTAATATATCACCGAAAGCCGAGTACACTTTTAAACTATAAACGACTTATGGAGATTTTTCGTGGCTTCCCGAATATATAGGTTATATGCGTCGCCACCTTCCGGAACTTAATCGGAAAAATGATAAACGATACGATTGCCTGTACCGCGGCTCTACAAAAAAACGGTCCCCTGGGCTGGTCAGAGGTATAATACTATATACCCGAAAACCGTGTAGACTTCTGAACTATGAATTACTTATGGAGAATTTTCTTAGCTTCCCAAATATATATGGTTGGTGTGTTGCCACCTTCCGGAACACGGTCGGAAAAATGATAAACGATACGATTGCCTGTACCGCGGCTCTACGAAAAAACGGTCCCCTGGCCTAGTCTGACGCATATTACTAAGTCTTTGAAAGCCGTGTACACTTATGAACAATGAACAACTTATGGAGAATTTTTATAGCTTTCCAAATTTATATGTTAAATGCATGGCCACCTTCCGGAATTTGGTCGGAAAAATGATAAACCATACGTTTGCCTGTACCGCGGATCTACGAAAAAACGGTCCCCTGGCCTGGTCTGACGCATATTACGAAGTCCTCAAAACCCGTGTACACTTCTGAACTTTGAACGACTTATGGAGAATTTTCTTAGCTTTCCGAATATATATGGTTGGTGTTTTGCCACCTTCCGGAACACGGTCGGAAAAATGATAAATGGCACGGTTGCCTGTACAAGAGGATCTACCAAAAGACGGTCCCCTGGCCTGGTTTGAGGCATATTACTATGTCCCCGAAAGCCGTGTACATTTTTAAACTATGAACGACTTATGGAGAATAATCTTAGCTTTCTGAATATTTATGTTTAATGTGTCGCCACCTTCCGGAACACGGGCGGAAAAATGATAAACAATACGTTTGCCTGTACCGCGGCTCTACAAAAAAACGTTCCCCTGCCCTGGTCTGACGCATATTAATATATCACCGAAAGCCGAGTACACTTTTAAACTATAAACGACATATGGAGATTTCCCCTGGCTTCCCGAATATATAGGTTATATGCGTCGCCACCTTCCGGAACACGGTCGGAAAAATGATAAACGATACGACTGCCTGTACCGCAGCTCTACAAAAAAACGGTCCCCTGGGCTGGTCAGAGGTATAATACTATATACCCGAAAACCGTGTAGACTTCTGAACTATGAATTACTTATGGAGAATTTTCATAGCTTCCCAAATATATATGGTTGGTGTGTTGCCACCTTCCGGAACACGGTCGGAAAAATGATAAACGATACGTTTTCCTGTACCGCGGCTCTACGAAAAAACGGTCCCCTGGCCTGGTCTGACGCATATTACTAAGTCTTTGAAAGCCGTGTACACTTATAAACAATGAACAACTTATGGAGAATTTTTTTAGCTTTCCAAATTTATATGTTAAATGCATGGTCACCTTCCGGAACTCGGTCGGAGAAATGATAAACCATACGTTTGCCTGTACCGCGGATCTACGAAAAAACGGTCCCCTGGCCTGGTCTGACGCATATTACTAAGTCTTTGAAAGCCGTGTACACTTATGAACAATGAACAACTTATGGAGAATTTTTTTAGCTTTCCAAATTTATATGTTAAATGCATGGCCACCTTCCGGAACTCGGTCGGAAAAATGATAAACCATACGTTTGCCTGTACCGCGGATCTACGAAAAAACGGTCCCCTGGCCTGGTCTGACGCATATTACTAAGTCCTCAAAAGCCGTGTACACTTCTGAACTTTGAACGACTTATGGAGAATTTTCTTAGCTTTCCGAATATATATGGTTGGTGTTTTGCCACCTTCCGGAACACGGTCGGAAAAATGATAAATGGCACGGTTGCCTGTACAAGAGGATCTACCAAAAGACGGTCCCCTCTCCTGGTTTGAGGCATATTACTATGTCCCCGAAAGCCGTTTACACTTCTTAACTATGAACGACTTATGGAGATTTCCCCTGGCTTCCCGAATATATAGGTTATATGCGTCGCCACCTTCCGGAACACGGTCGGAAAAATGATAAACGATACGACTGCCTGTACCGCGGCTCTACAAAAAAACGGTCCCCTGGGCTGGTCAGAGGTATAATACTATATACCCGAAAACCGTGTAGACTTCTGAACTATGAATTACTTATGGAGAATTTTCTTAGCTTCCCAAATATATATGGTTGGTGTGTTGCCACCTTCCGGAACACGGTCGGAAAAATGATAAACGATACGATTGCCTGTACCGCGGATCTACGTAAAAACGGTCCACTGGCCTGGTCTGACGCATATTACTAAGTCCCCGAAAGCCGTTTACACTTCTTAACTATGAACGACTTATGGAGAATTTTCTTAGCTTTCTGAATATTTATGTTTAATGTGTCGCCACCTTCCGGAACACGGGCGGAAAAATGATAAACGATACGTTTGCCTGTACCGCGGCTCTACAAAAAAACGTTCCCCTGCCCTGGTCTGACGCATATTAATATACCACCGAAAGCCGAGTACACTTTTAAACTATAAACGACTTATGGAGATTTCCCCTGGCTTCCCGAATATATAGGTTATATGCGTCGCCACCTTCCGGAACATGGTCGGAAAAATGATAAACGATACGATTGCCTGTACCGCGGATCTACGTAAAAACGGTCCACTGGCCTGGTCTGACGCATATTACTAAGTCCTCCAAAGCCGTGTACACTTCTGAACTAAGAACGACTTATGGAGAATTTTCCTAGCTTTCCGAATATAAAGGTTATATGCGTGGCCACCTTCCGGAACACGGTCGGAAAAATGATAAACGATACGTTTTCCTGTACCGCGACTCTACGAAAAAACGGTCCCCTGGCCTGGTCTGACGCATATTACTAAGTCTTTGAAAGCCGTGTACACTTATGAACAATGAACAACTTATGGAGAATTTTTTTAGCTTTCCAAATTTATATGTTAAATGCATGGTCACCTTCCGGAACTCGGTCGGAAAAATGATAAACCATACGTTTGCCTGTACCGCGGATCTACGAAAAAACGGTCCCCTGGCCTGGTCTGACGCATATTACTAAGTCTTTGAAAGCCGTGTACACTTATGAACAATGAACAACTTATGGAGAATTTTTTTAGCTTTCCAAATTTATATGTTAAATGCATGGCCACCTTCCGGAACTCGGTCGGAAAAATGATAAACCATACGTTTGCCTGTACCGCGGATCTACGAAAAAACGGTCCCCTGGCCTGGTCTGACGCATATTACTAAGTCCTCAAAAGCCGTGTACACTTCTGAACTTTGAACGACTTATGGAGAATTTTCTTAGCTTTCCGAATATATATGGTTGGTGTTTTGCCACCTTCCGGAACACGGTCGGAAAAATGATAAATGGCACGGTTGCCTGTACAAGAGGATCAACCAAAAGACGGTCCCCTTGCCTGGTTTGAGGCATATTACTATGTCCCCGAAAGCCGTTTACACTTCTTAACTATGAACGACTTATGGAGAATTTTCTTAGCTTTCTGAATATTTATGTTTAATGTGTCGCCACCTTCCGGAACACGGGCGGAAAAATGATAAACGATACGTTTGCCTGTACCGCGGCTCTACAAAAAAACGTTCCCCTGCCCTGGTCTGACGCATATTAATATATCACCGAAAGCCGAGTACACTTTTAAACTATAAACGACTTATGGAGATTTCCCCTGGCTTCCCGAAAATATAGGTTATATGCGTCGCCACCTTCCGGAACACGGTCGGAAAAATGATAAACGATACGATTGCCTGTACCGCGGCTCTACAAAAAAACGGTCCCCTGGGCTGGTCAGAGGTATAATACTATATACCCGAAAACCGTGTAGACTTCTGAACTATGAATTACTTATGGAGAATTTTCTTAGCTTCCCAAATATATATGGTTGGTGTTTTGCCACATTCCGGAACACGGTCGGAAAAATGATAAATGGCACGGTTGCCTGTACAAGAGGATCTACCAAAAAACGGTCCCCTGGCCTGGTTTTAGGCATATTAATATGTCCCCGAAAGCCGTGTACACTTCTGAACTTTGAACGACTTATGGAGAATTTTCTTAGCTTTCCGAATATATATGGTTGGTGTTTTGCCACATTCCGGAACACGGTCGGAAAAATGATAAATGGCACGGTTGCCTGTACAAGAGGATCTACCAAAAGACGGTCCCCTGGCCTGGTTTGAGGCATATTACTATGTCCCCGAAAGCCGTGTACACTTCTAAACTATGAACGACTTATGGAGAATTTTCTTAGCTTTCTGAATATTTATGTTTAATGTGTCGCCACCTTCCGGAACATGGGCGGAAAAATGAAAAACGATACGATTGCCTGTACCGCGGCTCTACAAAAAAACGGTCCCCTGGCCTGGTCTGACGCATATTACTAAGTCTTTGAAAGCCGTGTACACTTCTGAACTTTGAACGACTTATGGAGAATTTTCTTAGCTTTCCGAATATATATGGTTGGTGTGTTGCCACCTTCCGGAACACGGTCAGAAAAATGATAA
This sequence comes from Metopolophium dirhodum, assembly GCF_019925205.1. Taxonomy (NCBI): domain Eukaryota; kingdom Metazoa; phylum Arthropoda; class Insecta; order Hemiptera; family Aphididae; genus Metopolophium; species Metopolophium dirhodum. The sequence continues at coordinate 2,036,880 of NC_083560.1, forward strand.
ATGTCACGGTTGCCTGTACAAGAGGATCTACCAAAAAACGGTCCCCTGGCCTGGTCTGACGCATATTAATATATCACCGAAAGCCGAGTACACTTTTAAGCTATGAACGACTTATGGAGATTTCTCCTGGCTTCCCGAATATATAGGTTATATGCGTGGCCACCTTCCGGAACACGGTCGGAAAAATGATAAACGATACGTTATCCTGTACCGCGGATCTACGAAAAAACAGTCCCCTGGCCTGGTCTGACGCATATAACTAAGTCCCCGAAAGCCGTTTACACTTCTTAACTATGAACGACTTATGGAGAATTTTCTTAGCTTTCTGAATATTTATGTTTAATGTGTCGCCACCTTCCGGAACACGGGCGGAAAAATGATAAACGATACGTTTGCCTGTACCGCGGCTCTACAAAAAAACGGTCCCCTGGCCTGGTCTGACGCATATTACTAAGTCTTTGAAAGCCGTGTACACTTATAAACAATGAACAACTTATGGAGAATTTTTTTAGCTTTCCAAATTTATATGTTAAATGCATGGTCACCTTCCGGAACTCGGTCGGAGAAATGATAAACCATACGTTTGCCTGTACCGCGGCTCTACAAAAAAACGTTCCCCTGCCCTGGTCTGACGCATATTAATATATCACCGAAAGCCGAGTACACTTTTAAACTATAAACGACTTATGGAGATTTCCCCTGGCTTCCCGAAAATATAGGTTATATGCGTCGCCACCTTCCGGAACACGGTCGGAAAAATGATAAACGATACGATTGCCTGTACCGCGGCTCTACAAAAAAACGGTCCCCTGGGCTGGTCAGAGGTATAATACTATATACCCGAAAACCGTGTAGACTTCTGAACTATGAATTACTTATGGAGAATTTTCTTAGCTTCCCAAATATATATGGTTGGTGTTTTGCCACATTCCGGAACACGGTCGGAAAAATGATAAATGGCACGGTTGCCTGTACAAGAGGATCTACCAAAAAACGGTCCCCTGGCCTGGTTTTAGGCATATTAATATGTCCCCGAAAGCCGTGTACACTTCTGAACTTTGAACGACTTATGGAGAATTTTCTTAGCTTTCCGAATATATATGGTTGGTGTTTTGCCACATTCCGGAACACGGTCGGAAAAATGATAAATGGCACGGTTGCCTGTACAAGAGGATCTACCAAAAGACGGTCCCCTGGCCTGGTTTGAGGCATATTACTATGTCCCCGAAAGCCGTGTACACTTCTAAACTATGAACGACTTATGGAGAATTTTCTTAGCTTTCTGAATATTTATGTTTAATGTGTCGCCACCTTCCGGAACATGGGCGGAAAAATGATAAACGATACGATTGCCTGTACCGCGGCTCTACAAAAAAACGGTCCCCTGGCCTGGTCTGACGCATATTACTAAGTCTTTGAAAGCCGTGTACACTTCTGAACTTTGAACGACTTATGGAGAATTTTCTTAGCTTTTCGAATATATATGGTTGGTGTGTTGCCACCTTCCGGAACACGGTCAGAAAAATGATAAATGTCACGGTTGCCTGTACAAGAGGATCTACCAAAAAACGGTCCCCTGGCCTGGTTTTAGGCATATTAATATGTCCCCGAAAGCCGTGTACACTTCTGAACTTTGAACGACTTATGGAGAATTTTCTTAGCTTTCCGAATATATATAGTTGGTGTTTTGCCACATTCCGGAACACGGTCGGAAAAATGATAAATGGCACGGTTGCCTGTACAAGAGGATCTACCAAAAAACGGTCCCCTGGCCTGGTTTTAGGCATATTACTATGTCCCCGAAAGCCGTGTACACTTCTAAACTATGAACGACTTATGGAGAATTTTCTTAGCTTTCTGAATATTTATGTTTAATGTGTCGCCACCTTCCGGAACACGGGCGGAAAAATGATAAACGATACGTTTTCCTGTACCGCAGATCTACGAAAAAACGGTCCCCTGGCCTGGTCTGACGCATATTAATATATCACCGAAAGCCGAGTACACTTTTAAGCTATGAACGACTTATGGAGATTTCCCCTGGTTTCCCGAATATATAGGTTATATGCGTGGCCACCTTCCGGAACACGGTCGGAAAAATGATAAACGATACGTTTTCCTGTACCGCGGATCTACGAAAAAACGGTCCACTGGCCTGGTCTGACGCATATTACTAAGTCTTTGAAAGCCGTGTACACTTATGAACAATGAACAACTTATGGAGAATTTTTTTAGCTTTCCAAATTTATATGTTAAATGCATGGCCACATTCCGGAACTCGGTCGGAAAAATGATAAACCATACGTTTGCCTGTACCGCGGATCTACGAAAAAACGGTCCCCTGGCCTGGTCTGACGCATATTACTAAGTCCTCAAAAGCCGTGTACACTTCTGAAATTTGAACGACTTATGGAGAATTTTCTGAGCTTTCCGAATATATATGGTTGGTGTTTTGCACATTCCGGAACACGGTCGGAAAAATGATAAATGTCACGGTTGCCTGTACAAGAGGATCTACCAAAAAACGGTCCCCTGGCCTGGTTTTAGGCATATTAATATGTCCCCGAAAGCCGTGTACACTTCTGAACTTTGAACGACTTATGGAGAATTTTCTTAGCTTTCCGAATATATATGGTTGGTGTTTTGCCACATTCCGGAACACGGTCGGAAAAATGATAAATGGCACGGTTGCCTGTACAAGAGGATCTACCAAAAGACGGTCCCCTGGCCTGGTTTGAGGCATATTACTATGTCCCCGAAAGCCGTGTACACTTCTAAACTATGAACGACTTATGGAGAATTTTCTTAGCTTTCTGAATATTTATGTTTAATGTGTCGCCACCTTCCGGAACACGGGCGGAAAAATGATAAACGATACGTTTTCCTGTACCGCAGATCTACGAAAAAACGGTCCCCTGGCCTGGTCTGACGCATATTAATATATCACCGAAAGCCGAGTACACTTTTAAGCTATGAACGACTTATGGAGATTTCTCCTGGCTTCCCGAATATATAGGTTATATGCGTGGCCACCTTCCGGAACACGGTCGGAAAAATGATAAACGATACGTTATCCTGTACCGCGGATCTACGAAAAAACAGTCCCCTGGCCTGGTCTGACGCATATTACTAAGTCCCCGAAAGCCGTTTACACTTCTTAACTATGAACGACTTATGGAGAATTTTCTTAGCTTTCTGAATATTTATGTTTAATGTGTCGCCACCTTCCGGAACACGGGCGGAAAAATGATAAACGATACGTTTGCCTGTACCGCGGCTCTACAAAAAAACGGTCCCCTGGCCTGGTCTGACGCATATTACTAAGTCTTTGAAAGCCGTGTACACTTATAAACAATGAACAACTTATGGAGAATTTTTTTAGCTTTCCAAATTTATATGTTAAATGCATAGTCACCTTCCGGAACTCGGTCGGAGAAATGATAAACCATACGTTTGCCTGTACCGCGGATCTACGAAAAAACGGTCCCCTGGCCTGGTCTGACGCATATTACTAAGTCTTTGAAAGCCGTGTACACTTATGAACAATGAACAACTTATGGAGAATTTTTTTAGCTTTCCAAATTTATATGTTAAATGCATGGCCACCTTCCGGAACTCGGTCGGAAAAATGATAAACCATACGTTTGCCTGTACCGCGGATCTACGAAAAAACGGTCCCCTGGCCTGGTCTGACGCATATTACTAAGTCCTCAAAAGCCGTGTACACTTCTGAACTTTGAACGACTTATGGAGAATTTTCTTAGCTTTCCGAATATATATGGTTGGTGTTTTGCCACCTTCCGGAACACGGTCGGAAAAATGATAAATGGCACGGTTGCCTGTACAAGAGGATCTACCAAAAGACGGTCCCCTCTCCTGGTTTGAGGCATATTACTATGTCCCCGAAAGCCGTTTACACTTCTTAACTATGAACGACTTATGGAGATTTCCCCTGGCTTCCCGAATATATAGGTTATATGCGTCGCCACCTTCCGGAACACGGTCGGAAAAATGATAAACGATACGACTGCCTGTACCGCGGCTCTACAAAAAAACGGTCCCCTGGCCTGGTCTGACGCATATTACTAAGTCTTTGAAAGCCGTGTACACTTCTGAACTTTGAACGACTTATGGAGAATTTTCTTAGCTTTCCGAATATATATGGTTGGTGTGTTGCCACCTTCCGGAACACGGTCAGAAAAATGATAAATGTCACGGTTGCCTGTACAAGAGGATCTACCAAAAAACGGTCCCCTGGCCTGGTTTTAGGCATATTAATATGTCCCCGAAAGCCGTGTACACTTCTGAACTTTGAACGACTTATGGAGAATTTTCTTAGCTTTCCGAATATATATGGTTGGTGTTTTGCCACATTCCGGAACACGGTCGGAAAAATGATAAATGGCACGGTTGCCTGTACAAGAGGATCTACCAAAAAACGGTCCCCTGGCCTGGTTTTAGGCATATTACTATGTCCCCGAAAGCCGTGTACACTTCTAAACTATGAACGACTTATGGAGAATTTTCTTAGCTTTCTGAATATTTATGTTTAATGTGTCGCCACCTTCCAGAACACGGGCGGAAAAATGATAAACGATACGTTTTCCTGTACCGCAGATCTACGAAAAAACGGTCCACTGGCCTGGTCTGACGCATATTACTAAGTCTTTGAAAGCCGTGTACACTTATGAACAATGAACAACTTATGGAGAATTTTTTTAGCTTTCCAAATTTATATGTTAAATGCATAGCCACATTCCGGAACTCGGTCGGAAAAATGATAAACCATACGTTTGCCTGTACCGCGGATCTACGAAAAAACGGTCCCCTGGCCTGGTCTGACGCATATTACTAAGTCCTCAAAAGCCGTGTACACTTCTGAAATTTGAACGACTTATGGAGAATTTTCTGAGCTTTCCGAATATATATGGTTGGTGTTTTGCACATTCCGGAACACGGTCGGAAAAATGATAAATGTCACGGTTGCCTGTACAAGAGGATCTACCAAAAAACGGTCCCCTGGCCTGGTTTTAGGCATATTAATATGTCCCCGAAAGCCGTGTACACTTCTGAACTTTGAACGACTTATGGAGAATTTTCTTAGCTTTCCGAATATATATGGTTGGTGTTTTGCCACATTCCGGAACACGGTCGGAAAAATGATAAATGGCACGGTTGCCTGTACAAGAGGATCTACCAAAAGACGGTCCCCTGGCCTGGTTTGAGGCATATTACTATGTCCCCGAAAGCCGTGTACACTTCTAAACTATGAACGACTTATGGAGAATTTTCTTAGCTTTCTGAATATTTATGTTTAATGTGTCGCCACCTTCCGGAACACGGGCGGAAAAATGATAAACGATACGTTTTCCTGTACCGCAGATCTACGAAAAAACGGTCCCCTGGCCTGGTCTGACGCATATTAATATATCACCGAAAGCCGAGTACACTTTTAAGCTATGAACGACTTATGGAGATTTCCCCTGGCTTCCCGAATATATAGGTTATATGCGTGGCCACCTTCCGGAACACGGTCGGAAAAATGATAAACGATACGTTATCCTGTACCGCGGATCTACGAAAAAACAGTCCCCTGGCCTGGTCTGACGCATATTACTAAGTCCCCGAAAGCCGTTTACACTTCTTAACTATGAACGACTTATGGAGAATTTTCTTAGCTTTCTGAATATTTATGTTTAATGTGTCGCCACCTTCCGGAACACGGGCGGAAAAATGATAAACGATACGTTTGCCTGTACCGCGGCTCTACAAAAAAACGGTCCCCTGGCCTGGTCTGACGCATATTACTAAGTCTTTGAAAGCCGTGTACACTTATAAACAATGAACAACTTATGGAGAATTTTTTTAGCTTTCCAAATTTATATGTTAAATGCATGGTCACCTTCCGGAACTCGGTCGGAGAAATGATAAACCATACGTTTGCCTGTACCGCGGATCTACGAAAAAACGGTCCCCTGGCCTGGTCTGACGCATATTACTAAGTCTTTGAAAGCCGTGTACACTTATGAACAATGAACAACTTATGGAGAATTTTTTTAGCTTTCCAAATTTATATGTTAAATGCATGGCCACCTTCCGGAACTCGGTCGGAAAAATGATAAACCATACGTTTGCCTGTACCGCGGATCTACGAAAAAACGGTCCCCTGGCCTGGTCTGACGCATATTACTAAGTCCTCAAAAGCCGTGTACACTTCTGAACTTTGAACGACTTATGGAGAATTTTCTTAGCTTTCCGAATATATATGGTTGGTGTTTTGCCACCTTCCGGAACACGGTCGGAAAAATGATAAATGGCACGGTTGCCTGTACAAGAGGATCTACCAAAAGACGGTCCCCTCTCCTGGTTTGAGGCATATTACTATGTCCCCGAAAGCCGTTTACACTTCTTAACTATGAACGACTTATGGAGATTTCCCCTGGCTTCCCGAATATATAGGTTATATGCGTCGCCACCTTCCGGAACACGGTCGGAAAAATGATAAACGATACGACTGCCTGTACCGCGGCTCTACAAAAAAACGGTCCCCTGGGCTGGTCAGAGGTATAATACTATATACCCGAAAACCGTGTAGACTTCTGAACTATGAATTACTTATGGAGAATTTTCTTAGCTTCCCAAATATATATGGTTGGTGTGTTGCCACCTTCCGGAACACGGTCGGAAAAATGATAAACGATACGATTGCCTGTACCGCGGATCTACGTAAAAACGGTCCACTGGCCTGGTCTGACGCATATTACTAAGTCCCCGAAAGCCGTTTACACTTCTTAACTATGAACGACTTATGGAGAATTTTCTTAGCTTTCTGAATATTTATGTTTAATGTGTCGCCACCTTCCGGAACACGGGCGGAAAAATGATAAATGTCACGGTTGCCTGTACAAGAGGATCTACCAAAAAACGGTCCCCTGGCCTGGTTTTAGGCATATTAATATGTCCCCGAAAGCCGTGTACACTTCTGAACTTTGAACGACTTATGGAGAATTTTCTTAGCTTTCCGAATATATATGGTTGGTGTTTTGCCACATTCCGGAACACGGTCGGAAAAATGATAAATGGCACGGTTGCCTGTACAAGAGGATCTACCAAAAGACGGTCCCCTGGCCTGGTCTGACGCATATTACTAAGTCTTTGAAAGCCGTGTACACTTATGAACAATGAACGACTTATGGAGAATTTTTTTAGCTTTCCAAATTTATATGTTTTAATTTTATTTATTTTTAAATTTATACACATTCCGGAACACGGTCGGAAAAATGATAAATGGCACGGTTGCCTGTACAAGAGGATCTACCAAAAGACGGTCCCCTGGCCTGGTTTGAGGCATATTACTATGTCCCCGAAAGCCGTGTACACTTCTAAACTATGAACGACTTATGGAGAATTTTCTTAGCTTTCTGAATATTTATGTTTAATGTGTCGCCACCTTCCGGAACACGGGCGGAAAAATGATAAACGATACGTTTTCCTGTACCGCAGATCTACGAAAAAAACGGTCCCCTGGCCTGGTCTGACGCATATTAATATATCACCGAAAGCCGAGTACACTTTTAAGCTATGAACGACTTATGGAGATTTCCCCTGGTTTCCCGAATATATAGGTTATATGCGTGGCCACCTTCCGGAACACGGTCAGAAAAATGATAAACGATACGTTTTCCTGTACCGCGGATCTACGAAAAAACGGTCCCCTGGCCTGGTCTGGCGCATATTACTAAGTCCTCAAAAGCCGTGTACACTTCTGAAATTTGAACGACTTATGGAGAATTTTCTGAGCTTTCCGAATATATATGGTTGGTGTTTCGCACATTCCGGAACACGGTCGGAAAAATGATAAATGTCACGGTTGCCTGTACAAGAGGATCTACCAAAAAACGGTCCCCTGGCCTGGTTTTAGGCATATTAATATGTCCCCGAAAGCCGTGTACACTTCTGAACTTTGAACGACTTATGGAGAATTTTCTTAGCTTTCCGAATATATATGGTTGGTGTTTTGCCACATTCCGGAACACGGTCGGAAAAATGATAAATGGCACGGTTGCCTGTACAAGAGGATCTACCAAAAGACGGTCCCCTGGCCTGGTTTGAGGCATATTACTATGTCCCCGAAAGCCGTGTACACTTCTAAACTATGAACGACTTATGGAGAATTTTCTTAGCTTTCTGAATATTTATGTTTAATGTGTCGCCACCTTCCGGAACACGGTCGGAAAAATGATAAACGATACGACTGCCTGTACCGCGGCTCTACAAAAAAACGGTCCCCTGGGCTGGTCAGAGGTATAATACTATATACCCGAAAACCGTGTAGACTTCTGAACTATGAATTACTTATGGAGAATTTTCTTAGCTTCCCAAATATATATGGTTGGTGTGTTGCCACCTTCCGGAACACGGTCGGAAAAATGATAAACGATACGATTGCCTGTACCGCGGATCTACGTAAAAACGGTCCACTGGCCTGGTCTGACGCATATTACTAAGTCCCCGAAAGCCGTTTACACTTCTTAACTATGAACGACTTATGGAGAATTTTCTTAGCTTTCTGAATATTTATGTTTAATGTGTCGCCACCTTCCGGAACACGGGCGGAAAAATGATAAACGATACGTTTGCCTGTACCGCGGCTCTACAAAAAAACGTTCCCCTGCCCTGGTCTGACGCATATTAATATACCACCGAAAGCCGAGTACACTTTTAAACTATAAACGACTTATGGGGATTTCCCCTGGCTTCCCGAATATATAGGTTATATGCGTCGCCACCTTCCGGAACACGGTCGGAAAAATGATAAACGATACGATTGCCTGTACCGCGGATCTACGTAAAAACGGTCCACTGGCCTGGTCTGACGCATATTACTAAGTCCTCCAAAGCCGTGTACACTTCTGAACTAAAAACGACTTATGGAGAATTTTCCTAGCTTTCCGAATATAAAGGTTATATGCGTGGCCACCTTCCGGAACACGGTCGGAAAAATGATAAACGATACGTTTTCCTGTACCGCGACTCTACGAAAAAACGGTCCCCTGGCCTGGTCTGACGCATATTACTAAGTCTTTGAAAGCCGTGTACACTTATGAACAATGAACAACTTATGGAGAATTTTTTTAGCTTTCCAAATTTATATGTTAAATGCATGGTCACCTTCCGGAACTCGGTCGGAAAAATGATAAACCATACGTTTGCCTGTACCGCGGATCTACGAAAAAACGGTCCCCTGGCCTGGTCTGACGCATATTACTAAGTCTTTGAAAGCCGTGTACACTTATGAACAATGAACAACTTATGGAGAATTTTTTTAGCTTTCCAAATTTATATGTTAAATGCATGGCCACCTTCCGGAACTCGGTCGGAAAAATGATAAACCATACGTTTGCCTGTACCGCGGATCTACGAAAAAACGGTCCCCTGGCCTGGTCTGACGCATATTACTAAGTCCTCAAAAGCCGTGTACACTTCTGAACTTTGAACGACTTATGGAGAATTTTCTTAGCTTTTCGAATATATATGGTTGGTGTTTTGCCACCTTCCGGAACACGGTCGGAAAAATGATAAATGGCACGGTTGCCTGTACAAGAGGATCAACCAAAAGACGGTCCCCTTGCCTGGTTTGAGGCATATTACTATGTCCCCGAAAGCCGTTTACACTTCTTAACTATGAACGACTTATGGAGAATTTTCTTAGCTTTCTGAATATTTATGTTTAATGTGTCGCCACCTTCCGGAACACGGGCGGAAAAATGATAAACGATACGTTTGCCTGTACCGCGGCTCTACAAAAAAACGTTCCCCTGCCCTGGTCTGACGCATATTAATATATCACCGAAAGCCGAGTACACTTTTAAACTATAAACGACTTATGGAGATTTCCCCTGGCTTCCCGAAAATATAGGTTATATGCGTCGCCACCTTCCGGAACACGGTCGGAAAAATGATAAACGATACGATTGCCTGTACCGCGGCTCTACAAAAAAACGGTCCCCTGGGCTGGTCAGAGGTATAATACTATATACCCGAAAACCGTGTAGACTTCTGAACTATGAATTACTTATGGAGAATTTTCTTAGCTTCCCAAATATATATGGTTGGTGTTTTGCCACATTCCGGAACACGGTCGGAAAAATGATAAATGGCACGGTTGCCTGTACAAGAGGATCTACCAAAAAACGGTCCCCTGGCCTGGTTTTAGGCATATTAATATGTCCCCGAAAGCCGTGTACACTTCTGAACTTTGAACGACTTATGGAGAATTTTCTTAGCTTTCCGAATATATATGGTTGGTGTTTTGCCACATTCCGGAACACGGTCGGAAAAATGATAAATGGCACGGTTGCCTGTACAAGAGGATCTACCAAAAGACGGTCCCCTGGCCTGGTTTGAGGCATATTACTATGTCCCCGAAAGCCGTGTACACTTCTAAACTATGAACGACTTATGGAGAATTTTCTTAGCTTTCTGAATATTTATGTTTAATGTGTCGCCACCTTCCGGAACATGGGCGGAAAAATGATAAACGATACGATTGCCTGTACCGCGGCTCTACAAAAAAAACGGTCCCCTGGCCTGGTCTGACGCATATTACTAAGTCTTTGAAAGCCGTGTACACTTCTGAACTTTGAACGACTTATGGAGAATTTTCTTAGCTTTCCGAATATATATGGTTGGTGTGTTGCCACCTTCCGGAACACGGTCAGAAAAATGATAAATGTCACGGTTGCCTGTACAAGAGGATCTACCAAAAAACGGTCCCCTGGCCTGGTTTTAGGCATATTAATATGTCCCCGAAAGCCGTGTACACTTCTGAACTTTGAACGACTTATGGAGAATTTTCTTAGCTTTCCGAATATATATGGTTGGTGTTTTGCCACATTCCGGAACACGGTCGGAAAAATGATAAATGGCACGGTTGCCTGTACAAGAGGATCTACCAAAAGACGGTCCCCTGGCCTGGTCTGACGCATATTACTAAGTCTTTGAAAGCCGTGTACACTTATGAACAATGAACGACTTATGGAGAATTTTTTTAGCTTTCCAAATTTAAATGTTTTAATTTTATTTATTTTTAAATTTATACACATTCCGGAACACGGTCGGAAAAATGATAAATGGCACGGTTGCCTGTACAAGAGGATCTACCAAAAGACGGTCCCCTGGCCTGGTTTGAGGCATATTACTATGTCCCCGAAAGCCGTGTACACTTCTAAACTATGAACGACTTATGGAGAATTTTCTTAGCTTTCTGAATATTTATGTTTAATGTGTCGCCACCTTCCGGAACACGGGCGGAAAAAATGATAAACGATACGTTTTCCTGTACCGCAGATCTACGAAAAAACGGTCCCCTGGCCTGGTCTGACGCATATTAATATATCACCGAAAGCCGAGTACACTTTTAAGCTATGAACGACTTATGGAGATTTCCCCTGGTTTCCCGAATATATAGGTTATATGCGTGGCCACCTTCCGGAACACGGTCGGAAAAATGATAAACGATACGTTTTCCTGTACCGCGGATCTACGAAAAAACGGTCCACTGGCCTGGTCTGACGCATATTACTAAGTCTTTGAAAGCCGTGTACACTTATGAACAATGAACAACTTATGGAGAATTTTTTTAGCTTTCCAAATTTATATGTTAAATGCATGGCCACATTCCGGAACTCGGTCGGAAAAATGATAAACCATACGTTTGCCTGTACCGCGGATCTACGAAAAAACGGTCCCCTGGCCTGGTCTGACGCATATTACTAAGTCCTCAAAAGCCGTGTACACTTCTGAAATTTGAACGACTTATGGAGAATTTTCTGAGCTTTCCGAATATATATGGTTGGTGTTTTGCACATTCCGGAACACGGTCGGAAAAATGATAAATGTCACGGTTGCCTGTACAAGAGGATCTACCAAAAAACGGTCCCCTGGCCTGGTTTTAGGCATATTAATATGTCCCCGAAAGCCGTGTACACTTCTGAACTTTGAACGACTTATGGAGAATTTTCTTAGCTTTCCGAATATATATGGTTGGTGTTTTGCCACATTCCGGAACACGGTCGGAAAAATGATAAATGGCACGGTTGCCTGTACAAGAGGATCTACCAAAAGACGGTCCCCTGGCCTGGTTTGAGGCATTTACTATGTCCCCGAAAGCCGTGTACACTTCTAAACTATGAACGACTTATGGAGAATTTTCTTAGCTTTCTGAATATTTATGTTTAATGTGTCGCCACCTTCCGGAACACGGGCGGAAAAATGATAAACGATACGTTTTCCTGTACCGCAGATCTACGAAAAAACGGTCCCCTGGCCTGGTCTGACGCATATTAATATATCACCGAAAGCCGAGTACACTTTTAAGCTATGAACGACTTATGGAGATTTCCCCTGGCTTCCCGAATATATAGGTTATATGCGTGGCCACCTTCCGGAACACGGTCGGAAAAATGATAAACGATACGTTATCCTGTACCGCGGATCTACGAAAAAACAGTCCCCTGGCCTGGTCTGACGCATATTACTAAGTCTTTGAAAGCCGTGTACACTTATGAACAATGAACGACTTATGGAGAATTTTTTTAGCTTTCCAAATTTATATGTTAAATGCGTGGCCACCTTCCGGAACACGGTCGGAAAAATGATAAACCATACGTTTGCCTGTACCACGGATCTACGAAAAAACGTTCCCCTGGCCTGGTCTGACGCAAATTAATATATCACCGAAAGCCGAGTACACTTTTAAACTATGAACGACTTATGGAGATTTCTCCTGGCTTTCCGAATATATAGGTTATATGCGTCGCCACCTTCCGAAACACGGTCGGGAAAATGATAAACGATACAATTGCCTGTACCGCGGCTCTACGAAAAAACGGTCCCCTGGCCTGGTCTGACGCATATTACTAAGTCTTTAAAAGCCGTGTACACTTATGAACAATGAACAACTTATGGAGAATTTTTTTAGCTTTCCAAATTTATATGTTAAGTGCATGGCCACCTTCCGGAACTCGGTCGGAAAAATGATAAACCATACGTTTGCCTGTACCGCGGATCTACGAAAAAACGGTCCCCTGGCCTGGTCTGACGCATATTACTAAGTCCTCAAAAGCCGTGTACACTTCTGAACTTTGAACGACTTATGGAGAATTTTCTTAGCTTTCCGAATATATATGGTTGGTGTTTTGCCATCTTCCGGAACACGGTCGGCAAAATGATAAATGGCACGGTTGCCTGTACAAGAGGATCTACCAATAGACGGTCCCCTGGCCTGGTTTGAGGCATATTACTATGTCCCCGAAAGCCGTGTACACTTCTAAACTATGAACGACTTATGGAGAATTTTCTTAGCTTTCTGAATATTTATGTTTAATGTGTCGCCACCTTCCGGAACACGGGCGGAAAAATGATAGACGATACGATTGCCTGTACCGCGGCTCTACAAAAAAATGGTCCCCTGGCCTGGTCTGACGCATATTACTAAGTCTTTGAAAGCCGTGTACACTTATGAACAATGAACGACTTATGGAGAATTTTTTTAGCTTTCCAAATTTATATGTTAAATGCATGGCCACCTTCCGGAACACGGTCGGAAAAATGATAAACCATACGTTTGCCTGTACCGCGGATCTACGAAAAAACGTTCCCCTGGCCTGGTCTGACGCATATTAATATATCACCGAAAGCCGAGTACACTTCTAAACTATGAACGACTTATGGAGAATTTTCTTAGCTTTCCGAATATATATGGTTGGTGTGTTGCCACCTTCCGGAACACGGTCGGAAAAATGATAAATGGCACGGTTGCCTGTACAAGAGGATCTACCAAAAGACGGTCCCCTGGCCTGGTTTGAGGCATATTACTATGTCCCCGAAAGCCGTGTACACTTCTGAACTTTGAACGACTTATGGAGAATTTTCTTAGCTTTCCAAATTTATATGTTAAATGCATGGTCACCTTCCGGAACTCGGTCGGAAAAATGATAAACCATACGTTTGCCTGTACCGCGGATCTACGAAAAAACGGTCCCCTGGCCTGGTCTGACGCATATTACTAAGTCTTTGAAAGCCGTGTACACTTATGAACAATGAACAACTTATGGAGAATTTTCTTAGCTTTCCAAATTTATATGTTAAATGCATGGTCACCTTCCGGAACTCGGTCGGAAAAATGATAAACCATACGTTTGCCTGTACCGCGGATCTACGAAAAAACGGTCCCCTGGCCTGGTCTGACGCATATTACTAAGTCCTCAAAAGCCGTGTACACTTCTGAACTTTGAACGACTTATGGAGAATTTTCTTAGCTTTCCGAATATATATGGTTGGTGTTTTGCCAACTTCCGGAACACGGTCGGAAAAATGATAAATGGCACGGTTGCCTGTACAAGAGGATCTACCAAAAGACGGTCCCCTTGCCTGGTTTGAGGCATATTACTATGTCCCCGAAAGCCGTTTACACTTCTTAACTATGAACGACTTATGGAGAATTTTCTTAGCTTTCTGAATATTTATGTTTAATGTGTCGCCACCTTCCGGAACACGGGCGGAAAAATGATAAACGATACGTTTGCCTGTACCGCGGCTCTACAAAAAAACGTTCCCCTGCCCTGGTCTGACGCATATTAATATATCACCGAAAGCCGAGTACACTTTTAAGCTATGAACGACTTATGGAGATTTCCCCTGGCTTCCCGAATATATAGGTTATATGCGTGGCCACCTTCCGGAACACGGTCGGAAAAATGATAAACGATACGTTATCCTGTACCAAGGATCTACGAAAAAACAGTCCCCTGGCCTGGTCTGACTTATATTACTAAGTCTTTGAAAGCCGTGTACACTTATGAACAATGAACGACTTATGGAGAATTTTTTTAGCTTTCCAAATTTATATGTTAAATGCGTGGCCACCTTCCGGAACACGGTCGGAAAAATGATAAACCATACGTTTGCCTGTACCACGGATCTACGAAAAAACGTTCCCCTGGCCTGGTCTGACGCAAATTAATATATCACCGAAAGCCGAGTACACTTTTAAACTATGAACGACTTATGGAGATTTCTCCTGGCTTTCCGAATATATAGGTTATATGCGTCGCCACCTTCCGAAACACGGTCGGGAAAATGATAAACGATACAATTGCCTGTACCGCGGCTCTACGAAAAAACGGTCCCCTGGCCTGGTCTGACGCATATTACTAAGTCTTTAAAAGCCGTGTACACTTATGAACAATGAACAACTTATGGAGAATTTTTTTAGCTTTCCAAATTTATATGTTAAGTGCATGGCCACCTTCCGGAACTCGGTCGGAAAAATGATAAACCATACGTTTGCCTGTACCGCGGATCTACGAAAAAACGGTCCCCTGGCCTGGTCTGACGCATATTACTAAGTCCTCAAAAGCCGTGTACACTTCTGAACTTTGAACGACTTATGGAGAATTTTCTTAGCTTTCCGAATATATATGGTTGGTGTTTTGCCATCTTCCGGAACACGGTCGGAAAAATGATAAATGGCACGGTTGCCTGTACAAGAGGATCTACCAAAAGACGGTCCCCTGGCCTGGTTTGAGGCATATTACTATGTCCCCGAAAGCCGTGTACACTTCTAAACTATGAACGACTTATGGAGAATTTTCTTAGCTTTCTGAATATTTATGTTTAATGTGTCGCCACCTTCCAGAACACGGGCGGAAAAATGATAGACGATACGATTGCCTGTACCGCGGCTCTACAAAAAAATGGTCCCCTGGCCTGGTCTGACGCATATTACTAAGTCTTTGAAAGCCGTGTACACTTATGAACAATGAACGACTTATGGAGAATTTTTTTAGCTTTCCAAATTTATATGTTAAATGCATGGCCACCTTCCGGAACACGGTCGGAAAAATGATAAACCATACGTTTGCCTGTACCGCGGATCTACGAAAAAACGTTCCCCTGGCCTGGTCTGACGCATATTAATATATCACCGAAAGCCGAGTACACTTCTAAACTATGAACGACTTATGGAGAATTTTCTTAGCTTTCCGAATATATATGGTTGGTGTGTTGCCACCTTCCGGAACACGGTCGGAAAAATGATAAATGGCACGGTTGCCTGTACAAGAGGATCTACCAAAAGACGGTCCCCTGGCCTGGTTTGAGGCATATTACTATGTCCCCGAAAGCCGTGTACACTTCTGAACTTTGAACGACTTATGGAGAATTTTCTTAGCTTTCCAAATTTATATGTTAAATGCATGGTCACCTTCCGGAACTCGGTCGGAAAAATGATAAACCATACGTTTGCCTGTACCGCGGATCTACGAAAAAACGGTCCCCTGGCCTGGTCTGACGCATATTACTAAGTCTTTGAAAGCCGTGTACACTTATGAACAATGAACAACTTATGGAGAATTTTCTTAGCTTTCCAAATTTATATGTTAAATGCATGGTCACCTTCCGGAACTCGGTCGGAAAAATGATAAACCATACGTTTGCCTGTACCGCGGATCTACGAAAAAACGGTCCCCTGGCCTGGTCTGACGCATATTACTAAGTCCTCAAAAGCCGTGTACACTTCTGAACTTTGAACGACTTATGGAGAATTTTCTTAGCTTTCCGAATATATATGGTTGGTGTTTTGCCAACTTCCGGAACACGGTCGGAAAAATGATAAATGGCACGGTTGCCTGTACAAGAGGATCTACCAAAAGACGGTCCCCTTGCCTGGTTTGAGGCATATTACTATGTCCCCGAAAGCCGTTTACACTTCTTAACTATGAACGACTTATGGAGAATTTTCTTAGCTTTCTGAATATTTATGTTTAATGTGTCGCCACCTTCCGGAACACGGGCGGAAAAATGATAAACGATACGTTTGCCTGTACCGCGGCTCTACAAAAAAACGTTCCCCTGCCCTGGTCTGACGCATATTAATATATCACCGAAAGCCGAGTACACTTTTAAACTATAAACGACTTATGGAGATTTCCCCTGGCTTCCCGAATATATAGGTTATATGCGTCGCCACCTTCCGGAACACGGTCGGAAAAATGATAAACGATACGATTGCCTGTACCGCGGCTCTACAAAAAAACGGTCCCCTGGGCTGGTCAGAGGTATAATACTATATACCCGAAAACCGTGTAGACTTCTGAACTATGAATTACTTATGGAGAATTTTCTTAGCTTCCCAAATATATATGGTTGGTGTTTTGCCACATTCCGGAACACGGTCGGAAAAATGATAAATGGCACGGTTGCCTGTACAAGAGGATCTACCAAAAAACGGTCCCCTGGCCTGGTTTTAGGCATATTAATATGTCCCCGAAAGCCGTGTACACTTCTGAACTTTGAACGACTTATGGAGAATTTTCTTAGCTTTCCGAATATATATGGTTGGTGTTTTGCCACATTCCGGAACACGGTCGGAAAAATGATAAATGGCACGGTTGCCTGTACAAGAGGATCTACCAAAAGACGGTCCCCTGGCCTGGTTTGAGGCATATTACTATGTCCCCGAAAGCCGTGTACACTTCTAAACTATGAACGACTTATGGAGAATTTTCTTAGCTTTCTGAATATTTATGTTTAATGTGTCGCCACCTTCCGGAACATGGGCGGAAAAATGATAAACGATACGATTGCCTGTACCGCGGCTCTACAAAAAAACGGTCCCCTGGCCTGGTCTGACGCATATTACTAAGTCTTTGAAAGCCGTGTACACTTCTGAACTTTGAACGACTTATGGAGAATTTTCTTAGCTTTCCGAATATATATGGTTGGTGTGTTGCCACCTTCCGGAACACGGTCGGAAAAATGATAAATGTCACGGTTGCCTGTACAAGAGGATCTACCAAAAAACGGTCCCCTGGCCTGGTTTTAGGCATATTAATATGTCCCCGAAAGCCGTGTACACTTCTGAACTTTGAACGACTTGTGGAGAATTTTCTTAGCTTTCCGAATATATATGGTTGGTGTTTTGCCACATTCCGGAACACGGTCGGAAAAATGATAAATGGCACGGTTGCCTGTACAAGAGGATCTACCAAAAGACGGTCCCCTGGCCTGGTTTGAGGCATATTACTATGTCCCCGAAAGCCGTGTACACTTCTAAACTATGAACGACTTATGGAGAATTTTCTTAGCTTTCTGAATATTTATGTTTAATGTGTCGCCACCTTCCGGAACACGGGCGGAAAAATGATAAACGATACGTTTTCCTGTATCGCAGATCTACGAAAAAACGGTCCCCTGGCCTGGTCTGACGCATATTAATATATCCCTGAAAGCCGAGTACACTTTTAAGCTATGAACGACTTATGGAGATTTCCCATGGTTTCCCGAATATATAGGTTATATGCGTGGCCACCTTCCGGAACACGGTCGGAAAAATGATAAACGATACGTTTTCCTGTACCGCGGATCTACGAAAAAACGGTCCACTGGCCTGGTCTGACGCATATTACTAAGTCTTTGAAAGCAGTGTACACTTATGAACAATGAACAACTTATGGAGAATTTTTTTAGCTTTCCAAATTTATATGTAAATGCGTGGCCACCTTCCGGAACACGGTCGGAAAAATGTTAAACCATACGTTTGCCTGTACCGCGGATCTACGAAAAAACGTTCCCCTGGCCTGGTCTGACGCATATTAATATATCACCGAAAGTCGAGTACACTTTTAAACTATGGACGACTTATGGAGATTTCTCGTGGCTTCCCGAATATATAGGTTATATGCGTCGCCACCTTCCGGAACACGGTCGGAAAAATGATAAACGATACGTTATCCTGTACCGCGGATCTACGAAAAAACAGTCCCCTGGCCTGGTCTGACGCATATTACTAAGTCTTTGAAAGCCGTGTACACTTATGAACAATGAACGACTTATGGAGAATTTTTTTAGCTTTCCAAATTTATATGTTAAATGCGTGGCCACCTTCCGGAACACGGTCGGAAAAATGATAAACCATACGTTTGCCTGTACCACGGATCTACGAAAAAACGTTCCCCTGGCCTGGTCTGACGCAAATTAATATATCACCGAAAGCCGAGTACACTTTTAAACTATGAACGACTTATGGAGATTTCTCCTGGCTTTCCGAATATATAGGTTATATGCGTCGCCACCTTCCGAAACACGGTCGGGAAAATGATAAACGATACAATTGCCTGTACCGCGGCTCTACGAAAAAACGGTCCCCTGGCCTGGTCTGACGCATATTACTAAGTCTTTAAAAGCCGTGTACACTTATGAACAATGAACAACTTATGGAGAATTTTTTTAGCTTTCCAAATTTATATGTTAAGTGCATGGCCACCTTCCGGAACTCGGTCGGAAAAATGATAAACCATACGTTTGCCTGTACCGCGGATCTACGAAAAAACGGTCCCCTGGCCTGGTCTGACGCATATTACTAAGTCCTCAAAAGCCGTGTACACTTCTGAACTTTGAACGACTTATGGAGAATTTTCTTAGCTTTCCGAATATATATGGTTGGTGTTTTGCCATCTTCCGGAACACGGTCGGAAAAATGATAAATGGCACGGTTGCCTGTACAAGAGGATCTACCAAAAGACGGTCCCCTGGCCTGGTTTGAGGCATATTACTATGTCCCCGAAAGCCGTGTACACTTCTAAACTATGAACGACTTATGGAGAATTTTCTTAGCTTTCTGAATATTTATGTTTAATGTGTCGCCACCTTCCGGAACACGGGCGGAAAAATGATAGACGATACGATTGCCTGTACCGCGGCTCTACAAAAAAATGGTCCCCTGGCCTGGTCTGACGCATATTACTAAGTCTTTGAAAGCCGTGTACACTTATGAACAATGAACGACTTATGGAGAATTTTTTTAGCTTTCCAAATTTATATGTTAAATGCATGGCCACCTTCCGGAACACGGTCGGAAAAATGATAAACCATACGTTTGCCTGTACCGCGGATCTACGAAAAAACGTTCCCCTGGCCTGGTCTGACGCATATTAATATATCACCGAAAGCCGAGTACACTTCTAAACTATGAACGACTTATGGAGAATTTTCTTAGCTTTCCGAATATATATGGTTGGTGTGTTGCCACCTTCCGGAACACGGTCGGAAAAATGATAAATGGCACGGTTGCCTGTACAAGAGGATCTACCAAAAGACGGTCCCCTGGCCTGGTTTGAGGCATATTACTATGTCCCCGAAAGCCGTGTACACTTCTGAACTTTGAACGACTTATGGAGAATTTTCTTAGCTTTCCAAATTTATATGTTAAATGCATGGTCACCTTCCGGAACTCGGTCGGAAAAATGATAAACCATACGTTTGCCTGTACCGCGGATCTACGAAAAAACGGTCCCCTGGCCTGGTCTGACGCATATTACTAAGTCTTTGAAAGCCGTGTACACTTATGAACAATGAACAACTTATGGAGAATTTTCTTAGCTTTCCAAATTTATATGTTAAATGCATGGTCACCTTCCGGAACTCGGTCGGAAAAATGATAAACCATACGTTTGCCTGTACCGCGGATCTACGAAAAAACGGTCCCCTGGCCTGGTCTGACGCATATTACTAAGTCCTCAAAAGCCGTGTACACTTCTGAACTTTGAACGACTTATGGAGAATTTTCTTAGCTTTCCGAATATATATGGTTGGTTTTTTGCCACCTTCCGGAACACGGTCGGAAAAATGATAAATGGCACGGTTGCCTGTACAAGAGGATCTACCAAAAGACGGTCCCCTTGCCTGGTTTGAGGCATATTACTTTGTCCCCGAAAGCCGTTTACACTTCTTAACTATGAACGACTTATGGAGAATTTTCTTAGCTTTCTGAATATTTATGTTTAATGTGTCGCAACCTTCCGGAACACGGGCGGAAAAATGATAAACGATACGTTTGCCTGTACCGCGGCTCTACAAAAAAACGTTCCCCTGCCCTGGTCTGACGCATATTAATATATCACCGAAAGCCGAGTACACTTTTAAACTATAAACGACTTATGGAGATTTCCCCTGGCTTCCCGAATATATAGGTTATATGCGTCGCCACCTTCCGGAACACGGTCGGAAAAATGATAAACGATACGATTGCCTGTACCGCGGATCTACGTAAAAACGGTCCACTGGCCTGGTCTGACGCATATTACTAAGTCCTCCAAAGCCGTGTACACTTCTGAACTAAGAACGACTTATGGAGAATTTTCCTAGCTTTCCGAATATAAAGGTTATATGCGTGGCCACCTTCCGGAACACGGTCGGAAAAATGATAAACGATACGTTTTCCTGTTTCGCGGCTCTACGAAAAAACGGTCCCCTGGCCTAGTCTGACGCATATTACTAAGTCTTTGAAAGCCGTGTACACTTATGAACAATGAACAACTTATGGAGAATTTTTTTAGCTTTCCAAATTTATATGTTAAATGCATGGTCACCTTCCGGAACTCGGTCGGAAAAATGATAAACCATACGTTTGCCTGTACCGCGGATCTACGAAAAAACGGTCCCCTGGCCTGGTCTGACGCATATTACTAAGTCTTTGAAAGCCGTGTACACTTCTGAACTTTGAACGACTTATGGAGAATTTTCTTAGCTTTCCGAATATATATGGTTGGTGTGTTGCCACCTTCCGTAACACGGTCGGAAAAATGATAAATGTCACGGTTGCCTGTACAAGAGGATCTACCAAAAAACGGTCCCCTGGCCTGGTTTTAGGCATATTAATATGTCCCCGAAAGCCGTGTACACTTCTGAACTTTGAACGACTTATGGAGAATTTTCTTAGCTTTCCGAATATATATGGTTGGTGTTTTGCCACATTCCGGAACACGGTCGGAAAAATGATAAATGGCACGGTTGCCTGTACAAGAGGATCTACCAAAAGACGGTCCCCTGCCCTGGTCTGACGCATATTAATATATCACCGAAAGCCGAGTACACTT
The DNA here is from genome assembly GCF_019925205.1 of Metopolophium dirhodum. Classification (NCBI taxonomy): domain Eukaryota; kingdom Metazoa; phylum Arthropoda; class Insecta; order Hemiptera; family Aphididae; genus Metopolophium; species Metopolophium dirhodum. Next base: position 2,058,818 of record NC_083560.1, read on the forward strand.
TTAAACTATAAACGACTTATGGAGAATTTTCCTGGCTTTCCGAATATATAGGGTATATGCGTGGCCACCTTCCGGAACACGGTCGGAAAAATGATAAACGATACGTTTTCCTGTACCGCGGATCTACGAAAAAACGGTCCCCTGGCCTGGTCTGACGCATATTACTAAGTCCTCAAAAGCCGTGTACACTTCTGAACTTTGAACGACTTATGGAGAATTTTCTTAGCTTTCCGAATATATATGGTTGGTGTTTTGCCACCTTCCGGAACACGGTCGGAAAAATGATAAATGGCACGGTTGCCTGTACAAGAGGATCTACCAAAAGACGGTCCCCTTGCCTGGTTTGAGGCATATTACTATGTCCCCGAAAGCCGTTTACACTTCTTAACTATGAACGACTTATGGAGAATTTTCTTAGCTTTCTGAATATTTATGTTTAATGTGTCGCCACCTTCCGGAACACGGGCGGAAAAATGATAAACGATACGTTTTCCTGTATCGCAGATCTACGAAAAAACGGTCCCCTGGCCTGGTCTGACGCATATTAATATATCCCTGAAAGCCGAGTACACTTTTAAGCTATGAACGACTTATGGAGATTTCCCATGGTTTCCCGAATATATAGGTTATATGCGTGGCCACCTTCCGGAACACGGTCGGAAAAATGATAAACGATACGTTTTCCTGTACCGCGGATCTACGAAAAAACGGTCCACTGGCCTGGTCTGACGCATATTACTAAGTCTTTGAAAGCAGTGTACACTTATGAACAATGAACAACTTATGGAGAATTTTTTTAGCTTTCCAAATTTATATGTAAATGCGTGGCCACCTTCCGGAACACGGTCGGAAAAATGTTAAACCATACGTTTGCCTGTACCGCGGATCTACGAAAAAACGTTCCCCTGGCCTGGTCTGACGCATATTAATATATCACCGAAAGTCGAGTACACTTTTAAACTATGGACGACTTATGGAGATTTCTCGTGGCTTCCCGAATATATAGGTTATATGCGTCGCCACCTTCCGGAACACGGTCGGAAAAATGATAAACGATACGTTATCCTGTACCGCGGATCTACGAAAAAACAGTCCCCTGGCCTGGTCTGACGCATATTACTAAGTCTTTGAAAGCCGTGTACACTTATGAACAATGAACGACTTATGGAGAATTTTTTTAGCTTTCCAAATTTATATGTTAAATGCGTGGCCACCTTCCGGAACACGGTCGGAAAAATGATAAACCATACGTTTGCCTGTACCACGGATCTACGAAAAAACGTTCCCCTGGCCTGGTCTGACGCAAATTAATATATCACCGAAAGCCGAGTACACTTTTAAACTATGAACGACTTATGGAGATTTCTCCTGGCTTTCCGAATATATAGGTTATATGCGTCGCCACCTTCCGAAACACGGTCGGGAAAATGATAAACGATACAATTGCCTGTACCGCGGCTCTACGAAAAAACGGTCCCCTGGCCTGGTCTGACGCATATTACTAAGTCTTTAAAAGCCGTGTACACTTATGAACAATGAACAACTTATGGAGAATTTTTTTAGCTTTCCAAATTTATATGTTAAGTGCATGGCCACCTTCCGGAACTCGGTCGGAAAAATGATAAACCATACGTTTGCCTGTACCGCGGATCTACGAAAAAACGGTCCCCTGGCCTGGTCTGACGCATATTACTAAGTCCTCAAAAGCCGTGTACACTTCTGAACTTTGAACGACTTATGGAGAATTTTCTTAGCTTTCCGAATATATATGGTTGGTGTTTTGCCATCTTCCGGAACACGGTCGGAAAAATGATAAATGGCACGGTTGCCTGTACAAGAGGATCTACCAAAAGACGGTCCCCTGGCCTGGTTTGAGGCATATTACTATGTCCCCGAAAGCCGTGTACACTTCTAAACTATGAACGACTTATGGAGAATTTTCTTAGCTTTCTGAATATTTATGTTTAATGTGTCGCCACCTTCCGGAACACGGGCGGAAAAATGATAGACGATACGATTGCCTGTACCGCGGCTCTACAAAAAAATGGTCCCCTGGCCTGGTCTGACGCATATTACTAAGTCTTTGAAAGCCGTGTACACTTATGAACAATGAACGACTTATGGAGAATTTTTTTAGCTTTCCAAATTTATATGTTAAATGCATGGCCACCTTCCGGAACACGGTCGGAAAAATGATAAACCATACGTTTGCCTGTACCGCGGATCTACGAAAAAACGTTCCCCTGGCCTGGTCTGACGCATATTAATATATCACCGAAAGCCGAGTACACTTCTAAACTATGAACGACTTATGGAGAATTTTCTTAGCTTTCCGAATATATATGGTTGGTGTGTTGCCACCTTCCGGAACACGGTCGGAAAAATGATAAATGGCACGGTTGCCTGTACAAGAGGATCTACCAAAAGACGGTCCCCTGGCCTGGTTTGAGGCATATTACTATGTCCCCGAAAGCCGTGTACACTTCTGAACTTTGAACGACTTATGGAGAATTTTCTTAGCTTTCCAAATTTATATGTTAAATGCATGGTCACCTTCCGGAACTCGGTCGGAAAAATGATAAACCATACGTTTGCCTGTACCGCGGATCTACGAAAAAACGGTCCCCTGGCCTGGTCTGACGCATATTACTAAGTCTTTGAAAGCCGTGTACACTTATGAACAATGAACAACTTATGGAGAATTTTCTTAGCTTTCCAAATTTATATGTTAAATGCATGGTCACCTTCCGGAACTCGGTCGGAAAAATGATAAACCATACGTTTGCCTGTACCGCGGATCTACGAAAAAACGGTCCCCTGGCCTGGTCTGACGCATATTACTAAGTCCTCAAAAGCCGTGTACACTTCTGAACTTTGAACGACTTATGGAGAATTTTCTTAGCTTTCCGAATATATATGGTTGGTTTTTTGCCACCTTCCGGAACACGGTCGGAAAAATGATAAATGGCACGGTTGCCTGTACAAGAGGATCTACCAAAAGACGGTCCCCTTGCCTGGTTTGAGGCATATTACTTTGTCCCCGAAAGCCGTTTACACTTCTTAACTATGAACGACTTATGGAGAATTTTCTTAGCTTTCTGAATATTTATGTTTAATGTGTCGCAACCTTCCGGAACACGGGCGGAAAAATGATAAACGATACGTTTGCCTGTACCGCGGCTCTACAAAAAAACGTTCCCCTGCCCTGGTCTGACGCATATTAATATATCACCGAAAGCCGAGTACACTTTTAAACTATAAACGACTTATGGAGATTTCCCCTGGCTTCCCGAATATATAGGTTATATGCGTCGCCACCTTCCGGAACACGGTCGGAAAAATGATAAACGATACGATTGCCTGTACCGCGGATCTACGTAAAAACGGTCCACTGGCCTGGTCTGACGCATATTACTAAGTCCTCCAAAGCCGTGTACACTTCTGAACTAAGAACGACTTATGGAGAATTTTCCTAGCTTTCCGAATATAAAGGTTATATGCGTGGCCACCTTCCGGAACACGGTCGGAAAAATGATAAACGATACGTTTTCCTGTTTCGCGGCTCTACGAAAAAACGGTCCCCTGGCCTAGTCTGACGCATATTACTAAGTCTTTGAAAGCCGTGTACACTTATGAACAATGAACAACTTATGGAGAATTTTTTTAGCTTTCCAAATTTATATGTTAAATGCATGGTCACCTTCCGGAACTCGGTCGGAAAAATGATAAACCATACGTTTGCCTGTACCGCGGATCTACGAAAAAACGGTCCCCTGGCCTGGTCTGACGCATATTACTAAGTCTTTGAAAGCCGTGTACACTTCTGAACTTTGAACGACTTATGGAGAATTTTCTTAGCTTTCCGAATATATATGGTTGGTGTGTTGCCACCTTCCGTAACACGGTCGGAAAAATGATAAATGTCACGGTTGCCTGTACAAGAGGATCTACCAAAAAACGGTCCCCTGGCCTGGTTTTAGGCATATTAATATGTCCCCGAAAGCCGTGTACACTTCTGAACTTTGAACGACTTATGGAGAATTTTCTTAGCTTTCCGAATATATATGGTTGGTGTTTTGCCACATTCCGGAACACGGTCGGAAAAATGATAAATGGCACGGTTGCCTGTACAAGAGGATCTACCAAAAGACGGTCCCCTGCCCTGGTCTGACGCATATTAATATATCACCGAAAGCCGAGTACACTTTTAAACTATAAACGACTTATGGAGAATTTTCCTGGCTTTCCGAATATATAGGGTATATGCGTGGCCACCTTCCGGAACACGGTCGGAAAAATGATAAACGATACGTTTTCCTGTACCGCGGATCTACGAAAAAACGGTCCCCTGGCCTGGTCTGACGCATATTACTAAGTCCTCAAAAGCCGTGTACACTTCTGAACTTTGAACGACTTATGGAGAATTTTCTTAGCTTTCCGAATATATATGGTTGGTGTTTTGCCACCTTCCGGAACACGGTCGGAAAAATGATAAATGGCACGGTTGCCTGTACAAGAGGATCTACCAAAAGACGGTCCCCTTGCCTGGTCTGACGCATATTACTAAGTCTTTGAAAGCAGTGTACACTTATGAACAATGAACAACTTATGGAGAATTTTTTTAGCTTTCCAAATTTATATGTAAATGCGTGGCCACCTTCCGGAACACGGTCGGAAAAATGTTAAACCATACGTTTGCCTGTACCGCGGATCTACGAAAAAACGTTCCCCTGGCCTGGTCTGACGCATATTAATATATCACCGAAAGCCGAGTACACTTTTAAACTATGGACGACTTATGGAGATTTCTCGTGGCTTCCCGAATATATAGGTTATATGCGTCGCCACCTTCCGGAACACGGTCGGAAAAATGATAAACGATACGATTGCCTGTACCGCGGCTCTACGAAAAAACGGTCCCCTGGCCTGGTCTGACGCATATTACTAAGTCTTTGAAAGCCGTGTACACTTATGAACAATGAACAACTTATGGAGAATTTTTTTAGCTTTCCAAATTTATATGTTAAATGCATGGTCACCTTCCGGAACTCGGTCGGAAAAATGATAAACCATACGTTTGCCTGTACCGCGGATCTACGAAAAAACGGTCCCCTGGCCTGGTCTGACGCATATTACTAAGTCTTTGAAAGCCGTGTACACTTCTGAACTTTGAACGACTTATGGAGAATTTTCTTAGCTTTCCGAATATATATGGTTGGTGTGTTGCCACCTTCCGTAACACGGTCGGAAAAATGATAAATGTCACGGTTGCCTGTACAAGAGGATCTACCAAAAAACGGTCCCCTGGCCTGGTTTTAGGCATATTAATATGTCCCCGAAAGCCGTGTACACTTCTGAACTTTGAACGACTTATGGAGAATTTTCTTAGCTTTCCGAATATATATGGTTGGTGTTTTGCCACATTCCGGAACACGGTCGGAAAAATGATAAATGGCACGGTTGCCTGTACAAGAGGATCTACCAAAAGACGGTCCCCTGCCCTGGTCTGACGCATATTAATATATCACCGAAAGCCGAGTACACTTTTAAACTATAAACGACTTATGGAGAATTTTCCTGGCTTTCCGAATATATAGGGTATATGCGTGGCCACCTTCCGGAACACGGTCGGAAAAATGATAAACGATACGTTTTCCTGTACCGCGGATCTACGAAAAAACGGTCCCCTGGCCTGGTCTGACGCATATTACTAAGTCCTCAAAAGCCGTGTACACTTCTGAACTTTGAACGACTTATGGAGAATTTTCTTAGCTTTCCGAATATATATGGTTGGTGTTTTGCCACCTTCCGGAACACGGTCGGAAAAATGATAAATGGCACGGTTGCCTGTACAAGAGGATCTACCAAAAGACGGTCCCCTTGCCTGGTCTGACGCATATTACTAAGTCTTTGAAAGCAGTGTACACTTATGAACAATGAACAACTTATGGAGAATTTTTTTAGCTTTCCAAATTTATATGTAAATGCGTGGCCACCTTCCGGAACACGGTCGGAAAAATGTTAAACCATACGTTTGCCTGTACCGCGGATCTACGAAAAAACGTTCCCCTGGCCTGGTCTGACGCATATTAATATATCACCGAAAGCCGAGTACACTTTTAAACTATGGACGACTTATGGAGATTTCTCGTGGCTTCCCGAATATATAGGTTATATGCGTCGCCACCTTCCGGAACACGGTCGGAAAAATGATAAACGATACGATTGCCTGTACCGCGGCTCTACGAAAAAACGGTCCCCTGGCCTGGTCTGACGCATATTACTAAGTCTTTGAAAGCCGTGTACACTTATGAACAATGAACAACTTATGGAGAATTTTTTTAGCTTTCCAAATTTATATGTTAAATGCATGGCCACCTTCCGGAACTCGGTCGGAAAAATGATAAACCATACGTTTGCCTGTACCGCGGATCTACGAAAAAACGGTCCCCTGGCCTGGTCTGACGCATATTACTAAGTCCTCAAAAGCCGTGTACACTTCTGAAATTTGAACGACTTATGGAGAATTTTCTTAGCTTTCCGAATATATATGGTTGGTGTTTTGCCACATTCCGGAACACGGTCGGAAAAATGATAAATGGCACGGTTGCCTGTACAAGAGGATCTACCAAAAGACGGTCCCCTGCCCTGGTCTGACGCATATTAATATATCACCGAAAGCCGAGTACACTTTTAAACTATAAACGACTTATGGAGAATTTTCCTGGCTTTCCGAATATATAGGTTATATGCGTGGCCACCTTCCGGAACACGGTCGGAAAAATGATAAACGATACGTTTTCCTGTACCGCGGATCTACGAAAAAACGGTCCCCTGGCCTGGTCTGACGCATATTACTAAGTCCTCAAAAGCCGTGTACACTTCTGAACTTTGAACGACTTATGGAGAATTTTCTTAGCTTTCCGAATATATATGGTTGGTGTTTTGCCACCTTCCGGAACACGGTCGGAAAAATGATAAATGGCACGGTTGCCTGTACAAGAGGATCTACCAAAAGACGGTCCCCTTGCCTGGTTTGAGGCATATTACTATGTCCCCGAAAGCCGTTTACACTTCTTAACTATGAACGACTTATGGAGAATTTTCTTAGCTTTCTGAATATTTATGTTTAATGTGTCGCCACCTTCCGGAACACGGGCGGAAAAATGATAAACGATACGTTTGCCTGTACCGCGGCTCTACAAAAAAACGTTCCCCTGCCCTGGTCTGACGCATATTAATATATCACCGAAAGCCGAGTACACTTTTAAACTATAAACGACTTATGGAGATTTCCCCTGGCTTCCCGAATATATAGGTTATATGCGTCGCCACCTTCCGGAACACGGTCGGAAAAATGATAAACGATACGATTGCCTGTACCGCGGATCTACGTAAAAACGGTCCACTGGCCTGGTCTGACGCATATTACTAAGTCCTCCAAAGCCGTGTACACTTCTGAACTAAGAACGACTTATGGAGAATTTTCCTAGCTTTCCGAATATAAAGGTTATATGCGTGGCCACCTTCCGGAACACGGTCGGAAAAATGATAAACGATACGTTTTCCTGTACCGCGGCTCTACGAAAAAACGGTCCCCTGGCCTGGTCTGACGCATATTACTAAGTCTTTGAAAGCCGTGTACACTTATGAACAATGAACAACTTATGGAGAATTTTTTTAGCTTTCCAAATTTATATGGTTGGTGTTTTGCCACATTCCGGAACACGGTCGGAAAAATGATAAATGGCACGGTTGCCTGTACAAGAGGATCTACCAAAAGACGGTCCCCTGGCCTGGTTTGAGGCATATTACTATGTCCCCGAAAGCCGTGTACACTTCTAAACTATGAACGACTTATGGAGAATTTTCTTAGCTTTCTGAATATTTATGTTTAATGTGTCGCCACCTTCCGGAACATGGGCGGAAAAATGATAAACGATACGATTGCCTGTACCGCGGCTCTACAAAAAAACGGTCCCCTGGCCTGGTCTGACGCATATTACTAAGTCTTTGAAAGCCGTGTACACTTCTGAACTTTGAACGACTTATGGAGAATTTTCTTAGCTTTCCGAATATATATGGTTGGTGTGTTGCCACCTTCCGGAACACGGTCGGAAAAATGATAAATGTCACGGTTGCCTGTACAAGAGGATCTACCAAAAAACGGTCCCCTGGCCTGGTTTTAGGCATATTAATATGTCCCCGAAAGCCGTGTACACTTCTGAACTTTGAACGACTTATGGAGAATTTTCTTAGCTTTCCGAATATATATGGTTGGTGTTTTGCCACATTCCGGAACACGGTCGGAAAAATGATAAATGGCACGGTTGCCTGTACAAGAGGATCTACCAAAAGACGGTCCCCTGGCCTGGTTTGAGGCATATTACTATGTCCCCGAAAGCCGTGTACACTTCTAAACTATGAACGACTTATGGAGAATTTTCTTAGCTTTCTGAATATTTATGTTTAATGTGTCGCCACCTTCCAGAACACGGGCGGAAAAATGATAAACGATACGTTTTCCTGTACCGCAGATCTACGAAAAAATTGTCCCCTGGCCTGGTCTGACGCATATTAATATATCACCGAAAGCCGAGTACACTTTTAAGCTATGAACGACTTATGGAGATTTCCCCTGGTTTCCCGAATATATAGGTTATATGCGTGGCCACCTTCCGGAACACGGTCGGAAAAATGATAAACGATACGTTTTCCTGTACCGCGGATCTACGAAAAAACGGTCCACTGGCCTGGTCTGACGCATATTACTAAGTCTTTGAAAGCAGTGTACACTTATGAACAATGAACAACTTATGGAGAATTTTTTTAGCTTTCCAAATTTATATGTAAATGCGTGGCCACCTTCCGGAACACGGTCGGAAAAATGTTAAACCATACGTTTGCCTGTACCGCGGATCTACGAAAAAACGTTCCCCTGGCCTGGTCTGACGCATATTAATATATCACCGAAAGCCGAGTACACTTTTAAACTATGGACGACTTATGGAGATTTCTCGTGGCTTCCCGAAGATATAGGTTATATGCGTCGCCACCTTCCGGAACACGGTCGGAAAAATGATAAACGATACGATTGCCTGTAACGCGGCTCTACGAAAAAACGGTCCCCTGGCCTGGTCTGACGCATATTACTAAGTCTTTGAAAGCCGTGTACACTTATGAACAATGAACAACTTATGGAGAATTTTTTTAGCTTTCCAAATTTATATGTTAAATGCATGGCCACCTTCCGGAACTCGGTTAGAAAAATGATAAACCATACGTTTGCCTGTACCGCGGATCTACGAAAAAACGGTCCCCTGGCCTGGTCTGACGCATATTACTAAGTCCTCAAAAGCCGTGTACACTTCTGAACTTTGAACGACTTATGGAGAATTTTCTTAGCTTTCCGAATATATATGGTTGGTGTTTTGCCACCTTCCGGAACACGGTCGGAAAAATGATAAATGGCACGGTTGCCTGTACAAGAGGATCTACCAAAAGACGGTCCCCTGCCCTGGTCTGACGCATATTAATATATCACCGAAAGCCGAGTACACTTTTAAACTATAAACGACTTATGGAGAATTTTCCTGGCTTTCCGAATATATAGGTTATATGCGTGGCCACCTTCCGGAACACGGTCGGAAAAATGATAAACGATACGTTTTCCTGTACCGCGGATCTACGAAAAAACGGTCCCCTGGCCTGGTCTGACGCATATTACTAAGTCCTCAAAAGCCGTGTACACTTCTGAACTTTGAACGACTTATGGAGAATTTTCTTAGCTTTCCGAATATATATGGTTGGTGTTTTGCCACCTTCCGGAACACGGTCGGAAAAATGATAAATGGCACGGTTGCCTGTACAAGAGGATCTACCAAAAGACGGTCCCCTTGCCTGGTTTGAGGCATATTACTATGTCCCCGAAAGCCGTTTACACTTCTTAACTATGAACGACTTATGGAGAATTTTCTTAGCTTTCTGAATATTTATGTTTAATGTGTCGCCACCTTCCGGAACACGGGCGGAAAAATGATAAACGATACGTTTGCCTGTACCGCGGCTCTACAAAAAAACGTTCCCCTGCCCTGGTCTGACGCATATTAATATATCACCGAAAGCCGAGTACACTTTTAAACTATAAACGACTTATGGAGATTTCCCCTGGCTTCCCGAATATATAGGTTATATGCGTCGCCACCTTCCGGAACACGGTCGGAAAAATGATAAACGATACGATTGCCTGTACCGCGGATCTACGTAAAAACGGTCCACTGGCCTGGTCTGACGCATATTACTAAGTCCTCCAAAGCCGTGTACACTTCTGAACTAAGAACGACTTATGGAGAATTTTCCTAGCTTTCCGAATATAAAGGTTATATGCGTGGCCACCTTCCGGAACACGGTCGGAAAAATGATAAACGATACGTTTTCCTGTTTCGCGGCTCTACGAAAAAACGGTCCCCTGGCCTAGTCTGACGCATATTACTAAGTCTTTGAAAGCCGTGTACACTTATGAACAATGAACAACTTATGGAGAATTTTTTTAGCTTTCCAAATTTATATGTTAAATGCATGGTCACCTTCCGGAACTCGGTCGGAAAAATGATAAACCATACGTTTGCCTGTACCGCGGATCTACGAAAAAACGGTCCCCTGGCCTGGTCTGACGCATATTACTAAGTCCTCAAAAGCCGTGTACACTTATGAACAATGAACAACTTATAGAGAATTTTTTTAGCTTTCCAAATTTATATGTTAAATGCATGGCCACCTTCCGGAACTCGGTCGGAAAAATGATAAACCATACGATTGCCTGTACCGCGGATCTACGAAAAAACGGTCCCCTGGCCTGGTCTGACGCATATTACTAAGTCCTCAAAAGCCGTGTACACTTCTGAACTTTGAACGACTTATGGAGAATTTTCTTAGCTTTCCGAATATATATGGTTGGTGTTTTGCCACCTTCCGGAACACGGTCGGAAAAATGATAAATGGCACGGTTGCCTGTACAAGAGGATCTACCAAAAGACGGTCCCCTTGCCTGGTTTGAGGCATATTACTATGTCCCCGAAAGCCGTTTACACTTCTTAACTATGAACGACTTATGGAGAATTTTCTTAGCTTTCTGAATATTTATGTTTAATGTGTCGCCACCTTCCGGAACACGGGCGGAAAAATGATAAACGATACGTTTGCCTGTACCGCGGCTCTACAAAAAAACGTTCCCCTGCCCTGGTCTGACGCATATTAATATATCACCGAAAGCCGAGTACACTTTTAAACTATAAACGACTTATGGAGATTTCCCCTGGCTTCCCGAATATATAGGTTATATGCGTCGCCACCTTCCGGAACACGGTCGGAAAAATGATAAACGATACGATTGCCTGTACCGCGGCTCTACAAAAAAACGGTCCCCTGGGCTGGTCAGAGGTATAATACTATATACCCGAAAACCGTGTAGACTTCTGAACTATGAATTACTTATGGAGAATTTTCTTAGCTTCCCAAATATATATGGTTGGTGTTTTGCCACATTCCGGAACACGGTCGGAAAAATGATAAATGGCACGGTTGCCTGTACAAGAGGATCTACCAAAAAACGGTCCCCTGGCCTGGTTTAAGGCATATTAATATGTCCCCGAAAGCCGTGTACACTTCTGAACTTTGAACGACTTATGGAGAATTTTCTTAGCTTTCCGAATATATATGGTTGGTGTTTTGCCACATTCCGGAACACGGTCGGAAAAATGATAAATGGCACGGTTGCCTGTACAAGAGGATCTACCAAAAGACGGTCCCCTGGCCTGGTTTGAGGCATATTACTATGTCCCCGAAAGCCGTGTACACTTCTAAACTATGAACGACTTATGGAGAATTTTCTTAGCTTTCTGAATATTTATGTTTAATGTGTCGCCACCTTCCGGAACATGGGCGGAAAAATGATAAACGATACGATTGCCTGTACCGCGGCTCTACAAAAAAACGGTCCCCTGGCCTGGTCTGACGCATATTACTAAGTCTTTGAAAGCCGTGTACACTTCTGAACTTTGAACGACTTATGGAGAATTTTCTTAGCTTTCCGAATATATATGGTTGGTGTGTTGCCACCTTCCGGAACACGGTCGGAAAAATGATAAATGTCACGGTTGCCTGTACAAGAGGATCTACCGAAAAACGGTCCCCTGGCCTGGTTTTAGGCATATTAATATGTCCCCGAAAGCCGTGTACACTTCTGAACTTTGAACGACTTATGGAGAATTTTCTTAGCTTTCCGAATATATATGGTTGGTGTTTTGCCACATTCCGGAACACGGTCGGAAAAATGATAAATGGCACGGTTGCCTGTACAAGAGGATCTACCAAAAGACGGTCCCCTGGCCTGGTTTGAGGCATATTACTATGTCCCCGAAAGCCGTGTACACTTCTAAACTATGAACGACTTATGGAGAATTTTCTTAGCTTTCTGAATATTTATGTTTAATGTGTCGCCACCTTCCAGAACACGGGCGGAAAAATGATAAACGATACGTTTTCCTGTACCGCAGATCTACGAAAAAACGGTCCCCTGGCCTGGTCTGACGCATATTAATATATCACCGAAAGCCGAGTACACTTTTAAGCTATGAACGACTTATGGAGATTTCCCCTGGTTTCCCGAATATATAGGTTATATGCGTGGCCACCTTCCGGAACACGGTCGGAAAAATGATAAACGATACGTTTTCCTGTACCGCGGATCTACGAAAAAACGGTCCACTGGCCTGGTCTGACGCATATTACTAAGTCTTTGAAAGCAGTGTACACTTATGAACAATGAACAACTTATGGAGAATTTTTTTAGCTTTCCAAATTTATATGTAAATGCGTGGCCACCTTCCGGAACACGGTCGGAAAAATGTTAAACCATACGTTTGCCTGTACCGCGGATCTACGAAAAAACGTTCCCCTGGCCTGGTCTGACGCATATTAATATATCACCGAAAGCCGAGTACACTTTTAAACTATGGACGACTTATGGAGATTTCTCGTGGCTTCCCGAATATATAGGTTATATGCGTCGCCACCTTCCGGAACACGGTCGGAAAAATGATAAACGATACGATTGCCTGTACCGCGGCTCTACGAAAAAACGGTCCCCTGGCCTGGTCTGACGCATATTACTAAGTCTTTGAAAGCCGTGTACACTTATGAACAATGAACAACTTATGGAGAATTTTTTTAGCTTTCCAAATTTATATGTTAAATGCATGGCCACCTTCCGGAACTCGGTCGGAAAAATGATAAACCATACGTTTGCCTGTACCGCGGATCTACGAAAAAACGGTCCCCTGGCCTGGTCTGACGCATATTACTAAGTCCTCAAAAGCCGTGTACACTTCTGAAATTTGAACGACTTATGGAGAATTTTCTTAGCTTTCCGAATATATATGGTTGGTGTTTTGCCACATTCCGGAACACGGTCGGAAAAATGATAAATGGCACGGTTGCCTGTACAAGAGGATCTACCAAAAGACGGTCCCCTGCCCTGGTCTGACGCATATTAATATATCACCGAAAGCCGAGTACACTTTTAAACTATAAACGACTTATGGAGAATTTTCCTGGCTTTCCGAATATATAGGTTATATGCGTGGCCACCTTCCGGAACACGGTCGGAAAAATGATAAACGATACGTTTTCCTGTACCGCGGATCTACGAAAAAACGGTCCCCTGGCCTGGTCTGACGCATATTACTAAGTCCTCAAAAGCCGTGTACACTTCTGAACTTTGAACGACTTATGGAGAATTTTCTTAGCTTTCCGAATATATATGGTTGGTGTTTTGCCACCTTCCGGAACACGGTCGGAAAAATGATAAATGGCACGGTTGCCTGTACAAGAGGATCTACCAAAAGACGGTCCCCTTGCCTGGTTTGAGGCATATTACTATGTCCCCGAAAGCCGTTTACACTTCTTAACTATGAACGACTTATGGAGAATTTTCTTAGCTTTCTGAATATTTATGTTTATTGTGTCGCCACCTTCCGGAACACGGGCGGAAAAATGATAAACGATACGTTTGCCTGTACCGCGGCTCTACAAAAAAACGTTCCCCTGCCCTGGTCTGACGCATATTAATATATCACCGAAAGCCGAGTACACTTTTAAACTATAAACGACTTATGGAGATTTCCCCTGGCTTCCCGAATATATAGGTTATATGCGTCGCCACCTTCCGGAACACGGTCGGAAAAATGATAAACGATACGATTGCCTGTACCGCGGATCTACGTAAAAACGGTCCACTGGCCTGGTCTGACGCATATTACTAAGTCCTCCAAAGCCGTGTACACTTCTGAACAAAGAACGACTTATGGAGAATTTTCCTAGCTTTCCGAATATAAAGGTTATATGCGTGGCCACCTTCCGGAACACGGTCGGAAAAATGATAAACGATACGTTTTCCTGTACCGCGGCTCTACGAAAAAACGGTCCCCTGGCCTGGTCTGACGCATATTACTAAGTCTTTGAAAGCCGTGTACACTTATGAACAATGAACAACTTATGGAGAATTTTTTTAGCTTTCCAAATTTATATGTTAAATGCATGGTCACCTTCCGGAACTCGGTCGGAAAAATGATAAACCATACGTTTGCCTGTACCGCGGATCTACGAAAAAACGGTCCCCTGGCCTGGTCTGACGCATATTACTAAGTCCTCAAAAGCCGTGTACACTTATGAACAATGAACAACTTATAGAGAATTTTTTTAGCTTTCCAAATTTATATGTTAAATGCATGGCCACCTTCCGGAACTCGGTCGGAAAAATGATAAACCATACGATTGCCTGTACCGCGGATCTACGAAAAAAACGGTCCCCTGGCCTGGTCTGACGCATATTACTAAGTCCTCAAAAGCCGTGTACACTTCTGAACTTTGAACGACTTATGGAGAATTTTCTTAGCTTTCCGAATATATATGGTTGGTGTTTTGCCACCTTCCGGAACACGGTCGGAAAAATGATAAATGGCACGGTTGCCTGTACAAGAGGATCTACCAAAAGACGGTCCCCTTGCCTGGTTTGAGGCATATTACTATGTCCCCGAAAGCCGTTTACACTTCTTAACTATGAACGACTTATGGAGAATTTTCTTAGCTTTCTGAATATTTATGTTTAATGTGTCGCCACCTTCCGGAACACGGGCGGAAAAATGATAAACGATACGTTTGCCTGTACCGCGGCTCTACAAAAAAACGTTCCCCTGCCCTGGTCTGACGCATATTAATATATCACCGAAAGCCGAGTACACTTTTAAACTATAAACGACTTATGGAGATTTCCCCTGGCTTCCCGAATATATAGGTTATATGCGTCGCCACCTTCCGGAACACGGTCGGAAAAATGATAAACGATACGATTGCCTGTACCGCGGCTCTACAAAAAAACGGTCCCCTGGGCTGGTCAGAGGTATAATACTATATACCCGAAAACCGTGTAGACTTCTGAACTATGAATTACTTATGGAGAATTTTCTTAGCTTCCCAAATATATATGGTTGGTGTTTTGCCACATTCCGGAACACGGTCGGAAAAATGATAAATGGCACGGTTGCCTGTACAAGAGGATCTACCAAAAAACGGTCCCCTGGCCTGGTTTTAGGCATATTAATATGTCCCCGAAAGCCGTGTACACTTCTGAACTTTGAACGACTTATGGAGAATTTTCTTAGCTTTCCGAATATATATGGTTGGTGTTTTGCCACATTCCGGAACACGGTCGGAAAAATGATAAATGGCACGGTTGCCTGTACAAGAGGATCTACCAAAAGACGGTCCCCTGGCCTGGTTTGAGGCATATTACTATGTCCCTGAAAGCCGTGTACACTTCTAAACTATGAACGACTTATGGAGAATTTTCTTAGCTTTCTGAATATTTATGTTTAATGTGTCGCCACCTTCCGGAACACAGGCGGAAAAATGATAAACGATACGATTGCCTGTACCGCGGCTCTACAAAAAAACGGTCCCCTGGCCTGGTCTGACGCATATTACTAAGTCTTTGAAAGCCGTGTACACTTCTGAACTTTGAACGACTTATGGAGAATTTTCTTAGCTTTCCGAATATATATGGTTGGTGTGTTGCCACCTTCCGGAACACGGTTGGAAAAATGATAAATGTCACGGTTGCCTGTACAAGAGGATCTACCAAAAAACGGTCCCCTGGCCTGGTTTTAGGCATATTAATATGTCCCCGAAAGCCGTGAACACTTCTGAACTTTGAACGACTTATGGAGAATTTTCTTAGCTTTCCGAATATATATGGTTGGTGTTTTGCCACATTCCGGAACACGGTCGGAAAAATGATAAATGGCACGGTTGCCTGTACAAGAGGATCTACCAAAAGACGGTCCCCTGGCCTGGTTTGAGGCATATTACTATGTCCCCGAAAGCCGTGTACACTTCTAAACTATGAACGACTTATGGAGAATTTTCTTAGCTTTCTGAATATTTATGTTTAATGTGTCGCCATCTTCCGGAACACGGGCGGAAAAATGATAAACGATACGTTTTCCTGTACCGCAGATCTACGAAAAAACGGTCCCCTGGCCTGGTCTGACGCATATTAATATATCACCGAAAGCCGAGTACACTTTTAAGCTATGAACGACTTATGGAGATTTCCCCTGGTTTCCCGAATATATAGGTTATATGCGTGGCCACCTTCCGGAACACGGTCGGAAAAATGATAAACGATACGTTTTCCTGTACCGCGGATCTACGAAAAAACGGTCCACTGGCCTGGTCTGACGCATATTACTAAGTCTTTGAAAGCCGTGTACACTTATGAACAATGAACAACTTATGGAGAAATTTTTTAGCTTTCCAAATTTATATGTAAATGCGTGGCCACCTTCCGGAACACGGTCGGAAAAATGTTAAACCATACGTTTGCCTGTACCGCGGATCTACGAAAAAACGTTCCCCTGGCCTGGTCTGACGCATATTAATATATCACTGAAAGCCGAGTACACTTTTAAACTATGGACGACTTATGGAGATTTCTCGTGGCTTCCCGAATATATAGGTTATATGCGTCGCCACCTTCCGGAACACGGTCGGAAAAATGATAAACGATACGATTGCCTGTACCGCGGCTCTACGAAAAAACGGTCCCCTGGCCTGGTCTGACGCATATTACTAAGTCCTCAAAAGCCGTGTACACTTATGAACAATGAACAACTTATAGAGAATTTTTTTAGCTTTCCAAATTTATATGTTAAATGCATGGCCACCTTCCGGAACTCGGTCGGAAAAATGATAAACCATACGATTGCCTGTACCGCGGATCTACGAAAAAACGGTCCCCTGGCCTGGTCTGACGCATATTACTAAGTCCTCAAAAGCCGTGTACACTTCTGAACTTTGAACGACTTATGGAGAATTTTCTTAGCTTTCCGAATATATATGGTTGGTGTTTTGCCACCTTCCGGAACACGGTCGGAAAAATGATAAATGGCACGGTTGCCTGTACAAGAGGATCTACCAAAAGACGGTCCCCTTGCCTGGTTTGAGGCATATTACTATGTCCCCGAAAGCCGTTTACACTTCTTAACTATGAACGACTTATGGAGAATTTTCTTAGCTTTCTGAATATTTATGTTTAATGTGTCGCCACCTTCCGGAACACGGGCGGAAAAATGATAAACGATACGTTTGCCTGTACCGCGGCTCTACAAAAAAACGTTCCCCTGCCCTGGTCTGACGCATATTAATATATCACCGAAAGCCGAGTACACTTTTAAACTATAAACGACTTATGGAGATTTCCCCTGGCTTCCCGAATATATAGGTTATATGCGTCGCCACCTTCCGGAACACGGTCGGAAAAATGATAAACGATACGATTGCCTGTACCGCGGCTCTACAAAAAAACGGTCCCCTGGGCTGGTCAGAGGTATAATACTATATACCCGAAAACCGTGTAGACTTCTGAACTATGAATTACTTATGGAGAATTTTCTTAGCTTCCCAAATATATATGGTTGGTGTTTTGCCACATTCCGGAACACGGTCGGAAAAATGATAAATGGCACGGTTGCCTGTACAAGAGGATCTACCAAAAAACGGTCCCCTGGCCTGGTTTTAGGCATATTAATATGTCCCCGAAAGCCGTGTACACTTCTGAACTTTGAACGACTTATGGAGAATTTTCTTAGCTTTCCGAATATATATGGTTGGTGTTTTGCCACATTCCGGAACACGGTCGGACAAATGATAAATGGCACGGTTGCCTGTACAAGAGGATCTACCAAAAGACGGTCCCCTGGCCTGGTTTGAGGCATATTACTATGTCCCTGAAAGCCGTGTACACTTCTAAACTATGAACGACTTATGGAGAATTTTCTTAGCTTTCTGAATATTTATGTTTAATGTGTCGCCACCTTCCGGAACACAGGCGGAAAAATGATAAACGATACGATTGCCTGTACCGCGGCTCTACAAAAAAACGGTCCCCTGGCCTGGTCTGACGCATATTACTAAGTCTTTGAAAGCCGTGTACACTTCTGAACTTTGAACGACTTATGGAGAATTTTCTTAGCTTTCCGAATATATATGGTTGGTGTGTTGCCACCTTCCGGAACACGGTTGGAAAAATGATAAATGTCACGGTTGCCTGTACAAGAGGATCTACCAAAAAACGGTCCCCTGGCCTGGTTTTAGGCATATTAATATGTCCCCGAAAGCCGTGAACACTTCTGAACTTTGAACGACTTATGGAGAATTTTCTTAGCTTTCCGAATATATATGGTTGGTGTTTTGCCACATTCCGGAACACGGTCGGAAAAATGATAAATGGCACGGTTGCCTGTACAAGAGGATCTACCAAAAGACGGTCCCCCTGGCCTGGTTTGAGGCATATTACTATGTCCCCGAAAGCCGTGTACACTTCTAAACTATGAACGACTTATGGAGAATTTTCTTAGCTTTCTGAATATTTATGTTTAATGTGTCGCCACCTTCCGGAACACGGGCGGAAAAATGATAAACGATACGTTTTCCTGTACCGCAGATCTACGAAAAAACGGTCCCCTGGCCTGGTCTGACGCATATTAATATATCACCGAAAGCCGAGTACACTTTTAAGCTATGAACGACTTATGGAGATTTCCCCTGGTTTCCCGAATATATAGGTTATATGCGTGGCCACCTTCCGGAACACGGTCGGAAAAATGATAAACGATACGTTTTCCTGTACCGCGGATCTACGAAAAAACGGTCCACTGGCCTGGTCTGACGCATATTACTAAGTCTTTGAAAGCCGTGTACACTTATGAACAATGAACAACTTATGGAGAATTTTTTTAGCTTTCCAAATTTATATGTAAATGCGTGGCCACCTTCCGGAACACGGTCGGAAAAATGTTAAACCATACGTTTGCCTGTACCGCGGATCTACGAAAAAACGTTCCCCTGGCCTGGTCTGACGCATATTAATATATCACCGAAAGCCGAGTACACTTTTAAACTATGGACGACTTATGGAGATTTCTCGTGGCTTCCCGAATATATAGGTTATATGCGTCGCCACCTTCCGGAACACGGTCGGAAAAATGATAAACGATACGATTGCCTGTACCGCGGCTCTACGAAAAAACGGTCCCCTGGCCTGGTCTGACGCATATTACTAAGTCCTCAAAAGCCGTGTACACTTATGAACAATGAACAACTTATAGAGAATTTTTTTAGCTTTCCAAATTTATATGTTAAATGCATGGCCACCTTCCGGAACTCGGTCGGAAAAATGATAAACCATACGATTGCCTGTACCGCGGATCTACGAAAAAACGGTCCCCTGGCCTGGTCTGACGCATATTACTAAGTCCTCAAAAGCCGTGTACACTTCTGAACTTTGAACGACTTATGGAGAATTTTCTTAGCTTTCCGAATATATATGGTTGGTGTTTTGCCACCTTCCGGAACACGGTCGGAAAAATGATAAATGGCACGGTTGCCTGTACAAGAGGATCTACCAAAAGACGGTCCCCTTGCCTGGTTTGAGGCATATTACTATGTCCCCGAAAGCCGTTTACACTTCTTAACTATGAACGACTTATGGAGAATTTTCTTAGCTTTCTGAATATTTATGTTTAATGTGTCGCCACCTTCCGGAACACGGGCGGAAAAATGATAAACGATACGTTTGCCTGTACCGCGGCTCTACAAAAAAACGTTCCCCTGCCCTGGTCTGACGCATATTAATATATCACCGAAAGCCGAGTACACTTTTAAACTATAAACGACTTATGGAGATTTCCCCTGGCTTCCCGAATATATAGGTTATATGCGTCGCCACCTTCCGGAACACGGTCGGAAAAATGATAAACGATACGATTGCCTGTACCGCGGCTCTACAAAAAAACGGTCCCCTGGGCTGGTCAGAGGTATAATACTATATACCCGAAAACCGTGTAGACTTCTGAACTATGAATTACTTATGGAGAATTTTCTTAGCTTCCCAAATATATATGGTTGGTGTTTTGCCACATTCCGGAACACGGTCGGAAAAATGATAAATGGCACGGTTGCCTGTACAAGAGGATCTACCAAAAAACGGTCCCCTGGCCTGGTTTTAGGCATATTAATATGTCCCCGAAAGCCGTGTACACTTCTGAACTTTGAACGACTTATGGAGAATTTTCTTAGCTTTCCGAATATATATGGTTGGTGTTTTGCCACATTCCGGAACACGGTCGGAAAAATGATAAATGGCACGGTTGCCTGTACAAGAGGATCTACCAAAAGACGGTCCCCTGGCCTGGTTTGAGGCATATTACTATGTCCCTGAAAGCCGTGTACACTTCTAAACTATGAACGACTTATGGAGAATTTTCTTAGCTTTCTGAATATTTATGTTTAATGTGTCGCCACCTTCCGGAACACAGGCGGAAAAATGATAAACGATACGATTGCCTGTACCGCGGCTCTACAAAAAAACGGTCCCCTGGCCTGGTCTGACGCATATTACTAAGTCTTTGAAAGCCGTGTACACTTCTGAACTTTGAACGACTTATGGAGAATTTTCTTAGCTTTCCGAATATATATGGTTGGTGTGTTGCCACCTTCCGGAACACGGTTGGAAAAATGATAAATGTCACGGTTGCCTGTACAAGAGGATCTACCAAAAAACGGTCCCCTGGCCTGGTTTTAGGCATATTAATATGTCCCCGAAAGCCGTGAACACTTCTGAACTTTGAACGACTTATGGAGAATTTTCTTAGCTTTCCGAATATATATGGTTGGTGTTTTGCCACATTCCGGAACACGGTCGGAAAAATGATAAATGGCACGGTTGCCTGTACAAGAGGATCTACCAAAAGACGGTCCCCTGGCCTGGTTTGAGGCATATTACTATGTCCCCGAAAGCCGTGTACACTTCTAAACTATGAACGACTTATGGAGAATTTTCTTAGCTTTCTGAATATTTATGTTTAATGTGTCGCCACCTTCCGGAACACGGGCGGAAAAATGATAAACGATACGTTTTCCTGTACCGCAGATCTACGAAAAAACGGTCCCCTGGCCTGGTCTGACGCATATTAATATATCACCGAAAGCCGAGTACACTTTTAAGCTATGAACGACTTATGGAGATTTCCCCTGGTTTCCCGAATATATAGGTTATATGCGTGGCCACCTTCCGGAACACGGTCGGAAAAATGATAAACGATACGTTTTCCTGTACCGCGGATCTACGAAAAAACGGTCCACTGGCCTGGTCTGACGCATATTACTAAGTCTTTGAAAGCCGTGTACACTTATGAACAATGAACAACTTATGGAGAATTTTTTTAGCTTTCCAAATTTATATGTAAATGCGTGGCCACCTTCCGGAACACGGTCGGAAAAATGTTAAACCATACGTTTGCCTGTACCGCGGATCTACGAAAAAACGTTCCCCTGGCCTGGTCTGACGCATATTAATATATCACCGAAAGCCGAGTACACTTTTAAACTATGGACGACTTATGGAGATTTCTCGTGGCTTCCCGAATATATAGGTTATATGCGTCGCCACCTTCCGGAACACGGTCGGAAAAATGATAAACGATACGATTGCCTGTACCGCGGCTCTACGAAAAAACGGTCCCCTGGCCTGGTCTGACGCATATTACTAAGTCTTTGAAAGCCGTGTACACTTATGAACAATGAACAACTTATGGAGAATTTTTTTAGCTTTCCAAATTTATATGTTAAATGCATGGCCACCTTCCGGAACTCGGTCGGAAAAATGATAAACCATACGTTTGCCTGTACCGCGGATCTACGAAAAAACGGTCCCCTGGCCTGGTCTGACGCATATTACTAAGTCCTCAAAAGCCGTGTACACTTCTGAACTTTGAACGACTTATGGAGAATTTTCTTAGCTTTCCGAATATATATGGTTGGTGTTTTGCCATCTTCCGGAACACGGTCGGAAAAATGATAAATGGCACGGTTGCCTGTACAAGAGGATCTACCAAAAGACGGTCCCCTGGCCTGGTTTGAGGCATATTACTATGTCCCCGAAAGCCGTGTACACTTCTAAACTATGAACGACTTATGGAGAATTTTCTTAGCTTTCTGAATATTTATGTTTAATGTGTCGCCACCTTCCGGAACACGGGCGGAAAAATGATAGACGATACGATTGCCTGTACCGCGGCTCTACAAAAAAATGGTCCCCTGGCCTGGTCTGACGCATATTACTAAGTCTTTGAAAGCCGTGTACACTTATGAACAATGAACGACTTATGGAGAATTTTTTTAGCTTTCCAAATTTATATGTTAAATGCATGGCCACCTTCCGGAACACGGTCGGAAAAATGATAAACCATACGTTTGCCTGTACCGCGGATCTACGAAAAAACGTTCCCCTGGCCTGGTCTGACGCCTATTA
Source organism: Metopolophium dirhodum (assembly GCF_019925205.1). Lineage (NCBI taxonomy): Eukaryota > Metazoa > Arthropoda > Insecta > Hemiptera > Aphididae > Metopolophium > Metopolophium dirhodum. The sequence goes on from NC_083560.1 coordinate 2,081,745, forward strand.
ATATATCACCGAAAGCCGAGTACACTTCTAAACTATGAACGACTTATGGAGAATTTTCTTAGCTTTCCGAATATATATGGTTGGTGTGTTGCCACCTTCCGGAACACGGTCGGAAAAATGATAAATGGCACGGTTGCCTGTACAAGAGGATCTACCAAAAGACGGTCCCCTGGCCTGGTTTGAGGCATATTACTATGTCCCCGAAAGCCGTGTACACTTCTGAACTTTGAACGACTTATGGAGAATTTTCTTAGCTTTCCGAATATATATGGTTGGTGTTTTGCCACATTCCGGAACACGGTCGGAAAAATGATAAATGGCACGGTTGCCTGTGCAAGAGGATCTACCAAAAGACGGTCCCCTGGCCTGGTTTGAGGCATATTACTATGTCCCCGAAAGCTGTGTACACTTCTAAACTATGAACGACTTATGGAGAATTTTCTTAGCTTTCTGAATATTTATGTTAAATGCGTGGCCACCTTCCGGAACACGGTCGGAAAAATGATAAACCATACGTTTGCCTGTACCGCGGATCTACGAAAAAACGTTCCCCTGGCCTGGTCTGACGCAAATTAATATATCACCGAAAGCCGAGTACACTTTTAAACTATGAACGACTTATGGAGATTTCTCCTGGCTTTCCGAATATATAGGTTATATGCGTCGCCACCTTCCGAAACACGGTCGGGAAAATGATAAACGATACAATTGCCTGTACCGCGGCTCTACGAAAAAACGGTCCCCTGGCCTGGTCTGACGCATATTACTAAGTCTTTAAAAGCCGTGTACACTTATGAACAATGAACAACTTATGGAGAATTTTTTTAGCTTTCCAAATTTATATGTTAAGTGCATGGCCACCTTCCGGAACTCGGTCGGAAAAATGATAAACCATACGTTTGCCTGTACCGCGGATCTACGAAAAAAACGGTCCCCTGGCCTGGTCTGACGCATATTACTAAGTCCTCAAAAGCCGTGTACACTTCTGAACTTTGAACGACTTATGGAGAATTTTCTTAGCTTTCTGAATATATATGGTTGGTGTTTTGCCATCTTCCGGAACACGGTCGGAAAAATGATAAATGGCACGGTTGCCTGTACAAGAGGATCTACCAAAAGACGGTCCCCTGGCCTGGTTTGAGGCATATTACTATGTCCCCGAAAGCCGTGTACACTTCTAAACTATGAACGACTTATGGAGAATTTTCTTAGCTTTCTGAATATTTATGTTTAATGTGTCGCCACCTTCCGGAACACGGGCGGAAAAATGATAGACGATACGATTGCCTGTACCGCGGCTCTACAAAAAAATGGTCCCCTGGCCTGGTCTGACGCATATTACTAAGTCTTTGAAAGCCGTGTACACTTATGAACAATGAACGACTTATGGAGAATTTTTTTAGCTTTCCAAATTTATATGTTAAATGCATGGCCACCTTCCGGAACACGGTCGGAAAAATGATAAACCATACGTTTGCCTGTACCGCGGATCTACGAAAAAACGTTCCCCTGGCCTGGTCTGACGCCTATTAATATATCACCGAAAGCCGAGTACACTTCTAAACTATGAACGACTTATGGAGAATTTTCTTAGCTTTCCGAATATATATGGTTGGTGTGTTGCCACCTTCCGGAACACGGTCGGAAAAATGATAAATGGCACGGTTGCCTGTACAAGAGGATCTACCAAAAGACGGTCCCCTGGCCTGGTTTGAGGCATATTACTATGTCCCCGAAAGCCGTGTACACTTCTGAACTTTGAACGACTTATGGAGAATTTTCTTAGCTTTCCGAATATATATGGTTGGTGTGTTGCCACCTTCCGGAACACGGTCGGAAAAATGATAAATGGCACGGTTGCCTGTACAAGAGGATCTACCAAAAGACGGTCCCCTGGCCTGGTCTGACGCATATTAATATATCACCGAAAGCCGAGTACACTTTTAAACTATGAACGACTTATGGAGATTTCCCCTGGCTTCCCGAATATATAGGTTATATGCGTGGCCACCTTCCGGAACACGGTCGGAAAAATGATAAACGATACGTTTTCCTGTACCGTGGATCTACGAAAAAACGGTCCCCTGGCCTGGTCTGACGCATATTACTAAGTCTTTGAAAGCCGTGTACACTTATGAACAATGAACGACTTATGGAGAATTTTTTTAGCTTTCCAAATTTATATGTTAAATGCGTGGCCACCTTCCGGAACACGGTCGGAAAAATGATAAACCATACGTTTGCCTGTACCGCGGATCTACGAAAATACGTTCCCCTGGCCTGGTCTGACGCATATTAATATATCACCGAAAGCCGAGTACACTTTTAAACTATGAACGACTTATGGAGATTTCTCCTGGCTTCCCGAATATATAGGTTATATGCGTCGCCACCTTCCGGAACACGGTCGGAAAAATGATAAACGATACGATTGCCTGTACCGCGGCTCTACAAAAAAACGGTCCCCTGGCCTGGTCTGACGCATATTACTAAGTCTTTGAAAGCTGTTTGTCGCGAATTCCGGTTCACTTGAACTCGGGTGAAAACTCGACTATATTAGGCTGGGTGCTATCTAATTTAGTATAAGATAAATAAGGATATAATGATAGTGGACTGTATAATTTATTTCTCTCCCTTTGAATAATAATTAATAAAATACAACGTAGACTTAATGCTATGTTAGTCCTATCACATCGCATAACAACATAAAATAATAATAATTAATCACGGAACGTGATATTGGGTTATCAAACTATTACAATAATAAGGTATGATACGTCTGACCTGGGTATCGGTCGGTTGCTGTCCTGTACTGGTCGGGGTCGATGTATCTGCACCGGAAGACTGGGGAACGTGACGATCTACGACGGCGACACTACTGACCCAGTGCGACTAACATCGCACACGTGAATTGAAATTAATGAGGATAACTTGCGATCACTCACCCCTTTCTATAATGCGAACACCAATTTTACTGTTCGAGCATGTAGAATGTGAGAGCGAGAATACGATCGAAAGTTCTTACAACGCGAATGTCGTTTATTCGAGCGTGTAAGAACCTATAAGGCGGCACATCAAACGCGACGCTACAGCACAACGAACGCGACGATACGGCACAACGAACCAGCGATCGCACTTATTGAGGAGAAAAAAAGACGACTCTCGTATGTGGTACGTCAACTACATACAACGATAGACAATATAAACTTGACTAATATGTCATACCGCGCAATGGCGACAATACTCGTAAAAACACGTGACGATTTAAAAACAAAAAAAACAACGGCACTACGGACGCCTTCTTCCTGTAGCGCATGACGTATAGAGTCCGTGATAAAACGAATTGACGACGAAAAACCGGCCATTGGCCGGCACTGGGCTGCGCATGCGTGTCACGGAACCGGATCATTTTAAAATCGGAATAACCGGCGCGCTCTGGTAGTTAACCGAGTCCCAACATCCTCTCCCGCTTTGAAAGGGTACTTTCAAAACCGATACTTCTCGGTCAGACCATATCATTGTACAACTATTAAGTAATAAACAGAAACAAAAATAAACCTATGACAATTCAAATACAAAATAATGCATATATACATAAATAATTATACACAGCAAGAAAATTTTATGTTTGGGATGGTGGAAGATGGAACAAATGGAAGAAGGTAAGTTAAGCGTTGTCGGTGGGTAGTTTAACCAACTTTACCACTGGACGTTTCAGTATCCCTTCCGCTGTCTTGACAGTGGCTACACGGACCACTTGGTCAGCACCAGGGTGGACCTCGATGACCCGACCAATTTGCCACATCAAAGGAGGTCGAGAAGGTGAATTTATGACGACGATATCTCCGACACCGAGACTGGGATTTTGATGGAACCATTTCTGTCTACTCTGCAGCGTGTGCAAATACTCCCGATTCCACCGTTTCCAAAATGATTGAAGGGCTTGTTTAATTAACTGCCAGCGTTTGAGGCGATTCTGCGGAATGTCACTGATGTCGTGTTCAGGAATTGCCAAGATCGGTTGTCCGATCAAAAAATGTCCCGGTGTTAGCACAGACAAATCGTTCGGATCGCTTGACATGACAACCAAGGGTCGAGAATTGAGTACACCCTCGATCCGTGTAATCAATGTCGTCAATTCCTCTAAGGTATGCACCTGATTACCTACAACCTTTTTTAGGTGTAACTTTGTACTTTTGATAGCAGTTTCCCAAATACCGCCAAAGTGCGGAGCTGCAGGCGGGTTTAATCGCCACTGACACGGAACTCGTGCATGCAGAGCTTCTTGGAGTGCTGCGTCTTTAAATAATGTCTTAAGCTGCCTTGCTGCTCCAATGTAATTTGTACCACAATCCGAGTGGATCTGTGCAGGAATTCCTCTACGGGCTACAAATCGATCCAGCGCAGCTATAAAGGCTTCCGTTGACAAATCCGTTACCACCTCCAGGTGGACAGCCTTGGTGGATAGACAAATAAATAACGCAAGATACGCCTTATAAGTCCTTGAATTACGGCGTTGACTTTCTTTAACCGTGAATGGACCTCCGTAGTCCATCCCGACATTTGTAAATGGTCGACATTGTTGGACTCTTGCTGAGGGTAAATCTGCCATCACTGGTTGGGGAGCGGCAGCCTTGTATCTGACACACACTGTACATTTAAATATAACTTGCCGTATCGCAGCTCGACTGGAAACGATCCAAAAACGTCGCTGAATTAGTGAGGCCACTAGACGCGATCCACCATGTAAAGTGTTCTGATGGTAGTGTTGAATAATGATGTAAGCAAGGTGAGACGACTTTGGTAACAAGATAGGGTGTTTGGCGTCTATGTTCAAGTCCGAATGCTGTAGACGGCCGCCTACTCTAATCACACCGTGAGCATCGACAAAAGGTGCAAGTTGAGCGAGGGAACTCGGGGTGATGACGGAATTTGAAGTTCCTAGTTGGTGGTGCAACTCTGCGTAATATAACCTTTGAGTGTACCTCGCTACCTTTGTCAAAACATTTTCGTACTCCTTCCAAATGATTGGTCCACTCACGACTGGACGTTGTCGAGCCTTGTCGACAAATCGAAGACAATATGCTAGCACCCGTTGCATCTTGCGCAACACAGAAAACCGCTGAATCAAACTATCATCAACCTGTTGAGCTAACAGCACATTTTTCGATGGGCGTTTAAAATCAGGGAGCTCTGCAGGATCTACAATCGATGTGATGGCAACCGGCCATTGCTCTTCCGGATACTGGAGAAATTCCGGTCCATGTAGAAATGATGAACATGCTACCAAGGCATCTGGAAGCAGTCCTCGCGATGCAGGGTCGGCTGGATTATCTGCAGTACCGACGTGAGCCCATTCGCACTGGGGTACGAGATTGCGTATTTTCGATACTCGGTTTGTGACAAAGATTTTAAATAGCCTTTGTTCAGCTGTGAGCCACGATAAAACAATAGTTGAATCTGTCCATGCCCGGACACGTGTGATCTTGATTCTGCCCTGTAAAACTTTCAAACGTAGAGACAAGAGACGTGACAACAAGAGTGCGGCACAGAGCTCTAGCCGTGGTATGGTTAATGACATATCCATTGATGATGACTTCAGTGGTGCAACCTTTGTTTTACATGCCAGGAAATACAATCGGACATTATCACTCTGGTCTACCACACGCAAATACACTGTTGCTGCATATCCAACCTGAGACGCGTCAGCGAATCCTAGTAATTGTATATCTTGACTGTTGACTACTGCAATGTGTCGTGGTAACGACAAGCATGCTAAGTCCGGCAGCTTATCGATGAAACCTTGCCACAACGATGTCAAAGCTGATGAAAGTGGTGCATCCCAATCTAATTTCTCCATCCATAGCCTCTGCATTAAACACTTGGCCCAGAAAACCATCGGACCCAACGCGCCGATTGGATCATAAAAGCGAGCAACAGTTGATAATACTGACCGTTTTGTAGGAGTAACTTGACTTATCGTCGAATGATAGCCGAATGTGTCAAGTACAGGGTCCCAATGTACTCCTAAAACTTTGACGGCCTGTTCCCTAGTTGGCTCTATCCATGGTGTCGTAGCCCGGTCTTCAATGTCGATAGTGTTCAAAATCTCGGGACAATTGCTAGCCCATTTTTTCAGGCTAAATCCACCTCGATTTAACAAGTCGATGATTTGGATTTTTGCTGCTAAAACGTCCTCTAAAGTGTCAGCGCCAACAAAAATATCATCCACGTATGTATCAGTTAACAGGACATCGTGGACGAGTGGAAATTCAGGTCCATCATCCATATTGAGCTGTTGTAGGCATCGAATCGCTAAAAACGGAGCCGAACTTACGCCATATGTGACCGTACACAACTCATACTCCTGTACCTCGTCACTAGGCGAATTGCGCCATAGTATATGTTGATAAACTCTATCTGGTTCATGTAGACATATTTGACGGTACATTTTAGTGATGTCGGCTGTAAAGACAAATTTGTGTAGTCGACTGCGCAACAAAACATCACCGATTTCTGTCTGAAGCTTTGGTCCAGTCACCAAGCAGTCATTTAATGAGACTCCGGATGAAGACTTAGCTGAGGCATCAAACACCACACGAATCTTCAGTTCCTCATTACACCGTTTAACTACAGGATGGTGAGGTATAAAATATTTGCCTGGCTCGGTCGCTAACTTCATATGTCCTAACGATCTGTAATCATCCATGAAGGCCCGGTAGGCAGTATATAATTCCGGATCCTTTTCAAGGCGACGTTCTAAATTATACAATCGGTTCAGAGCAGAAGTTCTGGATGACCCTAAAACGACCGATTTCTCATCTTGACATCCGATGTCAGCTGTACCCGGGAAACATACTATTGTTCGAAACGGTAAACCAACATAAAATCGACCGGTGGCGTCTCGTTTCGTGGTTTTAACAAACCAGTCTTCACATTGCTTGTCTTGTGTAGTTGGCATTGTTGACTCTGTGGGTTCCTCTACTGTCCAAAAACGCTGCATCAATTCTTCGATCGGAGGGGTTGTACTAATTGACAGAGACGTAAGCGGAGTATGTGTGTTATCCTGTAACGCACCAATTATGACCCAACCTAATTGTGTATTCATCGCTGATGGTAAGCCTTCGGTGTGTATAACGTCAGCTCTAGATTGAATGACGGACGGATATAAATCTCCTCCAATCAACATATCTACTGGCGCAGGGTGATCAAATTGAGGGTCGGCAAAGACAAGATGACGATAACGATCTCGTACCTCAGCTGGCAAAACCCTGTTAGGCATCGTTGACATAATTCGAGGTAAGACAATGACGTTGGTTCCCTTAAATTCGGGAGCGTCGGCTTGTACAGGAACAAAATTAAAATTAGTTTGGCCTTTGACAGTAGTAACCGGTTGTTGGGAAAGTCCGATGACCTCAACAGGACACTTCCTTCGAGTCAAACCTAACCGATTGACACAATCCACTGTCATTGCGGACACCTGTGATCCACTGTCTAACACTGCCCTGACTGCTTGTAAAACTCCTGTATTGTCACGAACCCTGACTACGACAGTTCCTAACAAAACAGTGGTTTCAGTATGTGTAACTCCCGAAAACTGTGTTGCATTACAACTTGTAGTGGCTCGTTCGGAGTTGTCATTTGTCTTATCGGTATTCGATTTTGTAATATCATCTGTCAAGTGTAGTAATGTACTATGTTTACTCGAACATATACGGCACGTAAAAGACGTAGGACACGCATTGCTCATGTGTCCACTGTTCAAACAAACAAAACATAATTGATTTTTATTGACAAAATCACGGCGACTGCTAACTGGTTGTTTTCGGAATCCAAAACACTTGTAAATTGCATGAGGATGTCCACAAAACAAACACTTTTTTGTCTTGGCCGGGGTGACCGCGGCTAACGATGTCTTCTCGGACTTCTTGCCCTGGATCTTCTTAGTCGTTGTCTTCCCTACGGTCCTTTCATTGTTTTCTACATAACTAATGCCAGAACTACTGCCAACGTTTTCCAAAACGTTACATCGTTGTGATACGAAATCTAATAATGAGTTCAAGTCAGGTATTTGATTTTTAGCGACAGTAGCTTCGAATAATCGTCGTGTCATGGGATCAATAACCCGTGAACCGATGTAGAATAGTAAAAAACCAGCAAAGTCACTAACTCCAAGAGCTTGTATAGCTGATACATTTTCCCGAAAAGTGTTGACGAACAATGAAAGTGAAGCCGGAGATTCCTTTGTTAACGGCGCAAATGCAAATAATTTTTCAATGTGCGCAGTAACTAATAAGCGTTTATTGTCGTACCGATCTTTGAGTGCGTTCCAAGCAATAGAATAATTGTCGGCTGTAAGTGGGACTGCTTTTACTATTGTTAACGCTGGACCTAATAAATAGCACAACAGATAATGGAAACGCTCAATGTCCGTGTAATGTTCGTTGACGTGCACCAAAGAAGTAAACATATCACGGAAGGAACACCATTCAATGATATTTCCATCAAATTTAGGAATCTCTATTCTCGGTAAGACAAGTGATTGTACAGAAGTCTGCCTATTATTATTGCGCAGCGTGGCTATCGAATTATTCGGTTTTAACTTTGCTACTATCACATTAATTTGATCACACATTGATTGCATTGTTTCGGTGACATCCTCATCTACTCGTATAAACTCGTCTACTTCGTCGGTCTCAGCAAATACTGACAGAATATGTTTTTGTTCATTATTGAAAGTAATGACAAGTTGATCTAACGACATAATTCGAGCTTCTAACGTAGGACGATTTTCGGAATTAATTACGGCATCATTAGCAATGCTCAATATTTTATTTATTGACCGTAACGCGACGTCTCGTGCTGCACGCGCGCGCGTTAACTCGACCCTTTTTTGTTCATTGTTAATTTGTTGTTGATTTTTTCTCGTCATTGTAAATGATGTAGTACCTAACCACCTAACAACGCAAAACAACCTAACAAGACAAAATAAAAATAACAAGGATGCTAATAGGATAAACAAATAATAATATCCTACAAAAATAATACACTAACACTCTAACAGTAATTTATTGATAGCTATCCGGCCCGAAGGACCAAATGTTTGTCGCGAATTCCGGTTCACTTGAACTCGGGTGAAAACTCGACTATATTAGGCTGGGTGCTATCTAATTTAGTATAAGATAAATAAGGATATAATGATAGTGGACTGTATAATTTATTTCTCTCCCTTTGAATAATAATTAATAAAATACAACGTAGACTTAATGCTATGTTAGTCCTATCACATCGCATAACAACATAAAATAATAATAATTAATCACGGAACGTGATATTGGGTTATCAAACTATTACAATAATAAGGTATGATACGTCTGACCTGGGTTATCGGTCGGTTGCTGTCCTGTACTGGTCGGGGTCGATGTATCTGCACCGGAAGACTGGGGAACGTGACGATCTACGACGGCGACACTACTGACCCAGTGCGACTAACATCGCACACGTGAATTGAAATTAATGAGGATAACTTGCGATCACTCACCCCTTTCTATAATGCGAACACCAATTTTACTGTTCGAGCATGTAGAATGTGAGAGCGAGAATACGATCGAAAGTTCTTACAACGCGAATGTCGTTTATTCGAGCGTGTAAGAACCTATAAGGCGGCACATCAAACGCGACGCTACAGCACAACGAACGCGACGATACGGCACAACGAACCAGCGATCGCACTTATTGAGGAGAAAAAAAGACGACTCTCGTATGTGGTACGTCAACTACATACAACGATAGACAATATAAACTTGACTAATATGTCATACCGCGCAATGGCGACAATACTCGTAAAAACACGTGACGATTTAAAAACAAAAAAAACAACGGCACTACGGACGCCTTCTTCCTGTAGCGCATGACGTATAGAGTCCGTGATAAAACGAATTGACGACGAAAAACCGGCCATTGGCCGGCACTGGGCTGCGCATGCGTGTCACGGAACCGGATCATTTTAAAATCGGAATAACCGGCGCGCTCTGGTAGTTAACCGAGTCCCAACAAAAGCCGTGTACACTTATGAACAATGAACAACTTATGGAGAATTTTTTTAGCTTTCCAAATTTATATGTTAAATGCGTGGCCACCTTCCGGAACACGGTCGGAAAAATGTTAAACCATACGTTTGCCTGTACCGCGGATCTACGAAAAAACGTTCCCCTGGCCTGGTCTGACGCATATTAATATATCACCGAAAGCCGAGTTCACTTTTAAACTATGAACGACTTATGGAGATTTCTCCTGGCTTCCCGAATATATAGGTTATATGCGTCGCCACCTTCCGGAACACGGTCGGGAAAATGATAAATGGCACGGTTGCCTGTACAAGAGGATCTACCAAAAGACGGTCCCCTGGCCTGGTTTGAGGCATATTACTATGTCCCCGAAAGCCGTGTACACTTCTAAACTATGAACGACTTATGGAGAATTTTCTTAGCTTTCTGAATATTTATGTTTAATGTGTCGCCACCTTCCGGAACACGGGCGGAAAAATGATAGACGATACGATTGCCTGTACCGCGGCTCTACAAAAAAACGGTCCCCTGGCCTGGTCTGACGCATATTACTAAGTCTTTGAAAGCCGTGTACACTTATGAACAATGAACGACTTATGGAGAATTTTTTTAGCTTTCCAAATTTATATGTTAAATGCATGGCCACCTTCCGGAACACGGTCGGAAAAATGATAAACCATACGTTTGCCTGTACCGCGGATCTACGAAAAAACGTTCCCCTGGCCTGGTCTGACGCATATTAATATATCACCGAAAGCCGAGTACACTTCTAAACTATGAACGACTTATGGAGAATTTTCTTAGCTTTCCGAATATATATGGTTGGTGTGTTGCCACCTTCCGGAACACGGTCGGAAAAATGATAAATGGCACGGTTGCCTGTACAAGAGGATCTACCAAAAGACGGTCCCCTGGCCTGGTTTGAGGCATATTACTATGTCCCCGAAAGCCGTGTACACTTCTGAACTTTGAACGACTTATGGAGAATTTTCTTAGCTTTCCGAATATATATGGTTGGTGTTTTGCCACATTCCGGAACACGGTCGGAAAAATGATAAATGGCACGGTTGCCTGTGCAAGAGGATCTACCAAAAGACGGTCCCCTGGCCTGGTTTGAGGCATATTACTATGTCCCCGAAAGCCGTGTACACTTCTAAACTATGAACGACTTATAGAGAATTTTCTTAGCTTTCTGAATATTTATGTTTAATTTGTCGCCACCTTCCGGAACACGGCCGGAAAAATGATAAACGATACGTTTTCCTGTACCGCAGATCTACGAAAAAACGGTCCCCTGGCCTGGTCTGACGCATATTAATATATCACCGAAAGCCGAGTACACTTTTAAACTATGAACGACTTATGGAGATTTCCCCTGGCTTCCCGAATATATAGGTTATATGCGTGGCCACCTTCCGGAACACGGTCGGAAAAATGATAAACGATACGTTTTCCTGTACCGCGGATCTACGAAAAAACGGTCCCCTGGCCTGGTCTGACGCATATTACTAAGTCTTTGAAAGCCGTGTACACTTATGAACAATGAACGACTTATGGAGAATTTTCTTAGCTTTCTGAATATTTATGTTTAATGTGTCGCCACCTTCCGGAACACGGTCGGAAAAATGATAGACGATACGATTGCCTGTACCGCGGCTCTACAAAAAAACGGTCCCCTGGCCTGGTCTGACGCATATTACTAAGTCTTTGAAAGCCGTGTACACTTATGAACAATGAACGACTTATGGAGAATTTTTTTAGCATTCCAAATTTATATGTTAAATGCGTGGCCACCTTCCGGAACACGGTCGGAAAAATGTTAAACCATACGTTTGCCTGTACCGCGGATCTACGAAAAAACGTTCCCCTGGCCTGGTCTGACGCATATTAATATATCACCGAAAGCCGAGTTCACTTTTAAACTATGAACGACTTATGGAGATTTTTCCTGGCTTCCCGAATATATAGGTTATATGCGTCGCCACCTTCCGGAACACGGTCGGGAAAATGATAAACGATACGATTGCCTGTACCGCGGCTCTACGAAAAAAACGGTCCCCTGGCCTGGTCTGACGCATATTACTAAGTCTTTAAAAGCCGTGTACACTTATGAACAATGAACAACTTATGGAGAATTTTTTTAGCTTTCCAAATTTATATGTTATGTGCATGGCCACCTTCCGGAACTCGGTCGGAAAAATGATAAACCATACGTTTGCCTGTACCACGGATCTACCAAAAGACGGTCCCCTGGCCTGGTTTGAGGCATATTACTATGTCCCCGAAAGCCGTGTACACTTCTGAACTTTGAACGACTTATGGAGAATTTTCTTAGCTTTCCGAATATATATGGTTGGTGTTTTGCCACATTCCGGAACACGGTCGGAAAAATGATAAATGGCACGGTTGCCTGTACAAGAGGATCTACGAAAAAACGGTCCACTGGCCTGGTCTGACGCATATTACTAAGTCCTCGAAAGCCGTGTACACTTCTGAACTAAGAACGACTTATGGAGAATTTTCCTGGCTTTCCGAATATATAGGTTATATGCGTGGCCACCTTCCGGAACACGGTCGGAAAAATGATAAACGATACGTTTTCCTGTACCGCGGATCTACGAAAAAACGTTCCCCTGGCCTGGTCTGACGCATATTAATATATCACCGAAAGCCGAGTACACTTCTAAACTATGAACGACTTATGGAGAATTTTCTTACCTTTCTGAATATTTATGTTTAATTTGTCGCCACCTTCCGGAACACGGGCGGAAAAATGATAAACGATACGATTGCCTGTACCGCGGCTCTACAAAAAAAACGGTCCCCTGGGCTGGTCAGAGGTATAATACTATATACCCGAAAACCGTGTAGACTTCTGAACTATGAATTACTTATGGAGAATTTTCTTAGCTTCCCAAATATATATGGTTGGTGTGTTGCCACCTTCCGGAACACGGTCGGAAAAATGATAAACGATACGATTGCCTGTACCGCAGATCTACGAAAAAACGGTCCCCTGGCCTGGTCTGACGTATATTAATATATCACCGAAAGCCGAGTACACTTTTAAACTATGAACGACTTATGGAGATTTCCCCTGGCTTCCCGAATATATAGGTTATATGCGTGGCCACCTTCCGGAACACGGTCGGAAAAATGATAAACGATACGATTGCCTGTACCGCGGCTCTACAAAAAAACGGTCCCCTGGCCTGGTCTGACGCATATTACTAAGTCTTTGAAAGCCGTGTACACTTATGAACAATGAACGACTTATGGAGAATTTTTTTAGCTTTCCAAATTTATATGTTAAATGCATGGCCACCTTCCGGAACACGGTCGGAAAAATGATAAATGGCACGGTTGCCTGTACAAGAGGATCTACCAAAAGACGGTCCCCTGGCCTGGTTTGAGGCATATTACTATGTCCCCGAAAGCCGTGTACACTTCTGAACTTTGAACGACTTATGGAGAATTTTCTTAGCTTTCCGAATATATATGGTTGGTGTTTTGCCACATTCCGGAACACGGTCGGAAAAATGATAAATGGCACGGTTGCCTGTACAAGAGGATCTACCAAAAGACGGTCCCCTGGCCTGGTTTGAGGCATATTACTATGTCCCCGAAAGCCGTGTACACTTCTAAACTATGAACGACTTATGGAGAATTTTCTTAGCTTTCTGAATATTTATGTTTAATGTGTCGCCACCTTCCGGAACACGGTCGGAAAAATGATAAACGATACGCTTTCCTGTACCGCGGATCTACGAATAAACGGTCCCCTGGCCTGGTCTGACGCATATTACTAAGTCTTTGAAAGCCGTGTACACTTATGAACAATGAACGACTTATGGAGAATTTTTTAAGCTTTCCAAATTTATATGTTAAATGCGTGGCCACCTTCCGGAACACGGTCGGAAAAATGATAAACCATACGTTTGCCTGTACCGCGGATCTACGAAAAACATTCCCCTGGCCTGGTCTGACGCATATTAATATATCACCGAAAGCCGAGTACACTTTTAAACTATGAACGACTTATGGAGATTTCTCCTGGCTTCCCGAATATATAGGTTATATGCGTCGCCACCTTCCGGAACACGGTCGGAAAAATGATAAACGATACGTTTTCCTGTACCGCGGATCTACGAATAAACGGTCCCCTGGCCTGGTCTGACGCATATTACTAAGTCTTTGAAAGCCGTGTACACTTATGAACAATGAACGACTTATGGAGAATTTTTTAAGCTTTCCAAATTTATATGTTAAATGCGTGGCCACCTTCCGGAACACGGTCGGAAAAATGATAAACGATACGATTGCCTGTACCGCGGATCTACGAAAAAACGGTCCACTGGCCTGGTCTGACGCATATTACTAAGTCCTCGAAGGCCGTGTACACTTCTGAACTAAGAACGACTTATGGAGAATTTTCCTGGCTTTCCGAATATATAGGTTATATGCGTGGCCACCTTCTGGAACACGGTCGGAAAAATGATAAACGATACGTTTTCCTGTACCGCGGATCTACAAAAAAACGGTCCCCTGGCCTGGTCTGACGCATATTACTAAGTCTTTGAAAGCCGTGTACACTTATGAACAATGAACGACTTATGGAGAATTTTTTTAGCTTTCCAAATTTATATGTTAAATGCATGGCCACCTTCCGGAACACGGTCGGAAAAATGATAAACCATACGTTTGCCTGTACCGCGGATCTACGAAAAAACGTTCCCCTGGCCTGGTTTGAGGCATATTACTATGTCCCCGAAAGCCGTGTACACTTCTAAACTATGAACGACTTATGGAGAATTTTCTTAGCTTTCTGAATATTTATGTTTAATGTGTCGCCACCTTCCGGAACACGGGCGGAAAAATGATAGACGATACGATTGCCTGTACCGCGGCTCTACAAAAAAACGGTCCCCTGGCCTGGTCTGACGCATATTACTAAGTCTTTGAAAGCCGTGTACACTTATGAACAATGAACGACTTATGGAGAATTTTTTTAGCTTTCCAAATTTATATGTTAAATGCATGGCCACCTTCCGGAACACGGTCGGAAAAATGATAAACCATACGTTTGCCTGTACCGCGGATCTACGAAAAAACGTTCCCCTGGCCTGGTCTGACGCATATTAATATATCACCGAAAGCCGAGTACACTTCTAAACTATGAACGACTTATGGAGAATTTTCTTAGCTTTCCGAATATATATGGTTGGTGTGTTGCCACCTTCCGGAACACGGTCGGAAAAATGATAAATTGCACGGTTGCCTGTACAAGAGGATCTACCAAAAGACGGTCCCCTGGCCTGGTTTGAGGCATATTACTATGTCCCCGAAAGCCGTGTACACTTCTAAACTATGAACGACTTATAGAGAATTTTCTTAGCTTTCTGAATATTTATGTTTAATTTGTCGCCACCTTCCGGAACACGGCCGGAAAAATGATAAACGATACGTTTTCCTGTACCGCAGATCTACGAAAAAACGGTCCCCTGGCCTGGTCTGACGCATATTAATATATCACCGAAAGCCGAGTACACTTTTAAACTATGAACGACTTATGGAGATTTCCCCTGGCTTCCCGAATATATAGGTTATATGCGTGGCCACCTTCCGGAACACGGTCGGAAAAATGATAAACGATACGTTTTCCTGTACCGCGGATCTACGAAAAAACGGTCCCCTGGCCTGGTCTGACGCATATTACTAAGTCTTTGAAAGCCGTGTACACTTATGAACAATGAACGACTTATGGAGAATTTTTTTAACTTTCCAAATTTATATGTTAAATGCGTGGCCACCTTCCGGAACACGGTCGGAAAAATGATAAACCATACGTTTGCCTGTACCGCGGATCTACGAAAAAACGTTCCCCTGGCCTGGTCTGACGCATATTAATATATCACCGAAAGCCGAGTACACTTTTAAACTATGAACGACTTATGGAGATTTCTCCTGGCTTCCCGAATATATAGGTTATATGCGTCGCCACCTTCCGGAACACGGTCGGAAAAATGATAGACGATACGATTGCCTGTACCGCGGCTCTACAAAAAAACGGTCCCCTGGCCTGGTCTGACGCATATTACTAAGTCTTTGAAAGCCGTGTACACTTATGAACAATGAACGACTTATGGAGAATTTTTTTAGCTTTCCAAATTTATATGTTAAATGCATGGCCACCTTCCGGAACACGGTCGGAAAAATGATAAACCATACGTTTGCCTGTACCACGGATCTACGAAAAAACGTTCCCCTGGCCTGGTCTGACGCATATTAATATATCACCGAAAGCCGAGTACACTTTTAAACTATGAACGACTTATGGAGATTTCTCCTGGCTTCCCGAATATATAGGTTATATGCGTCGCCACCTTCCGGAACACGGTCGGAAAAATGATAGACGATACGATTGCCTGTACAGCGGCTCTACAAAAAAACGGTCCCCTGGCCTGGTCTGACGCATATTACTAAGTCTTTGAAAGCCGTGTACACTTATGAACAATGAACGACTTATGGAGAATTTTTTTAGCTTTCCAAATTTATATGTTAAATGCATGGCCACCTTCCGGAACACGGTCGGAAAAATGATAAACCATACGTTCGCCTGTACCGCGGATCTACGAAAAAACGTTCCCCTGGCCTGGTCTGACGCATATTAATATATCACCAAAAGCCGAGTACACTTCTAAACTATGAACGACTTATGGAGAATTTTCTTAGCTTTCCGAATATATATGGTTGGTGTGTTGCCACCTTCCGGAACACGGTCGGATAAATGATAAATGGCACGGTTGCCTGTACAAGAGGATCTACCAAAAGACGGTCCCCTGGCCTGGTTTGAGGCATATTACTATGTCCCCGAAAGCCGTGTACACTTCTGAACTTTGAACGACTTATGGAGAATTTTCTTAGCTTTCCGAATATATATGGTTGGTGTGTTGCCACCTTCCGGAACACGGTCGGAAAAATGATAAACGATACGATTGCCTGTACCGCGGATCTACGAAAAAACGGTCCACTGGCCTGGTCTGACGCATATTACTAAGTCCTCGAAAGCCGTGTACACTTCTGAACTAAGAACGACTTATGGAGAATTTTCCTGGCTTTCCGAATATATAGGTTATATGCGTGGCCACCTTCTGGAACATGGTCGGAAAAATGATAAACGATACGTTTTCCTGTACCGCGGATCTACGAAAAAACGGTCCCCTGGCCTGGTCTGACGCATATTACTAAGTCTTTGAAAGCCGTGTACACTTATGAACAATGAACGACTTATGGAGAATTTTTTTAGCTTTCCAAATTTATATGTTAAATGCGTGGCCACCTTCCGGAACACGGTCGGAAAAATGATAAACCATACGTTTGCCTGTACCGCGGATCTACGAAAAAACGTTCCCCTGGCCTGGTCTGACGCATATTAATATATCACCGAAAGCCGAGTACACTTTTAAACTATGAACGACTTATGGAGATTTCTCCTGGCTTCCCGAATATATAGGTTATATGCGTCGCCACCTTCCGGAACACGGTCGGAAAAATGATAGACGATACGATTTCCTGTACCGCGGCTCTACAAAAAAACGGTCCCCTGGCCTGGTCTGACGCATATTACTAAGTCTTTGAAAGCCGTGTACACTTATGAACAATGAACGACTTATGGAGAATTTTTTTAGCTTTCCAAATTTATATGTTAAATGCATGGACACCTTCCGGAACACGGTCGGAAAAATGATAAACCATACGTTTGCCTGTACCGCGGATCTACGAAAAAACGTTCCCCTGGCCTGGTCTGACGCATATTAATATATCACCGAAAGCCGAGTACACTTTTAAACTATGAACGACTTATGGAGATTTCTCCTGGCTTCCCGAATATATAGGTTATATGCGTCGCCACCTTCCGGAACACGGTCGGAAAAATGATAGACGATACGATTGCCTGTACCGCGGCTCTACAAAAAAACGGTCCCCTGGCCTGGTCTGACGCATATTACTAAGTCTTTGAAAGCCGTGTACACTTATGAACAATGAACGACTTATGGAGAATTTTTTTAGCTTTCCAAATTTATATGTTAAATGCATGGCCACCTTCCGGAACACGGTCGGAAAAATGATAAACCATACGTTTGCCTGTACCACGGATCTACGAAAAAACGTTCCCCTGGCCTGGTCTGACGCATATTAATATATCACCGAAAGCCGAGTACACTTTTAAACTATGAACGACTTATGGAGATTTCTCCTGGCTTCCCGAATATATAGGTTATATGCGTCGCCACCTTCCGGAACACGGTCGGAAAAATGATAGACGATACGATTGCCTGTACAGCGGCTCTACAAAAAAACGGTCCCCTGGCCTGGTCTGACGCATATTACTAAGTCTTTGAAAGCCGTGTACACTTATGAACAATGAACGACTTATGGAGAATTTTTTTAGCTTTCCAAATTTATATGTTAAATGCATGGCCACCTTCCGGAACACGGTCGGAAAAATGATAAACCATACGTTTGCCTGTACCGCGGATCTACGAAAAAACGTTCCCCTGGCCTGGTCTGACGCATATTAGTATATCACCAAAAGCCGAGTACACTTCTAAACTATGAACGACTTATGGAGAATTTTCTTAGCTTTCTGAATATATATGGTTGGTGTGTTGCCACCTTCCGGAACACGGTCGGATAAATGATAAATGGCACGGTTGCCTGTACAAGAGGATCTACCAAAAGACGGTCCCCTGGCCTGGTTTGAGGCATATTACTATGTCCCCGAAAGCCGTGTACACTTCTGAACTTTGAACGACTTATGGAGAATTTTCTTAGCTTTCCGAATATATATGGTTGGTGTGTTGCCACCTTCCGGAACACGGTCGGAAAAATGATAAACGATACGATTGCCTGTACCGCGGATCTACGAAAAAACGGTCCACTGGCCTGGTCTGACGCATATTACTAAGTCCTCGAAAGCCGTGTACACTTCTGAACTAAGAACGACTTATGGAGAATTTTCCTGGCTTTCCGAATATATAGGTTATATGCGTGGCCACCTTCTGGAACACGGTCGGAAAAATGATAAACGATACGTTTTCCTGTACCGCGGATCTACGAAAAAACGGTCCCCTGGCCTGGTCTGACGCATATTACTAAGTCTTTGAAAGCCGTGTACACTTATGAACAATGAACGACTTATGGAGAATTTTTTTAGCTTTCCAAATTTATATGTTAAATGCGTGGCCACCTTCCGGAACACGGTCGGAAGAATGATAAACCATACGTTTGCCTGTACCGCGGATCTACGAAAAAACGTTCCCCTGGCCTGGTCTGACGCATATTAATATATCACCGAAAGCCGAGTACACTTTTAAACTATGAACGACTTATGGAGATTTCTCCTGGCTTCCCGAATATATAGGTTATATGCGTGGCCACCTTCCGGAACACGGTCGGAAAAATGATAAACGATACGTTTTCCTGTACCGCGGATCTACGAAAAAACGGTCCCCTGGCCTGGTCTGACGCATATTACTAAGTCTTTGAAAGCCGTGTACACTTATGAACAATGAACGACTTATGGAGAATTTTTTTAGCTTTCCAAATTTATATGTTAAATGCATGGCCACCTTCCGGAACACGGTCGGAAAAATGATAAACCATACGTTTGCCTGTACCGCGGATCTACGAAAAAACGTTCCCCTGGCCTGGTCTGACGCATATTAATATATCACCGAAAGCCGAGTACACTTCTAAACTATGAACGACTTATGGAGAATTTTCTTAGCTTTCTGAATATTTATGTTTAATTTGTCGCCACCTTCCGGAACGCGGGCGGAAAAATGATAAACGATACGATTGCCTGTACCGCGGCTCTACAAAAAAACGGTCCCCTGGGCTGGTCAGAGGTATAATACTATATACCCGAAAACCGTGTAGACTTCTGAACTATGAATTACTTATGGAGAATTTTCTTAGCTTCCCAAATATATATGGTTGGTGTGTTGCCACCTTCCGGAACACGGACGGAAAAATGATAAACGATACGATTGCCTGTACCGCGGATCTACGAAAAAACGGTCCACTGGCCTGGTCTGACGCATATTACTAAGTCCTCGAAAGCCGTGTACACTTCTGAACTAAGAACGACTTATGGAGAATTTTCCTGGCTTTCCGAATATATAGGTTATATGCGTGGCCACCTTCCAGAACACGGTCGGAAAAATGATAAACGATACGTTTTCCTGTACCGCGGATCTACGAAAAAACGGTCCTCTGGCCTGGTCTGACGCATATTACTAAGTCTTTGAAAGCCGTGTACACTTATGAACAATGCACGACTTATGGAGAATTTTTTTAGCTTTCCAAATTTATATGTTAAATGCGTGGCCACCTTCCGGAACACGGTCGGAAAAATGATAAACCATACGTTTGCCTGTACCGCGGATCTACGAAAAAACGTTCCCCTGGCCTGGTCTGACGCATATTAATATATCACCGAAAGCCGAGTACACTTTTAAACTATGAACGACTTATGGAGAATTTTTTAAGCTTTCCAAATTTATATGTTAAATGCATGGCCACCTTCCGGAACACGGTCGGAAAAATGATAAACCATACGTTTGCCTGTACCGCGGATCTACGAAAAAACGTTCCCCTGGCCTGGTCTGACGCATATTAATATATCACCGAAAGCCGAGTACACTTCTAAACTATGAACGACTTATGGAGAATTTTCTTAGCTTTCCGAATATATATGGTTGGTGTGTTGCCACCTTCCGGAACACGGTCGGAAAAATGATAAATGGCACGGTTGCCTGTACAAGAGGATCTACCAAAAGACGGTCCCCTGGCCTGGTTTGAGGCATATTACTATGTCCCCGAAAGCCGTGTACACTTCTGAACTTTGAACGACTTTTGGAGAATTTTCTTAGCTTTCCGAATATATATGGTTGGTGTTTTGCCACATTCCGGAACACGGTCGGAAAAATGATAAATGGCACGGTTGCCTGTACAAGAGGATCTACCAAAAGACGGTCCCCTGGCCTGGTTTGAGGCATATTACTATGTCCCCGAAAGCCGTGTACACTTATGAACAGTGAACGACTTATGGAGAATTTTTTTAGCTTTCCAAATTTATATGTTAAATGCGTGGCCACCTTCCGGAACACGGTCGGAAAAATGATAAACCATACGTTTGCCTGTACCGCGGATCTACGAAAAAACGTTCCCCTGGCCTGGTCTGACGCATATTAATATATCACCGAAAGCCGAGTACACTTTTAAACTATGAACGACTTATGGAGATTTCTCCTGGCTTCCCGAATATATAGGTTATATGCGTCGCCACCTTCCGGAACACGGTCGGAAAAATGATAGACGATACGATTGCCTGTACCGCGGCTCTACAAAAAAACGGTCCCCTGGCCTGGTCTGACGCATATTACTAAGTCTTTGAAAGCCGTGTACACTTATGAACAATGAACGACTTATGGAGAATTTTTTTAGCTTTCCAAATTTATATGTTAAATGCATGGACACCTTCCGGAACACGGTCGGAAAAATGATAAACCATACGTTTGCCTGTACCGCGGATCTACGAAAAAACGTTCCCCTGGCCTGGTCTGACGCATATTAATATATCACCGAAAGCCGAGTACACTTTTAAACTATGAACGACTTATGGAGATTTCTCCTGGCTTCCCGAATATATAGGTTATATGCGTCGCCACCTTCCGGAACACGGTCGGAAAAATGATAGACGATACGATTGCCTGTACCGCGGCTCTACAAAAAAACGGTCCCCTGGCCTGGTCTGACGCATATTACTAAGTCTTTGAAAGCCGTGTACACTTATGAACAATGAACGACTTATGGAGAATTTTTTTAGCTTTCCAAATTTATATGTTAAATGCATGGCCACCTTCCGGAACACGGTCGGAAAAATGATAAACCATACGTTTGCCTGTACCACGGATCTACGAAAAAACGTTCCCCTGGCCTGGTCTGACGCATATTAATATATCACCGAAAGCCGAGTACACTTTTAAACTATGAACGACTTATGGAGATTTCTCCTGGCTTCCCGAATATATAGGTTATATGCGTCGCCACCTTCCGGAACACGGTCGGAAAAATGATAGACGATACGATTGCCTGTACAGTGGCTCTACAAAAAAACGGTCCCCTGGCCTGGTCTGACGCATATTACTAAGTCTTTGAAAGCCGTGTACACTTATGAACAATGAACGACTTATGGAGAATTTTTTTAGCTTTCCAAATTTATATGTTAAATGCATGGCCACCTTCCGGAACACGGTCGGAAAAATGATAAACCATACGTTTGCCTGTACCGCGGATCTACGAAAAAACGTTCCCCTGGCCTGGTCTGACGCATATTAGTATATCACCAAAAGCCGAGTACACTTCTAAACTATGAACGACTTATGGAGAATTTTCTTAGCTTTCCGAATATATATGGTTGGTGTGTTGCCACCTTCCGGAACACGGTCGGATAAATGATAAATGGCACGGTTGCCTGTACAAGAGGATCTACCAAAAGACGGTCCCCTGGCCTGGTTTGAGGCATATTACTATGTCCCCGAAAGCCGTGTACACTTCTGAACTTTGAACGACTTATGGAGAATTTTCTTAGCTTTCCGAATATATATGGTTGGTGTGTTGCCACCTTCCGGAACACGGTCGGAAAAATGATAAACGATACGATTGCCTGTACCGCGGATCTACGAAAAAACGGTCCACTGGCCTGGTCTGACGCATATTACTAAGTCCTCGAAAGCCGTGTACACTTCTGAACTAAGAACGACTTATGGAGAATTTTCCTGGCTTTCCGAATATATAGGTTATATGCGTGGCCACCTTCTGGAACACGGTCGGAAAAATGATAAACGATACGTTTTCCTGTACCGCGGATCTACGAAAAAACGGTCCCCTGGCCTGGTCTGACGCATATTACTAAGTCTTTGAAAGCCGTGTACACTTATGAACAATGAACGACTTATGGAGAATTTTTTTAGCTTTCCAAATTTATATGTTAAATGCGTGGCCACCTTCCGGAACACGGTCGGAAGAATGATAAACCATACGTTTGCCTGTACCGCGGATCTATGAAAAAACGTTCCCCTGGCCTGGTCTGACGCATATTAATATATCACCGAAAGCCGAGTACACTTTTAAACTATGAACGACTTATGGAGATTTCTCCTGGCTTCCCGAATATATAGGTTATATGCGTCGCCACCTTCCGGAACACGGTCGGAAAAATGATAGACGATACGATTGCCTGTACCGCGGCTCTACAAAAAAACGGTCCCCTGGCCTGGTCTGACGCATATTACTAAGTCTTTGAAAGCCGTGTACACTTATGAACAATGAACGACTTATGGAGAATTTTTTTAGCTTTCCAAATTTATATGTTAAATGCATGGCCACCTTCCGGAACACGGTCGGAAAAATGATAAACCATACGTTTGCCTGTACCGCGGATCTACGAAAAAACGTTCCCCTGGCCTGGTCTGACGCATATTAATATATCACCGAAAGCCGAGTACACTTCTAAACTATGAACGACTTATGGAGAATTTTCTTAGCTTTCTGAATATTTATGTTTAATTTGTCGCCACCTTCCGGAACGCGGGCGGAAAAATGATAAACGATACGATTGCCTGTACCGCGGCTCTACAAAAAAACGGTCCCCTGGGCTGGTCAGAGGTATAATACTATATACCCGAAAACCGTGTAGACTTCTGAACTATGAATTACTTATGGAGAATTTTCTTAGCTTCCCAAATATATATGGTTGGTGTGTTGCCACCTTCCGGAACACGGTCGGAAAAATGATAAACGATACGATTGCCTGTACCGCGGATCTACGAAAAAACGGTCCACTGGCCTGGTCTGACGCATATTACTAAGTCCTCGAAAGCCGTGTACACTTCTGAACTAAGAACGACTTATGGAGAATTTTCCTGGCTTTCCGAATATATAGGTTATATGCGTGGCCACCTTCCGGAACACGGTCGGAAAAATGATAAACGATACGTTTTCCTGTACCGCGGATCTACGAAAAAACGGTCCTCTGGCCTGGTCTGACGCATATTACTAAGTCTTTGAAAGCCGTGTACACTTATGAACAATGCACGACTTATGGAGAATTTTTTTAGCTTTCCAAATTTATATGTTAAATGCGTGGCCACCTTCCGGAACACGGTCGGAAAAATGATAAACCATACGTTTGCCTGTACCGCGGATCTACGAAAAAACGTTCCCCTGGCCTGGTCTGACGCATATTAATATATCACCGAAAGCCGAGTACACTTTTAAACTATGAACGACTTATGGAGAATTTTTTAAGCTTTCCAAATTTATATGTTAAATGCATGGCCACCTTCCGGAACACGGTCGGAAAAATGATAAACCATACGTTTGCCTGTACCGCGGATCTACGAAAAAACGTTCCCCTGGCCTGGTCTGACGCATATTAATATATCACCGAAAGCCGAGTACACTTCTAAACTATGAACGACTTATGGAGAATTTTCTTAGCTTTCCGAATATATATGGTTGGTGTGTTGCCACCTTCCGGAACACGGTCGGAAAAATGATAAATGGCACGGTTGCCTGTACAAGAGGATCTACCAAAAGACGGTCCCCTGGCCTGGTTTGAGGCATATTACTATGTCCCCGAAAGCCGTGTACACTTCTGAACTTTGAACGACTTATGGAGAATTTTCTTAGCTTTCCGAATATATATGGTTGGTGTTTTGCCACATTCCGGAACACGGTCGGAAAAATGATAAATGGCACGGTTGCCTGTACAAGAGGATCTACCAAAAGACGGTCCCCTGGCCTGGTTTGAGGCATATTACTATGTCCCCGAAAGCCGTGTACACTTCTAAACTATGAACGACTTATGGAGAATTTTCTTAGCTTTCTGAATATTTATGTTTAATGTGTCGCCACCTTCCGGAACACGGTCGGAAAAATGATAAACGATACGTTTTCCTGTACCGCGGATCTACGAAAAAACGGTCCACTGGCCTGGTCTGACGCATATTACTAAGTCCTCGAAAGCCGTGTACACTTCTGAACTAACAACGACTTATGGAGAATTTTCCTGGCTTTCCGAATATATAGGTTATATGCGTTGCCACCTTCCGGAACACGGTCGGAAAAATGATAAACGATACGTTTTCCTGTACCGCGGATCTACGAAAAAACGGTCCCCTGGCCTGGTCTGACGCATATTACTAAGTCTTTGAAAGCCGTGTACACTTATGAACAATGCACGACTTATGGAGAATTTTTTTAGCTTTCCAAATGTATATGTTAAATGCGTGGCCACCTTCCGGAACACGGTCGGAAAAATGATAAACCATACGTTTGCCTGTACCGCGGATCTACGAAAAAACGTTCCCCTGGCCTGGTCTGACGCATATTAATATATCACCGAAAGCCGAGTACACTTTTAAACTATGAACGACTTATGGAGATTTCTCCTGGCTTCCCGAATATATAGGTTATATGCGTCGCCACCTTCCGGAACACGGTCGGAAAAATGATAGACGATACGATTGCCTGTACCGCGGCTCTACGAAAAAACGGTCCCCTGGCCTAGTCTGACGCATATTACTAAGTCTTTGAAAGCCGTGTACACTTATGAACAATGAACGACTTATGGAGAATTTTTTTAGCTTTCCAAATTTATATGTTAAATGCGTGGCCACCTTCCGGAACACGGTCGGAAAAATGATAAACCATACGTTTGCCTGTACCGCGGATCTACGAAAAAACGTTCCCCTGGCCTGGTCTGACGCATATTAATATATCACCGAAAGCCGAGTACACTTTTAAACTATGAACGACTTATGGAGATTTCTCCTGGCTTCCCGAATATATAGGTTATATGCGTCGCCACCTTCCGGAACACGGTCGGAAAAATGATAAACGATACGTTTTCCTGTACCGCGGATCTACGAAAAAACGGTCCCCTGGCCTGGTCTGACGCATATTACTAAGTCTTTGAAAGCCGTGTACACTTATGAACAATAAACGACTTATGGAGAATTTTTTTAGCTTTCCAAATTTATATGTTAAATGCGTGGCCACCTTCCGGAACACGGTCGGAAAAATGATAAACCATACGTTTGCCTGTACCGCGGATCTACGAAAAAACGTTCCCCTGGCCTGGTCTGACGCATATTAATATATCACCGAAAGCCGTGTACACTTCTGAACTAAGAACGACTTATGGAGAATTTTCCTGGCTTTCCGAATATATAGGTTATATGCGTGGCCACCTTCCGGAACACGGTCGGAAAAATGGTAAACGATACGTTTTCCTGTACCGCGGATCTACGAAAAAACGGTCCCCTGGCCTGGTCTGACGCATATTACTAAGTCTTTGAAAGCCGTGTACACTTATAAACAATGAACAACTTATGGAGAATTTTTTTAGCTTTCCAAATTTATATGTTAAATGCATGGCCACCTTCCGGAACTCGGTCGGAAAAATGATAAACCATACGTTTGCCTGTATCGCGGATCTACGAAAAAACGGTCCCCTGGCCTGGTCTGACGCATATTAATATATCACCGAAAGCCGAGTACACTTCTAAACTATGAACGACTTATGGAGAATTTTCTTAGCTTTCTGAATATTTATGTTTAATTTGTCGCCACCTTCCGGAACGCGGGCGGAAAAATGATAAACGATACGATTGCCTGTACCGCGGCTCTACAAAAAAACGGTCCCCTGGGCTGGTCAGAGGTATAATACTATATACCCGAAAACCGTGTAGACTTCTGAACTATGAATTACTTATGGAGAATTTTCTTAGCTTCCCAAATATATATGGTTGGTGTGTTGCCACCTTCCGGAACACGGTCGGAAAAATGATAAACGATACGATTGCCTGTACCGCGGATCTACGAAAAAACGGTCCACTGGCCTGGTCTGACGCATATTACTAAGTCCTCGAAAGCCGTGTACACTTCTGGACTAAGAACGACTTATGGAGAATTTTCCTGGCTTTCCGAATATATAGGTTATATGCGTGGCCACCTTCCGGAACACGGTCGGTAAAATGATAAACGATACGTTTTCCTGTACCGCGGATCTACGAAAAAACGGTCCCCTGGCCTGGTCTGACGCATATTACTAAGTCTTTGAAAGCCGTGTAGACTTATGAACAATGAACGACTTATGGAGAATTTTTTTAGCTTTCAAAATTTATATGTTAAATGCGTGGCCACCTTCCGGAACACGGTCGGAAAAATGATAAACCATACGTTTGCCTGTACCGCGGATCTACGAAAAAACGTTCCCCTGGCCTGGTCTGACGCATATTAATATATCACCGAAAGCCGAGTACACTTTTAAACTATGAACGACTTATGGAGATTTTTCCTGGCTTCTTGAATATATAGGTTATATGCGTCGCCACCTTCCGGAACACGGTCGGAAAAATGGTAAACGATACGTTTTCCTGTACCGCGGATCTACGAAAAAACGGTCCCCTGGCCTGGTCTGACGCATATTACTAAGTCTTTGAAAGCCGTGTACACTTATGAACAATGAACAACTTATGGAGAATTTTTTTAGCTTTCCAAATTTATATGTTAAATGCATGGCCACCTTCCGGAACTCGGTCGGAAAAATGATAAACCATACGTTTGCCTGTACCGCGGATCTACGAAAAAACGGTCCCCTGGCCTGGTCTGACGCATATTACTAAGTCCTCAAAAGCCGTGTACACTTCTGAACTTTGAACGACTTATGGAGAATTTTCTTAGCTTTCCGAATATATATGGTTGGTGTTTTGCCACCTTCCGGAACACGGTCGGAAAAATGATAAATGGCACGGTTGCCTGTAC
The DNA here is from genome assembly GCF_019925205.1 of Metopolophium dirhodum. Lineage (NCBI taxonomy): Eukaryota > Metazoa > Arthropoda > Insecta > Hemiptera > Aphididae > Metopolophium > Metopolophium dirhodum. Next base: position 2,109,710 of record NC_083560.1, read on the forward strand.
AAGAGGATCTACCAAAAGACGGTCCCCTGGCCTGGTTTGAGGCATATTACTATGTCCCCGAAAGCCGTGTACACTTCTAAACTATGAACGACTTATGGAGAATTTTCTTAGCTTTCTGAATATTTATGTTTAATGTGTCGCCACCTTCCGGAACACGGGCGGAAAAATGATAAACGATACGTTTGTCTGTACTGCGGCTCTACAAAAAAACGTTCCCCTGCCCTGGTCTGACGTAAATTAATATATCACCGAAAGCCGAGTACACTTTTAAACTATAAACGACTTATGGAGATTTTTCCTGGCTTCCCGAATATATAGGTTATTTGCGTCGCCACCTTCCGGAACTTAATCGGAAAAATGATAAACGATACGATTTCCTGTACCACGGCTCTACAAAAAAACGGTCCCCTGGGCTGGTCAGAGGTATAATACTATATACCCGAAAACCGTGTAGACTTCTGAACTATGAATTACTTATGGAGAATTTTCTTAGCTTCCCAAATATATATGGTTGGTGTGTTGCCACCTTCCGGAACACGGTCGGAAAAATGATAAACGATACGATTGCCTGTACCGCGGATCTACGAAAAAACGGTCCCCTGGCCGGGTCTGACGCATATTACTAAGTCCTCGAAAGCCGTGTACACTTCTGAACTAAAAACGACTTATGGAGAATTTTCCTGGCTTTCCGAATGTATAGGTTATATGCGTGGCCACCTTCCGGAACACGGTCGGAAAAATGATAAACGATACGTTTTCCTGTACCGCAGATCTACGAAAAAACGGTCCCCTGGCCTGGTCTGACGCATATTAATATATCACCTAAAGCCGAGTACACTTTTAAACTATGAACGACTTATGGAGATTTCCCCTGGCTTCCCGAATATATAGGTTATATGCGTCGCCACCTTCCGGAACACGGTCGGAAAAATGATAAACGATACGATTGCCTGTACCGCGGCTCTACAAAAAAACGGTCCGCTGGCCTGGTCTGAAGCATATTACTAAGTCTTTGAAAGCCGTGTACACTTATGAACAATGAACAACTTATGGAGAATTTTTTTAGCTTTCCAAATTTATATGTTAAATGCATGGCCACCTTCCGGAACATGGTCGGAAAAATGATAAACCATACGTTTGCCTGTACCGCGGATCTACGAAAAAACGGTCCCCTGGCCTGGTCTGACGCATATTACTAAGTCCTCAAAAGCCGTGTACACTTCTGAACTTTGAACGACTTATGGAGAATTTTCCTGGCTTTCCGAATATATAGGTTATATGCGTGGCCACCTTCCGGAACACGGTCGGAAAAATGGTAAACGATACGTTTTCCTGTACCGCGGATCTACGAAAAAACGGTCCCCTGGCCTGGTCTGACGCATATTACTAAGTCTTTGAAAGCCGTGTACACTTATGAACAATGAACGACTTATGGAAAATTTTTTTAGCTTTCCACATTAATATGTTAAATGCGTGGCCACCTTCCGGAACACGGTCGGAATAATGATAAAAGATACGTTTTCCTGTACCGCGGATCTACGAAAAAACGGTCCCCTGGCCTGGTCTGACGCATATTAATATATCAGCGAAAGCCGAGTACACTTTTAAACTATGAACTACTTATGGAGATTTCCCCTGGCTTCCCGAATATATAGGTTATATGCGTCGCCACCTTCCGGAACACTGTCGGAAAAATGATAAACGATACGATTGCCTGTACCGCGGCTCTACAAAAAAACGGGCCGCTGGCCTGGTCTGACGCATATTACTAAGTTTTTGAAAGCCGTGTACACTTATGAACAATGAACAACTTATGGAGAATTTTTTTAGCTTTCCAAATTTATATGTTAAATGCATGGCCACCTTCCGGAACACGGTCGGAAAAATGATAAACCATACGTTTGCCTGTACCTCGGATCTACGAAAAAACAGTCCCCTGGCCTGGTCTGACGCATATTACTAAGTCCTCAAAAGCCGTGTACACTTCTGAACTTTGAACGACTTATGGAGAATTTTCTTAGCTTTCCGAATATATATGGTTGGTGTGTTGCCACCTTCCGGAACACGGTCGGAAAAATGATAAATGGCACGGTTGCCTGTACAAGAGGATCTACCAAAAGACGGTCCCCTGGCCTGGTTTGAGGCATATTACTATGTCCCCGAAAGCCGTGTACACTTTTAAACTATAAACGACTTATGGAGAATTTTCCTGGCTTTCCGAATATATAGGTTATATGCGTGGCCACCTTCCGGAACACGGTCGGAAAAATGATAAACGATACGTTTTCCCGTACCGCGGATCTACGAAAAAACGGTCCCCTGGCCTGGTCTGAAGCATATTACTAAGTCTTTGAAAGCCGTATACACTTATGAACAATGAACGACTTATGGAGAATTTTTTTAGCTTTCCAAATTTATATGTTAAATGCGTGGCCACCTTCCGGAACACGGTCGGAAAAATGATAAACCATACGTTTGCCTGTACCGCAGATCTACGAAAAAACGTTCCCCTGGCCTGGTCTGACGCATATTAATATATCACCGAAAGCCGAGTACACTTTTAAACTATGAACGACTTATGGAGATTTCTCCTGGCTTCCCGAATATATAGGTTATATGCGTCGCCACCTTCCGGAACACGGTCGGAAAAATGATAAACGATACGATTGCCTGTATCGCGGCTCTACTAAAAAACGGTCCCCTGGCCTGGTCTGACGCATATTACTAAGTCTTTGAAAGCCGTGTACACTTATGAACAATGAACGTCTTATGGAGAATTTTTTTAGCTTTCCAAATTTATATGTTAAATGCGTGGCCACCTTCCGGAACACGGTCGGAAAAATGATAAACCATACGTTTGCCTGTACCGCAGATCTACGAAAAAACGTTCCCCTGGCCTGGTCTGACGCATATTAATATATCACCGAAAGCCGAGTACACTTTTAAACTATGAACGACTTATGGAGATTTCTCCTGGCTTCCCGAATATATAGGTTATATGCGTCGCCACCTTCCGGAACACGGTCGGAAAAATGATAAACGATACGATTGCCTGTACCGCGGCTCTACAAAAAAACGGTCCCCTGGCCTGGTTTGACGCATATTACTAAGTCTTTGTAAGCCGTGTACACTTATGAACAATGAACGTCTTATGGAGAATTTTTTTAACTTCCCAAATTTATATGTTAAATGCGTGGCCACCTTTCGGAACACAGTCGGAAAAATGATAAACGATACGATTGCCTGTACCGCGGTTCTACAAAAAAACGGTCCCCTGGGCTGGTCAGAGGTATAGTACTATATACCCGAAAACCGTGTAGACTTCTGAACTATGAATTACTTATGGAGAATTTTCTTAGCTTTCCAAATTTATATGTTAAATGCATGGCCACCTTCCGGAACACGGTCGGAAAAATGATAAACCATACGTTTGCCTGTACCGCGGATCTACGAAAAAACAGTCCCCTGGCCTGGTCTGACGCATATTACTAAGTCCTCAAAAGCCGTGTACACTTCTGAACTTTGAACGACTTATGGAGAATTTTCTTAGCTTTCCGAATATATATGGTTGGTGTGTTGCCACCTTCCGGAACACGGTCGGAAAAATGATAAATGGCACGGTTGCCTGTACAAGAGGATCTACCAAAAGACGGTCCCCTGGCCTGGTTTGAGGCATATTACTATGTCCCCGAAAGCCGTGTACACTTCTAAACTATGAACGACTTATGGAGAATTTTCTTAGCTTTCTGAATATTTATGTTTAATGTGTCGCCACCTTCCGGAACACGGACGGAAAAATGATAAACGATACGTTTGCCTGTACCGCGGCTCTACAAAAAAACGTTCCCCTGCCCTGGTCTGACGCATATTAATATATCACAGAAAGCCGAGTACACTTTTAAACTATAAACGACTTATGGAGAATTTTCCTGGCTTTCCGAATATATAGGTTATATAAGTGGCCACCTTCCGGAACACGGTCGGAAAAATGATAAACGATACGTATTCCCGTACCGCGGATCTACGAAAAAACGGTCCCCTGGCCTGGTCTGAAGCATATTACTAAGTCTTTGAAAGCCGTATACACTTATGAACAATGAACGACTTATGGAGAATTTTTTTAGCTTTCCAAATTTATATGTTAAATGCGTGGCCACCTTCCGGAACACGGTCGGAAAAATGATAAACCATACGTTTGCCTGTACCGCAGATCTACGAAAAAACGTTCCCCTGGCCTGGTCTGACGCATATTAATATATCACCGAAAGCCGAGTACACTTTTAAACTATGAACGACTTATGGAGATTTCTCCTGGCTTCCCGAATATATAGGTTATATGCGTCGCCACCTTCCGGAACACGGTCGGAAAAATGATAAACGATACGATTGCCTGTACCGCGGCTCTACAAAAAAACGGTCCGCTGGCCTGGTCTGACGCATATTACTAAGTTTTTGAAAGCCGTGTACACTTATGAACAATGAACAACTTATGGAGAATTTTTTTAGCTTTCCAAATTTATATGTTAAATGCATGGCCACCTTCCGGAACACGGTCGGAAAAATGATAAACCATACGTTTGCCTGTACCTCGGATCTACGAAAAAACAGTCCCCTGGCCTGGTCTGACGCATATTACTAAGTCCTCAAAAGCCGTGTACACTTCTGAACTTTGAACGACTTATGGAGATTTTCTTAGCTTTCCGAATATATATGGTTGGTGTGTTGCCACCTTCCGGAACACGGTCGGAAAAAGGATAAATGGCACGGTTGCCTGTACAAGAGGATCTACCAAAAGACGGTCCCCTGGCCTGGTTTGAGGCATATTACTATGTCCCCGAAAGCCGTGTACACTTTTAAACTATAAACGACTTATGGAGAATTTTCCTGGCTTTCCGAATATATAGGTTATATGCGTGGCCACCTTCATGAACACGGTCGGAAAAATGATAAACGATACGTTTTCCCGTACCGCGGATCTACGAAAAAACGGTCCCCTGGCCTGGTCTGAAGCATATTACTAAGTCTTTGAAAGCCGTATACACTTATGAACAATGAACGACTTATGGAGAATTTTTTTAGCTTTCCAAATTTATATGTTAAATGCGTGGCCACCTTCCGGAACACGGTCGGAAAAATGATAAACCATACGTTTGCCTGTACCGCAGATCTACGAAAAAACGTTCCCCTGGCCTGGTCTGACGCATATTAATATATCACCGAAAGCCGAGTACACTTTTAAACTATGAACGACTTATGGAGATTTCTCCTGGCTTCCCGAATATATAGGTTATATGCGTCGCCACCTTCCGGAACACGGTCGGAAAAATGATAAACGATACGATTGCCTGTACCGCGGCTCTACTAAAAAACGGTCCCCTGGCCTGGTCTGACGCATATTACTAAGTCTTTGAAAGCCGTGTACACTTATGAACAGTGAACGTCTTATGGAGAATTTTTTTAGCTTTCCAAATTTATATGTTAAATGCGTGGCCACCTTCCGGAACACGGTCGGAAAAATGATAAACCATACGTTTGCCTGTACCGCAGATCTACGAAAAAACGTTCCCCTGGCCTGGTCTGACGCATATTAATATATCACCGAAAGCCGTGTACACTTCTGAACTTTGAACGACTTATGGAGAATTTTCCTGGCTTTCCGAATATATAGGTTATATGCGTGGCCACCTTCCGGAACACGGTCGGAAAAATGGTAAACGATACGGTTTCCTGTACCGCGGATCTACGAAAAAACGGTCCCCTGGCCTGGTCTGACGCATATTACTAAGTCTTTGAAAGCCGTGTACACTTATGAACAATGAACGACTTATGGAAAATTTTTTTAGCTTTCCACATTAATATGTTAAATGCGTGGCCACCTTCCGGAACACGGTCGGAATAATGATAAAAGATACGTTTTCCTGTACCGCGGATCTACGAAAAAACGGTCCCCTGGCCTGGTCTGACGCATATTAATATATCAGCGAAAGCCGAGTACACTTTTAAACTATGAACTACTTATGGAGATTTCCCCTGGCTTCCCGAATATATAGGTTATATGCGTCGCCACCTTCCGGAACACTGTCGGAAAAATGATAAACGATACGATTGCCTGTACCGCGGCTCTACAAAAAAACGGGCCGCTGGCCTGGTCTGACGCATATTACTAAGTTTTTGAAAGCCGTGTACACTTATGAACAATGAACAACTTATGGAGAATTTTTTTAGCTTTCCAAATTTATATGTTAAATGCATGGCCACCTTCCGGAACACGGTCGGAAAAATGATAAACCATACGTTTGCCTGTACCTCGGATCTACGAAAAAACAGTCCCCTGGCCTGGTCTGACGCATATTACTAAGTCCTCAAAAGCCGTGTACACTTCTGAACTTTGAACGACTTATGGAGAATTTTCTTAGCTTTCCGAATATATATGGTTGGTGTGTTGCCACCTTCCGGAACACGGTCGGAAAAATGATAAATGGCACGGTTGCCTGTACAAGAGGATCTACCAAAAGACGGTCCCCTGGCCTGGTTTGAGGCATATTACTATGTCCCCGAAAGCCGTGTACACTTTTAAACTATAAACGACTTATGGAGAATTTTCCTGGCTTTCCGAATATATAGGTTATATGCGTGGCCACCTTCCGGAACACGGTCGGAAAAATGATAAACGATACGTTTTCCCGTACCGCGGATCTACGAAAAAACGGTCCCCTGGCCTGGTCTGAAGCATATTACTAAGTCTTTGAAAGCCGTATACACTTATGAACAATGAACGACTTATGGAGAATTTTTTTAGCTTTCCAAATTTATATGTTAAATGCGTGGCCACCTTCCGGAACACGGTCGGAAAAATGATAAACCATACGTTTGCCTGTACCGCAGATCTACGAAAAAACGTTCCCCTGGCCTGGTCTGACGCATATTAATATATCACCGAAAGCCGAGTACACTTTTAAACTATGAACGACTTATGGAGATTTCTCCTGGCTTCCCGAATATATAGGTTATATGCGTCGCCACCTTCCGGAACACGGTCGGAAAAATGATAAACGATACGATTGCCTGTATCGCGGCTCTACTAAAAAACGGTCCCCTGGCCTGGTCTGACGCATATTACTAAGTCTTTGAAAGCCGTGTACACTTATGAACAATGAACGTCTTATGGAGAATTTTTTTAGCTTTCCAAATTTATATGTTAAATGCGTGGCCACCTTCCGGAACACGGTCGGAAAAATGATAAACCATACGTTTGCCTGTACCGCAGATCTACGAAAAAACGTTCCCCTGGCCTGGTCTGACGCATATTAATATATCACCGAAAGCCGAGTACACTTTTAAACTATGAACGACTTATGGAGATTTCTCCTGGCTTCCCGAATATATAGGTTATATGCGTCGCCACCTTCCGGAACACGGTCGGAAAAATGATAAACGATACGATTGCCTGTACCGCGGCTCTACAAAAAAACGGTCCCCTGGCCTGGTTTGACGCATATTACTAAGTCTTTGTAAGCCGTGTACACTTATGAACAATGAACGTCTTATGGAGAATTTTTTTAACTTCCCAAATTTATATGTTAAATGCGTGGCCACCTTTCGGAACACAGTCGGAAAAATGATAAACGATACGATTGCCTGTACCGCGGTTCTACAAAAAAACGGTCCCCTGGGCTGGTCAGAGGTATAGTACTATATACCCGAAAACCGTGTAGACTTCTGAACTATGAATTACTTATGGAGAATTTTCTTAGCTTTCCAAATTTATATGTTAAATGCATGGCCACCTTCCGGAACACGGTCGGAAAAATGATAAACCATACGTTTGCCTGTACCGCGGATCTACGAAAAAACAGTCCCCTGGCCTGGTCTGACGCATATTACTAAGTCCTCAAAAGCCGTGTACACTTCTGAACTTTGAACGACTTATGGAGAATTTTCTTAGCTTTCCGAATATATATGGTTGGTGTGTTGCCACCTTCCAGAACACGGTCGGAAAAATGATAAATGGCACGGTTGCCTGTACAAGAGGATCTACCAAAAGACGGTCCCCTGGCCTGGTTTGAGGCATATTACTATGTCCCCGAAAGCCGTGTACACTTCTAAACTATGAACGACTTATGGAGAATTTTCTTAGCTTTCTGAATATTTATGTTTAATGTGTCGCCACCTTCCGGAACACGGACGGAAAAATGATAAACGATACGTTTGCCTGTACCGCGGCTCTACAAAAAAACGTTCCCCTGCCCTGGTCTGACGCATATTAATATATCACAGAAAGCCGAGTACACTTTTAAACTATAAACGACTTATGGAGAATTTTCCTGGCTTTCCGAATATATAGGTTATATAAGTGGCCACCTTCCGGAACACGGTCGGAAAAATGATAAACGATACGTATTCCCGTACCGCGGATCTACGAAAAAACGGTCCCCTGGCCTGGTCTGAAGCATATTACTAAGTCTTTGAAAGCCGTATACACTTATGAACAATGAACGACTTATGGAGAATTTTTTTAGCTTTCCAAATTTATATGTTAAATGCGTGGCCACCTTCCGGAACACGGTCGGAAAAATGATAAACCATACGTTTGCCTGTACCGCAGATCTACGAAAAAACGTTCCCCTGGCCTGGTCTGACGCATATTAATATATCACCGAAAGCCGAGTACACTTTTAAACTATGAACGACTTATGGAGATTTCTCCTGGCTTCCCGAATATATAGGTTATATGCGTCGCCACCTTCCGGAACACGGTCGGAAAAATGATAAACGATACGATTGCCTGTACCGCGGCTCTACAAAAAAACGGTCCGCTGGCCTGGTCTGACGCATATTACTAAGTTTTTGAAAGCCGTGTACACTTATGAACAATGAACAACTTATGGAGAATTTTTTTAGCTTTCCAAATTTATATGTTAAATGCATGGCCACCTTCCGGAACACGGTCGGAAAAATGATAAACCATACGTTTGCCTGTACCTCGGATCTACGAAAAAACAGTCCCCTGGCCTGGTCTGACGCATATTACTAAGTCCTCAAAAGCCGTGTACACTTCTGAACTTTGAACGACTTATGGAGATTTTCTTAGCTTTCCGAATATATATGGTTGGTGTGTTGCCACCTTCCGGAACACGGTCGGAAAAAGGATAAATGGCACGGTTGCCTGTACAAGAGGATCTACCAAAAGACGGTCCCCTGGCCTGGTTTGAGGCATATTACTATGTCCCCGAAAGCCGTGTACACTTTTAAACTATAAACGACTTATGGAGAATTTTCCTGGCTTTCCGAATATATAGGTTATATGCGTGGTCACCTTCATGAACACGGTCGGAAAAATGATAAACGATACGTTTTCCCGTACCGCGGATCTACGAAAAAACGGTCCCCTGGCCTGGTCTGAAGCATATTACTAAGTCTTTGAAAGCCGTATACACTTATGAACAATGAACGACTTATGGAGAATTTTTTTAGCTTTCCAAATTTATATGTTAAATGCGTGGCCACCTTCCGGAACACGGTCGGAAAAATGATAAACCATACGTTTGCCTGTACCGCAGATCTACGAAAAAACGTTCCCCTGGCCTGGTCTGACGCATATTAATATATCACCGAAAGCCGAGTACACTTTTAAACTATGAACGACTTATGGAGATTTCTCCTGGCTTCCCGAATATATAGGTTATATGCGTCGCCACCTTCCGGAACACGGTCGGAAAAATGATAAACGATACGATTGCCTGTACCGCGGCTCTACTAAAAAACGGTCCCCTGGCCTGGTCTGACGCATATTACTAAGTCTTTGAAAGCCGTGTACACTTATGAACAGTGAACGTCTTATGGAGAATTTTTTTAGCTTTCCAAATTTATATGTTAAATGCGTGGCCACCTTCCGGAACACGGTCGGAAAAATGATAAACCATACGTTTGCCTGTACCGCAGATCTACGAAAAAACGTTCCCCTGGCCTGGTCTGACGCATATTAATATATCACCGAAAGCCGAGTACACTTTTAAACTATGAACGACTTATGGAGATTTCTCCTGGCTTCCCGAATATATAGGTTATATGCGTCGCCACCTTCCGGAACACGGTCGGAAAAATGATAAACGATACGATTGCCTGTACCGCGGCTCTACGAAAAAACGGTCCCCTGGCCTGGTCTGACGCATATTACTAAGTCTTTGTAAGCCGTGTACACTTATGAACAATGAACGTCTTATGGAGAATTTTTTTAGCTTCCCAAATTTATATGTTAAATGCGTGGCCACCTTTCGGAACACAGTCGGAAAAATGATAAACGATACGATTGCCTGTACCGCGTTTCTACAAAAAAACGGTCCCCTGGGCTGGTCAGAGGTATAGTACTATATACCCGAAAACCGTGTAGACTTCTGAACTATGAATTACTTATGGAGAATTTTCTTAGCTTTCCAAATTTATATGTTAAATGCATGGCCACCTTCCGGAACACGGTCGGAAAAATGATAAACCATACGTTTGCCTGTACCGCGGATCTACGAAAAAACAGTCCCCTGGCCTGGTCTGACGCATATTACTAAGTCCTCAAAAGCCGTGTACACTTCTGAACTTTGAACGACTTATGGAGAATTTTCTTAGCTTTCCGAATATATATGGTTGGTGTGTTGCCACCTTCCGGAACACGGTCGGAAAAATGATAAATGGCACGGTTGCCTGTACAAGAGGATCTACCAAAAGACGGTCCCCTGGCCTGGTTTGAGGCATATTACTATGTCCCCGAAAGCCGTGTACACTTCTAAACTATGAACGACTTATGGAGAATTTTCTTAGCTTTCTGAATATTTATGTTTAATGTGTCGCCACCTTCCGGAATACGGGCGGAAAAATGATAAACGATACGTTTGCCTGTACCGCGGCTCTACAAAAAAACGTTCCCCTGCCCTGGTCTGACGCATATTAATATATCACAGAAAGCCGAGTACACTTTTAAACTATAAACGACTTATGGAGAATTTTCCTGGCTTTCCGAATATATAGGTTATATGCGTGGCCACCTTCCTGAACACGGTCGGAAAAATGATAAACGATACGTTTTCCCGTACCGCGGATCTACGAAAAAACGGTCCCCTGGCCTGGTCTGAAGCATATTACTAAGTCTTTGAAAGCCGTATACACTTATGAACAATGAACGACTTATGGAGAATTTTTTTAGCTTTCCAAATTTATATGTTAAATGCGTGGCCACCTTCCGGAACACGGTCGGAAAAATGATAAACCATACGTTTGCCTGTACCGCAGATCTACGAAAAAACGTTCCCCTGGCCTGGTCTGACGCATATTAATATATCACCGAAAGCCGAGTACACTTTTAAACTATGAACGACTTATGGAGATTTCTCCTGGCTTCCCGAATATATAGGTTATATGCGTCGCCACCTTCCGGAACACGGTCGGAAAAATGATAAACGATACGATTGCCTGTACTGCGGCTCTACAAAAAAACGGTCCCCTGGCCTGGTCTGACGCATATTACTAAGTCTTTGTAAGCCGTGTACACTTATGAACAATGAACGTCTTATGGAGAATTTTTTTAGCTTCCCAAATTTATATGTTAAATGCGTGGCCACCTTTCGGAACACAGTCGGAAAAATGATAAACGATACGATTGCCTGTACCGCGTTTCTACAAAAAAACGGTCCCCTGGGCTGGTCAGAGGTATAGTACTATATACCCGAAAACCGTGTAAACTTCTGAACTATGAATTACTTATGGAGAATTTTCTTAGCTTTCCAAATTTATATGTTAAATGCATGGCCACCTTCCGGAACACGGTCGGAAAAATGATAAACCATACGTTTGCCTGTACCGCGGATCTACGAAAAAACAGTCCCCTGGCCTGGTCTGACGCATATTACTAAGTCCTCAAAAGCCGTGTACACTTCTGAACTTTGAACGACTTATGGAGAATTTTCTTAGCTTTCCGAATATATATGGTTGGTGTGTTGCCACCTTCCGGAACACGGTCGGAAAAATGATAAATGGCACGGTTGCCTGTACAAGAGGATCTACCAAAAGACGGTCCCCTGGCTGGTTTGAGTTATATTACTATGTCCCCGAAAGCCGTGTACACTTCTAAACTATGAACGACTTATGGAGAATTTTCTTAGCTTTCTGAATATTTATGTTTAATGTGTCGCCACCTTCCGGAACACGGGCGGAAAAATGATAAACGATACGTTTGCCTGTACCGCGGCTCTACAATAAAACGTTCCCCTGCCCTGGTCTGACGCATATTAATATATCACAGAAAGCCGAGTACACTTTTAAACTATAAACGACTTATGGAGAATTTTCCTGGCTTTCCGAATATATAGGTTATATAAGTGGCCACCTTCCGGAACACGGTCGGAAAAATGATAAACGATACGTATTCCCGTACCGCGGATCTACGAAAAAACGGTCCCCTGGCCTGGTCTGAAGCATATTACTAAGTCTTTGAAAGCCGTATACACTTATGAACAATGAACGACTTATGGAGAATTTTTTTAGCTTTCCAAATTTATATGTTAAATGCGTGGCCACCTTCCGGAACACGGTCGGAAAAATGATAAACCATACGTTTGCCTATACCGCAGATCTACGAAAAAACGTTCCCCTGGCCTGGTGTGACGCATATTAATATATCACCGAAAGCCGAGTACACTTTTAAACTATGAACGACTTATGGAGATTTCTCCTGGCTTCCCGAATATATAGGTTATATGCGTCGGCACCTTCCGGAACACGGTCGGAAAAATGATAAACGATACGATTGCCTGTACCGCGGCTCTACAAAAAAAAACGGTCCCCTGGCCTGGTCTGACGCATATTACTAAGTCTTTGAAAGCCGTGTACACTTATGAACGATGAACAACTTATGGAGAATTTTTTTAGCTTTCCAAATTTATATGTTAAATGCATGGCCACCTTCCGGAACACGGTCGGAAAAATGATAAACCATACGTTTGCCTGTACCGCGGATCTACGAAAAAACAGTCCCCTGGCCTGGTCTGACGCATATTACTAAGTCCTCAAAAGCCGTGTACACTTCTGAACTTTGAACGACTTATGGAGAATTTTCTTAGCTTTCCGAATATATATGGTTGGTGTGTTGCCACCTTCCGGAACACGGTCGGAAAAATGATAAATGGCACGGTTGCCTGTACAAGAGGATCTACCAAAAGACGGTCCCCTGGCCTGGTTTGAGGCATATTACTATGTCCCCGAAAGCCGTGTACACTTCTAAACTATGAACGACTTATGGAGAATTTTCTTAGCTTTCTGAATATTTATGTTTAATGTGTCGCCACCTTCCGGAATACGGGCGGAAAAATGATAAACGATACGTTTGCCTGTACCGCGGCTCTACAAAAAAACGTTCCCCTGCCCTGGTCTGACGCATATTAATATATCACAGAAAGCCGAGTACACTTTTAAACTATAAACGACTTATGGAGAATTTTCCTGGCTTTCCGAATATATAGGTTATATGCGTGGCCACCTTCCTGAACACGGTCGGAAAAATGATAAACGATACGTTTTCCCGTACCGCGGATCTACGAAAAAACGGTCCCCTGGCCTGGTCTGAAGCATATTACTAAGTCTTTGAAAGCCGTATACACTTATGAACAATGAACGACTTATGGAGAATTTTTTTAGCTTTCCAAATTTATATGTTAAATGCGTGGCCACCTTCCGGAACACGGTCGGAAAAATGATAAACCATACGTTTGCCTGTACCGCAGATCTACGAAAAAACGTTCCCCTGGCCTGGTCTGACGCATATTAATATATCACCGAAAGCCGAGTACACTTTTAAACTATGAACGACTTATGGAGATTTCTCCTGGCTTCCCGAATATATAGGTTATATGCGTCGCCACCTTCCGGAACACGGTCGGAAAAATGATAAACGATACGATTGCCTGTACCGCGGCTCTACAAAAAAACGGTCCCCTGGCCTGGTCTGACGCATATTACTAAGTCTTTGTAAGCCGTGTACACTTATGAACAATGAACGTCTTATGGAGAATTTTTTTAGCTTCCCAAATTTATATGTTAAATGCGTGGCCACCTTTCGGAACCCAGTCGGAAAAATGATAAACGATACGATTGCCTGTACCGCGTTTCTACAAAAAAACGGTCCCCTGGGCTGGTCAGAGGTATAGTACTATATACCCGAAAACCGTGTAGACTTCTGAACTATGAATTACTTATGGAGAATTTTCTTAGCTTTCCAAATTTATATGTTAAATGCATGGCCACCTTCCGGAACACGGTCGGAAAAATGATAAACCATACGTTTGCCTGTACCGCGGATCTACGAAAAAACAGTCCCCTGGCCTGGTCTGACGCATATTACTAAGTCCTCAAAAGCCGTGTACACTTCTGAACTTTGAACGACTTATGGAGAATTTTCTTAGCTTTCCGAATATATATGGTTGGTGTGTTGCCACCTTCCGGAACACGGTCGGAAAAATGATAAATGGCACGGTTGCCTGTACAAGAGGATCTACCAAAAGACGGTCCCCTGGCCTGGTTTGAGGCATATTACTATGTCCCCGAAAGCCGTGTACACTTCTAAACTATGAACGACTTATGGAGAATTTTCTTAGCTTTCTGAATATTTATGTTTAATGTGTCGCCACCTTCCGGAACACGGGCGGAAAAATGATAAACGATACGTTTGCCTGTACCGCGGCTCTACAAAAAAACGTTCCCCTGCCCTGGTCTGACGCATATTAATATATCACAGAAAGCCGAGTACACTTTTAAACTATAAACGACTTATGGAGAATTTTCCTGGCTTTCCGAATATATAGGTTATATAAGTGGCCACCTTCCGGAACACGGTCGGAAAAATGATAAACGATACGTATTCCCGTACCGCGGATCTACGAAAAAACGGTCCCCTGGCCTGGTCTGAAGCATATTACTAAGTCTTTGAAAGCCGTATACACTTATGAACAATGAACGACTTATGGAGAATTTTTTTAGCTTTCCAAATTTATATGTTAAATGCGTGGCCACCTTCCGGAACACGGTCGGAAAAATGATAAACCATACGTTTGCCTATACCGCAGATCTACGAAAAAACGTTCTCCTGGCCTGGTGTGACGCATATTAATATATCACCGAAAGCCGAGTACACTTTTAAACTATGAACGACTTATGGAGATTTCTCCTGGCTTCCCGAATATATAGGTTATATGCGTCGGCACCTTCCGGAACACGGTCGGAAAAATGATAAACGATACGATTGCCTGTACCGCGGCTCTACAAAAAAAACGGTCCCCTGGCCTGGTCTGACGCATATTACTAAGTCTTTGAAAGCCGTGTACACTTATGAACGATGAACAACTTATGGAGAATTTTTTTAGCTTTCCAAATTTATATGTTAAATGCATGGCCACCTTCCGGAACACGGTCGGAAAAATGATAAACCATACGTTTGCCTGTACCTCGGATCTACGAAAAAACAGTCCCCTGGCCTGGTCTGACGCATATTACTAAGTCCTCAAAAGCCGTGTACACTTCTGAACTTTGAACGACTTATGGAGAATTTTCTTAGCTTTCCGAATATATATGGTTGGTGTGTTGCCACCTTCCGGAACACGGTCAGAAAAAAGATTAATGGCACGGTTGCCTGTACCGCGGCTCTACAAAAAAACGGTCCCCTGGCCTGGTTTGAGGCATATTACTATGTCCCCGAAAGCCGTGTACACTTCTAAACTATGAAAGACTTATGGAGAATTTTCTTAGCTTTCTGAATATTTATGTTTAATGTGTCGCCACCTTCCGGAACACGGGCGGAAAAATGATAAACGATACGTTTGCCTGTACCGCGGCTCTACAAAAAAACGTTCCCCTGCCCTGGTCTGACGCATATTAATATATCACCGAAAGCCGAGTACACTTTTAAACTATAAACGACTTATGAAGAATTTTCCTGGCTTTCCAAATATATAGGTTATATGCGTGGCCACCTTCCGGAACACCGTCGGAAAAATGATAAACGATACGTTTTCCCGTACCGCGGATCTACGAAAACACGGTCCCCTGGCCTGGTCTGACGCATATTACTAAGTCTTTGAAAGCCGTGTACACTTATGAACAATGAACGACTTATGGAGAATTTTTTTAGCTTTCCAAATTTATATGTTAAATTCGTGGCCACCTTCCGGAACACGGTCGGAAAAATGATAAACCATACGTTTGCCTGTACCGCAGATCTACGAAAAAACGTTCCCCTGGCCTGGTCTGACGCATATTAATATATCACCGAAAGCCGAGTACACTTTTAAACTATGAACGACTTATGGAGATTTCTCCTGGCTTCCCGAATATATAGGTTATATGCGTCGCCACCTTCCGGAACACGGTCGGAAAAATGATAAACGATACGATTGCCTGTACCGCGGCTCTACAAAAAAACGGTCCCCTGGCCTGGTCTGACGCATATTACTAAGTCTTTGTAAGCCGTGTACACTTATGAACAATGAACGTCTTATGGAGAATTTTTTTAGCTTCCCAAATTTATATGTTAAATGCGTGGCCACCTTTCGGAACACAGTCGGAAAAATGATAAACGATACGATTGCCTGTACCGCGTTTCTACAAAAAAACGGTCCCCTGGGCTGGTCAGAGGTATAGTACTATATACCCGAAAACCGTGTAGACTTCTGAACTATGAATTACTTATGGAGAATTTTCTTAGCTTTCCAAATTTATATGTTAAATGCATGGTCACCTTCCGGAACACGGTCGGAAAAATGATAAACCATACGTTTGCCTGTACCGCGGATCTACGAAAAAACAGTCCCCTGGCCTGGTCTGACGCATATTACTAAGTCCTCAAAAGCCGTGTACACTTCTGAACTTTGAACGACTTATGGAGAATTTTCTTAGCTTTCCGAATATATATGGTTGGTGTGTTGCCACCTTCCGGAACACGGTCGGAAAAATGATAAATGGCACGGTTGCCTGTACAAGAGGATCTACCAAAAGACGGTCCCCTGGCCTGGTTTGAGGCATATTACTATGTCCCCGAAAGCCGTGTACACTTCTAAACTATGAACGACTTATGGAGAATTTTCTTAGCTTTCTGAATATTTATGTTTAATGTGTCGCCACCTTCCGGAACACGGGCGGAAAAATGATAAACGATACGTTTGCCTGTACCGCGGCTCTACAAAAAAACGTTCCCCTGCCCTGGTCTGACGCATATTAATATATCACAGAAAGCCGAGTACACTTTTAAACTATAAACGACTTATGGAGAATTTTCCTGGCTTTCCGAATATATAGGTTATATAAGTGGCCACCTTCCGGAACACGGTCGGAAAAATGATAAACGATACGTATTCCCGTACCGCGGATCTACGAAAAAACGGTCCCCTGGCCTGGTCTGAAGCATATTACTAAGTCTTTGAAAGCCGTATACACTTATGAACAATGAACGACTTATGGAGAATTTTTTTAGCTTTCCAAATTTATATGTTAAATGCGTGGCCACCTTCCGGAACACGGTCGGAAAAATGATAAACCATACGTTTGCCTGTACCGCAGATCTACGAAAAAACGTTCCCCTGGCCTGGTCTGACGCATATTAATATATCACCGAAAGCCGAGTACACTTTTAAACTATGAACGACTTATGGAGATTTCTCCTGGCTTCCCGAATATATAGGTTATATGCGTCGGCACCTTCCGGAACACGGTCGGAAAAATGATAAACAATACGATTGCCTGTACCGCGGCTCTACAAAAAAACGGTCCCCTGGCCTGGTCTGACGCATATTACTAAGTCTTTGAAAGCCGTGTACACTTATGAACGATGAACAACTTATGGAGAATTTTTTTAGCTTTCCAAATTTATATGTAAATGCATGGCCACCTTCCGGAACATGGTCGGAAAAATGATAAACCATACGTTTGCCTGTACCTCGGATCTACGAAAAAACAGTCCCCTGGCCTGGTCTGACGCATATTACTAAGTCCTCAAAAGCCGTGTACACTTCTGAACTTTGAACGACTTATGGAGAATTTTCTTAGCTTTCCGAATATATATGGTTGGTGTGTTGCCACCTTCCGGAACACGGTCAGAAAAAAGATTAATGGCACGGTTGCCTGTACCGCGGCTCTACAAAAAAACGGTCCCCTGGCCTGGTTTGAGGCATATTACTATGTCCCCGAAAGCCGTGTACACTTCTAAACTATGAAAGACTTATGGAGAATTTTCTTAGCTTTCTGAATATTTATGTTTAATGTGTCGCCACCTTCCGGAACACGGGCGGAAAAATGATAAACGATACGTTTGCCTGTACCGCGGCTCTACAAAAAAACGTTCCCCTGCCCTGGTCTGACGCATATTAATATATCACCGAAAGCCGAGTACACTTTTAAACTATAAACGACTTATGGAGAATTTTCCTGGCTTTCCAAATATATAGGTTATATGCGTGGCCACCTTCCGGAACACCGTCGGAAAAATGATAAACGATACGTTTTCCCGTACCGCGGATCTACGAAAAAACGGTCCCCTGGCCTGGTCTGACGCATATTACTAAGTCTTTGAAAGCCGTGTACACTTATGAACAATGAACGACTTATGGAGAATTTTTTTAGCTTTCCAAATTTATATGTTAAATTCGTGGCCACCTTCCGGAACACGGTCGGAAAAATGATAAACCATACGTTTGCCTGTACCGCAGATCTACGAAAAAACGTTCCCCTGGCCTGGTCTGACGCATATTAATATATCACCGAAAGCCGAGTACACTTTTAAACTATGAACGACTTATGGAGATTTCTCCTGGCTTCCCGAATATATAGGTTATATGCGTCGGCACCTTCCGGAACACGGTCGGAAAAATGATAAACAATACGATTGCCTGTACCGCGGCTCTACAAAAAAACGGTCCCCTGGCCTGGTCTGACGCATATTACTAAGTCTTTGAAAGCCGTGTACACTTATGAACGATGAACAACTTATGGAGAATTTTTTTAGCTTTCCAAATTTATATGTAAATGCATGGCCACCTTCCGGAACATGGTCGGAAAAATGATAAACCATACGTTTGCCTGTACCTCGGATCTACGAAAAAACAGTCCCCTGGCCTGGTCTGACGCATATTACTAAGTCCTCAAAAGCCGTGTACACTTCTGAACTTTGAACGACTTATGGAGAATTTTCTTAGCTTTCCGAATATATATGGTTGGTGTGTTGCCACCTTCCGGAACACGGTCAGAAAAAAGATTAATGGCACGGTTGCCTGTACCGCGGCTCTACAAAAAAACGGTCCCCTGGGCTGGTCAGAGGTATAGTACTATATACCCGAAAACCGTGTAGACTTCTGAACTATGAATTACTTATGGAGAATTTTCTTAGCTTTCCAAATTTATATGTTAAATGCATGGCCACCTTCCGGAACACGGTCGGAAAAATGATAAACCATACGTTTGCCTGTACCGCGGATCTACGAAAAAACAGTCCCCTGGCCTGGTCTGACGCATATTACTAAGTCCTCAAAAGCCGTGTACACTTCTGAACTTTGAACGACTTATGGAGAATTTTCTTAGCTTTCCGAATATATATGGTTGGTGTGTTGCCACCTTCCGGAACACGGTCGGAAAAATGATAAATGGCACGGTTGCCTGTACAAGAGGATCTACCAAAAGACGGTCCCCTGGCCTGGTTTGAGGCATATTACTATGTCCCCGAAAGCCGTGTACACTTCTAAACTATGAACGACTTATGGAGAATTTTCTTAGCTTTCTGAATATTTATGTTTAATGTGTCGCCACCTTCCGGAACACGGGCGGAAAAATGATAAACGATACGTTTGCCTGTACCGCGGCTCTACAAAAAAACGTTCCCCTGCCCTGGTCTGACGCATATTAATATATCACAGAAAGCCGAGTACACTTTTAAACTATAAACGACTTATGGAGAATTTTCCTGGCTTTCCGAATATATAGGTTATATAAGTGGCCACCTTCCGGAACACGGTCGGAAAAATGATAAACGATACGTATTCCCGTACCGCGGATCTACGAAAAAACGGTCCCCTGGCCTGGTCTGAAGCATATTACTAAGTCTTTGAAAGCCGTATACACTTATGAACAATGAACGACTTATGGAGAATTTTTTTAGCTTTCCAAATTTATATGTTAAATGCGTGGCCACCTTCCGGAACACGGTCGGAAAAATGATAAACCATACGTTTGCCTGTACCGCAAATCTACGAAAAAACGTTCCCCTGGCCTGGTCTGACGCATATTAATATATCACCGAAAGCCGAATACACTTTTAAACTATGAACGACTTATGGAGATTTCTCCTGGCTTCCCGAATATATAGGTTATTTGCGTCGTCACCTTCCGGAACACGGTCGGAAAAATGATAAACGATACGATTGCCTGTACCGCGGCTCTACAAAAAAACGGTCCCCTGGCCTGGTCTGACGCATATTACTAAGTCTTTGAAAGCCGTGTACACTTATGAACAATGAACAACTTATGGAGAATTTTTTTAGCTTTCCAAATTTATATGTTAAATGCATGGCCACCTTCCGGAACACGGTCGGAAAAATGATAAACCATACGTTTGCCTGTACCTCGGATCTACGAAAAAACAGTCCCCTGGCCTGGTCTGACGCATATTACTAAGTCCTCAAAAGCCGTGTACACTTCTGAACTTTGAACGACTTATGGAGATTTTCTTAGCTTTCCGAATATATATGGTTGGTGTGTTGCCACCTTCCGGACCACGGTCGGAAAAATGATAAATGGCACGGTTGCCTGTACCGCGGCTCTACAAAAAAACGGTCCCCTGGCCTGGTTTGAGGCATATTACTTTGTCCCCGAAAGCCGTGTACACTTCTAAACTATGAAAGACTTATGGAGAATTTTCTTAGCTTTCTGAATATTTATGTTTAATGTGTCGCCACCTTCCGGAACACGGGCGGAAAAATGATAAACGATACGATTGCCTGTACCGCGGCTCTACAAAAAAACGGTCCGCTGGCCTGGTCAGAGGTATAGTACTATATACCCGAAAACCGTGTAGACTTCTGAACTATGAATTACTTATGGAGAATTTTCTTAGCTTTCCAAATTTATATGTTAAATGCATGGCCACCTTCCGGAACACGGTCGGAAAAATGATAAACCATACGTTTGCCTGTACCGCGGATCTACGAAAAAACAGTCCCCTGGCCTGGTCTGACGCATATTACTAAGTCCTCAAAAGCCGTGTACACTTCTGAACTTTGAACGACTTATGGAGAATTTTCTTAGCTTTCCGAATATATATGGTTGGTGTGTTGCCACCTTCCGGAACACGGTCGGAAAAATGATAAATGGCACGGTTGCCTGTACAAGAGGATCTACCAAAAGACGGTCCCCTGGCCTGGTTTGAGGCATATTACTATGTCCCCGAAAGCCGTGTACACTTCTAAACTATGAACGACTTATGGAGAATTTTCTTAGCTTTCTGAATATTTATGTTTAATGTGTCGCCACCTTCCGGAACACGGGCGGAAAAATGATAAATGATACGTTTGCCTGTACCGCGGCTCTACAAAAAAACGTTCCCCTGCCCTGGTCTGACGCATATTAATATATCACAGAAAGCCGAGTACACTTTTAAACTATAAACGACTTATGGAGAATTTTCCTGGCTTTCCGAATATATAGGTTATATAAGTGGCCACCTTCCGGAACACGGTCGGAAAAATGATAAACGATACGTATTCCCGTACCGCGGATCTACGAAAAAACGGTCCCCTGACCTGGTCTGAAGCATATTACTAAGTCTTTGAAAGCCGTATACACTTATGAACAATGAACGACTTATGAAGAATTTTTTTAGCTTTCCAAATTTATATGTTAAATGCGTGGCCACCTTCCGGAACACGGTCGGAAAAATGATAAACCATACGTTTGCCTGTACCGCAGATCTACGAAAAAACGTTCCCCTGGCCTGGTCTGACGCATATTAATATATCACCGAAAGCCGAGTACACTTTTAAACTATGAACGACTTATGGAGATTTCTCCTGGCTTCCCGAATATATAGGTTATATGCGTCGGCACCTTCCGGAACACGGTCGGAAAAATGATAAACGATACGATTGCCTGTATCGCGGCTCTACAAAAAAACGGTCCCCTGGCCTGGTCTGACGCATATTACTAAGTCTTTGAAAGCCGTGTACACTTATGAACGATGAACAACTTATGGAGAATTTTTTTAGCTTTCCAAATTTATATGTTAAATGCATGGCCACCTTCCGGAACACGGTCGGAAAAATGATAAACCATACGTTTGCCTGTACCTCGGATCTACGAAAAAACAGTCCCCTGGCCTGGTCTGACGCATATTACTAAGTCCTCAAAAGCCGTGTACACTTCTGAACTTTGAACGACTTATGGAGAATTTTCTTAGCTTTCCGAATATATATGGTTGGTGTGTTGCCACCTTCCGGAACACGGTCGGAAAAATGATAAATGGCACGGTTGCCTGTACCGCGGCTCTACAAAAAAACGGTCCCCTGGCCTGGTTTGAGGCATATTACTATGTCCCCGAAAGCCGTGTACACTTCTAAACTATGAAAGACTTATGGAGAATTTTCTTAGCTTTCTGAATATTTATGTTTAATGTGTCGCCACCTTCCGGAACACGGGCGGAAAAATGATAAACGATACGTTTGCCTGTACCGCGGCTCTACAAAAAAACGTTCCCCTGCCCTGGTCTGACGCATATTAATATATCACCGAAAGCCGAGTACACTTTTAAACTATAAACGACTTATGGAGAATTTTCCTGGCTTTCCAAATATATAGGTTATATGCGTGGCCACCTTCCGGAACACCGTCGGAAAAATGATAAACGATACGTTTTCCCGTACCGCGGATCTACGAAAAAACGGTCCCCTGGCCTGGTCTGACGCATATTACTAAGTCTTTGAAAGCCGTGTACACTTATGAACAATGAACGACTTATGGAGAATTTTTTTAGCTTTCCAAATTTATATGTTAAATTCGTGGCCACCTTCCGGAACACGGTCGGAAAAATGATAAACCATACGTTTGCCTGTACCGCAGATCTACGAAAAAACGTTCCCCTGGCCTGGTCTGACGCATATTAATATATCACCGATAGCCGAGTACACTTTTAAACTATGAACGACTTATGGAGATTTCTCCTGGCTTCCCGAATATATAGGTTATATGCGTCGCCACCTTCCGGAACACGGTCGGAAAAATGATAAACGATACGATTGCCTGTACCGCGGCTCTACTAAAAAACGGTCCCCTGGCCTGGTCTGACGCATATTACTAAGTCTTTGAAAGCCGTGTACACTTATGAACAATGAACGTCTTATGGAGAATTTTTTTAGCTTTCCAAATTTATATGTTAAATGCGTGGCCACCTTCCGGAACACGGTCGGAAAAATGATAAACCATACGTTTGCCTGTACCTCGGATCTACGATAAAACAGTCCCCTGGCCTGGTCTGACGCATATTACTAAGTCCTCAAAAGCCGTGTACACTTCTGAACTTTGAACGACTTATGGAGAATTTTCTGAGCTTTCCGAATATATATGGTTGGTGTGTTGCCACCTTCCGGAACACGGTCGGAAAAATGATAAATGGCACGGTTGCTTGTACCGCGGCTCTACAAAAAAACGGTCCCCTGGCCTGGTTTGAGGCATATTACTATGTCCCCGAAAGCCGTGTACACTTCTAAACTATGAAAGACTTATAGAGAATTTTCTTAGCTTTCTGAATATTTATGTTTAATGTGTCGCCACCTTCCGGAACACGGGCGGAAAAATGATAAACGATACGTTTTCCTGTACCGCGGCTCTACAAAAAAACGTTCCCCTGCCCTGGTCTGACGCATATTAATATATCACCGAAAGCCGAGTACACTTTTAAACTATAAACGACTTATGGAGAATTTTCCTGGCTTTCCGAATATATAGGTTATATGCGTGGCCACCTTCCGGAACACGGTCGGAAAAATGATAAACGATACGTTTTCCCGTACCGCGGATCTACGAAAAAACGGTCCCCTGGCCTGGTCTGACGCATATTACTAAGTCTTTGAAAGCCGTGTACACTTATGAACAATGAACGACTTATGGAGAATTTTTTTAGCTTTCCAAATTTATATGTTAAATGCGTGGCCACCTTCCGGAACACGGTCGGAAAAATGATAAACCATACGTTTGCCTGTACCGCAGATCTACGAAAAAACGTTCCCCTGGCCTGGTCTGACGCATATTATTATATCACCGAAAGCCGAGTACACTTTTAAACTATGAACGACTTATGGAGATTTCTCCTGGCTTCCCGAATATATAGGTTATATGTGTCGCCACCTTCCGGAACACGGTCGGAAAAATGATAAACGATACGATTGCCTGTACCGCGGCTCTACTAAAAAACGGTCCCCTGGCCTGGTCTGACGCATATTACTAAGTCTTTGAAAGCCGTGTACACTTATGAACAATGAACGTCTTATGGAGAATTTTTTTAGCTTTCCAAATTTATATGTTAAATGCGTGGCCACCTTCCGGAACACGGTCGGAAAAATGATAAACCATACGTTTGCCTGTACCGCAGATCTACGAAAAAACGTTCCCCTGGCCTGGTCTGACGCATATTAATATATCACCGAAAGCCGAGTACACTTTTAAACTATGAACGACTTATGGAGATTTCTCCTGGCTTCCCGAATATATAGGTTATATGCGTCGCCACCTTCCGGAACACGGTCGGAAAAATTTTAAACGATACGATTGCCTGTACCGCGGCTCTACAAAAAAACGGTCCCCTGGCCTGGTCTGACGCATATTACTAAGTCTTTGAAAGCCGTGTACACTTATGAACAATGAACGTCTTATGGAGAATTTTTTTAGCTTCCCAAATTTATATGTTAAATGCGTGGCCACCTTTCGGAACACAGTCGGAAAAATGATAAACGATACGATTGCCTGTACCGCGGTTCTACAAAAAAACGGTCCCCTGGGCTGGTCAGAGGTATAGTACTATATACCCGAAAACCGTGTAGACTTCTGAACTATGAATTACTTATGGAGAATTTTCTTAGCTTCCCAAATATATATGGTTGGTGTGTTGCCACCTTCCGGAACACGGTCGGAAAAATGATAAACGATACGTTTTCCTGTACCGCGGATCTACGAAAAAACAGTCCCCTGGCCTGGTCTGACGCATATTACTAAGTCCTCAAAAGCCGTGTACACTTCTGAACTTTGAACGACTTATGGAGAATTTTCTTAGCTTTCCGAATATATATGGTTGGTGTGTTGCCACCTTCCGGAACACGGTCGGAAAAATGATAAATGGCACGGTTGCCTGTACCGCGGCTCTACAAAAAAACGGTCCCCTGGCCTGGTTTGAGGCATATTACTATGTCCCCGAAAGCCGTGTACACTTCTAAACTATGAAAGACTTATGGAGAATTTTCTTAGCTTTCTGAATATTTATGTTTAATGTGTCGCCACCTTCCGGAACACGGTCGGAAAAATGATAAACGATACGTTTTCCCGTACCGCGGATCTACGAAAAAACGGTCCCCTGGCCTGGTCTGACGCATATTACTAAGTCTTTGAAAGCCGTGTACACTTATGAACAATGAACGACTTATGGAGAATTTTTTTAGCTTTCCAAATTTATATGTTAAATGCGTGGTCACCTTCCGGAACACGGTCGGAAAAATGATAAACCATACGTTTGCCTGTACCGCGGCTCTACAAAAAAACGTTCCCCTGCCCTGGTCTGACGCATATTAATATATCACCGAAAGCCGAGTACACTTTTAAACTATGAACGACTTATGGAGATTTCTCCTGGCTTCCCGAATATATAGGTTATATGCGTCGCCACCTTCCGGAACACGGTCGGAAAAATGATAAACGATACGATTGCCTGTACCGCGGCTCTAAAAAAAACGGTCCCCTGGCCTGGTCTGACGCATATTACTAAGTCTTTGAAAGCCGTGTACACTTATGAACAATGAACGTCTTATGGAGAATTTTTTTAGCTTTCCAAATTTATATGTTAAATGCGTGGCCACCTTCCGGATCACGGTCGGAAAAATGATAAACCATACGTTTGCCTGTACCTCGGATCTACGATAAAACAGTCCCCTGGCCTGGTTTGAGGCATATTACTATGTCTCCGAAAGCCGTGTACACTTCTAAACTATGAAAGACTTATGGAGAATTTTCTTAGCTTTCTGAATATTTATGTTTAATGTGTCGCCACCTTCCGGAACACGGGCGGAAAAATGATAAACGATACGTTTGCCTGTACCGCGGCTCTACAAAAAAACGTTCCCCTGCCCTGGTCTGACGCATATTAATATATCACCGAAAGCCGAGTACACTTTTAAACTATAAACGACTTATGGAGAATTTTCCTGGCTTTCCGAATATATAGGTTATATGCGTGGCCACCTTCCGGAACACGGTCGGAAAAATGATAAACGATACGTTTTCCCGCACCGCGGATCTACGAAAAAACGGTCCCCTGGCCTGGTCTGACGCATATTACTAAGTCTTTGAAAGCCGTGTACACTTATGAACAATGAACGACTTATGGAGAATTTTTTTAGCTTTCCAAATTTATATGTTAAATGCGTGGCCACCTTCCGGAACACGGTCGGAAAAATGATAAACCATACGTTTGCCTGTACCGCAGATCTACGAAAAAACGTTCCCCTGGCCTGGTCTGACGCATATTATTATATCACCGAAAGCCGAGTACACTTTTAAACTATGAACGACTTATGGAGATTTCTCCTGGCTTCCCGAATATATAGGTTATATGCGTCGCCACCTTCCGGAACACGGTCGGAAAAATGATAAACGATACGATTGCCTGTACCGCGGCTCTACTAAAAAACGGTCCCCTGGCCTGGTCTGACGCATATTACTAAGTCTTTGAAAGCCGTGTACACTTATGAACAATGAACGTCTTATGGAGAATTTTTTTAGCTTTCCAAATTTATATGTTAAATGCGTGGCCACCTTCCGGAACACGGTCGGAAAAATGATAAACCATACGTTTGCCTGTACCGCAGATCTACGAAAAAACGTTCCCCTGGCCTGGTCTGACGCATATTAATATATCACCGAAAGCCGAGTACACTTTTAAACTATGAACGACTTATGGAGATTTCTCCTGGCTTCCCGAATATATAGGTTATATGCGTCGCCACCTTCCGGAACACGGTCGGAAAAATTTTAAACGATACGATTGCCTGTACCGCGGCTCTACAAAAAAACGGTCCCCTGGCCTGGTCTGACGCATATTACTAAGTCTTTGAAAGCCGTGTACACTTATGAACAATGAACGTCTTATGGAGAATTTTTTTAGCTTCCCAAATTTATATGTTAAATGCGTGGCCACCTTTCGGAACACAGTCGGAAAAATGATAAACGATACGATTGCCTGTACCGCGGTTCTACAAAAAAACGGTCCCCTGGGCTGGTCAGAGGTATAGTACTATATACCCGAAAACCGTGTAGACTTCTGAACTATGAATTACTTATGGAGAATTTTCTTAGCTTCCCAAATATATATGGTTGGTGTGTTGCCACCTTCCGGAACACGGTCGGAAAAATGATAAACGATACGTTTTCCTGTACCGCGGATCTACGAAAAAACGGTCCCCTGGGCTGGTCAGAGGTATAATACTATATACCCGAAAACCGTGTAGACTTCTGAACTATTAATTACTTATGGAGAATTTTCTTAGCTTCCCAAATATATATGGTTGGTGTGTTGCCACCTTCCGGAACACGGTCGGAAAAATGATAAACGATACGATTGCCTGTACCGCGGATCTACGAAAAAACGGTCCCCTGGCCTGGTCTGACGCACATTACTAAGTCCTCGAAAGCCGTGTACACTTCTGAACTAAGAACGACTTATGGAGAATTTTCCTGGCTTTCCGAATATATAGGTTATATGCGTGGCCACCTTCCGGAACAAGATCGGAAAAATGATAAACGATACGTTTTCCTGTACCGCGGATCTACGAAAAAACGGTCCCCTGGCCTGGTCTGACGCATATTACTAAGTCTTTGAAAGCCGTGTACACTTATGAACAATGAACAACTTATGGAGAATTTTTTTAGCTTTCCAAATTTATATGATAAATGCATGGCCACCTTCCGGAACACGGTCGGAAAAATGATAAATGGCACGGTTGCCTGTACAAGAGGGTCTACCAAAAGACGGTCCCCTGGCCTGGTTTGTTGCATATTACTATGTCCCCAAAAGCCGTGTACACTTCTAAACTATGAACGACTTATGGAGAATTTTCTTAGCTTTCTGAATATTTATGTTTAATGTGTCGCCACTTTCCGGAACACGGGCGGAAAAATGATAAACGATACGTTTGCCTGTACCGCGGCTCTACAAAAAAACGTTCCCCTGCCCTGGTCTGACGCATATTAATATATCACCGAAAGCCGAGTACACTTTTAAACTATAAACGACTTATGGAGAATTTTCCTGGCTTTCCGAAAATATAGGTTATATGCGTGGCCACCTTCCGGAACACGGTCGGAAAAATGATAAACGATACGTTTTCCTGTACCGTGGATCTACGAAAAAACAGTCCCCTGGCCTGGTCTGACGCATATTACTAAGTCTTTGAAAGCCGTGTACACTTATGAACAATGAACGACTTATGGAGAATTTTTTTAGCTTTCCAAATTTATATGTTAAATGCGTGGCCACTTTCCGGAACACGGTCGGAAAAATGATAAACCATACGTTTGCCTGTACCGCGGCTCTACAAAAAAACGGTCCCTTGGCCTGGTTTGAGGCATATTACTATGTCTCCGAAAGCCGTGTTCACTTCTAAACTATGAACGACTTATGGAGAATTTTCTTAGCTTTCTGAATATTTATGTTTAATGTGTCGCCACCTTCCGGAACACGGTCGGAAAAATGATAAACGATACGATTGCCTGTACCGCGGCTCTACTCAAAAACGGTCCCCTGGCCTGGTCTGACGCATATTACTAAGTCTTTGAAAGCCGTGTACACTTATGAACAATGAACGTCTTATGGAGAATTTTTTTAGCTTTCCAAATTTATATGTTAAATGCGTGGCCACCTTCCGGAACACGGTCGGAAAAATGATAAACCATACGTTTGCCTGTACCGCAGATCTACGAAAAAACGTTCCCCTGGCCTGGTCTGACGCATATTAATATATCACCGAAAGCCGAGTACACTTTTAGACTATGAACGACTTATGGAGATTTCTCCTGGCTTCCCGAATATATAGGTTATATGCGTCGCCACCTTCCGGAACACGGTCGGAAAAATGATAAACGATACGATTGCCTGTACCGCGGCTCTACAAAAAAACGGTCCCCTGGCCTGGTCTGACGCATATTACTAAGTCTTTGTAAGCCGTGTACACTTATGAACAATGAACGTCTTATGGAGAATTTTTTTAGCTTCCCAAATTTATATGTTAAATGCGTGGCCACCTTTCGGAACACAGTCGGAAAATGATAAACGATACGATTGCCTGTACCGCGGTTCTACAAAAAAACGGTCCCCTGGGCTGGTCAGAGGTATAGTACTATATACCCGAAAACCGTGTAGACTTCTGAACTATGAATTACTTATGGAGAATTTTCTTAGCTTTCCAAATTTATATGTTAAATGCATGGCCACCTTCCGGAACACGGTCGGAAAAATGATAAACCATACGTTTGCCTGTACCGCGGATCTACGAAAAAACAGTCCCCTGGCCTGGTCTGACGCATATAACTAAGTCCTCAAAAGCCGTGTACACTTCTGAACTTTGAACGACTTATGGAGAATTTTCTTAGCTTTCCGAATATATATGGTTGGTGTGTTGCCACCTTCCGGAACACGGTCGGAAAAATGATAAATGGCACGGTTGCCTGTACAAGAGGATCTACCAAAAGACGGTCCCCTGGCCTGGTTTGAGGCATATTACTATGTCCCCGAAAGCCGTGTACACTTCTAAACTATGAACGACTTATGGAGAATTTTCTTAGCTTTCTGAATATTTATGTTTAATGTGTCGCCACCTTCCGGAACACGGGCGGAAAAATGATAAATGATACGTTTGCCTGTACCGCGGCTCTACAAAAAAACGTTCCCCTGCCCTGGTCTGACGCATATTAATATATCACAGAAAGCCGAGTACACTTTTAAACTATAAACGACTTATGGAGAATTTTCCTGGCTTTCCGAATATATAGGTTATATAAGTGGCCACCTTCCGGAACACGGTCGGAAAAATGATAAACGATACGTTTTCCCGTACCGCGGATCTACGAAAAAACGGTCCCCTGGCCTGGTCTGAAGCATATTACTAAGTCTTTGAAAGCCGTATACACTTATGAACTATGAACGACTTATGGAGAATTTTTTTAGCTTTCCAAATTTATATGTTAAATGCGTGGCCACCTTCCGGAACACGGTCGGAAAAATGATAAACCATACGTTTGCCTGTACCGCAGATCTACGAAAAAACGTTCCCCTGGCCTGGTCTGACGCATATTAATATATCACCGAAAGCCGAGTACACTTTTAAACTATGAACGACTTATGGAGATCTCTCCTGGCTTCCCGAATATATAGGTTAAATGCGTGGCCACCTTTCGGAACACAGTCGGAAAAATGATAAACGATACGATTGCCTGTACCGCGGTTCTACAAAAAAACGGTCCCCTGGGCTGGTCAGAGGTATAGTACTATATACCCGAAAACCGTGTAGACTTCTGAACTATGAATTACTTATGGAGAATTTTCTTAGCTTCCCAAATATATATGGTTGGTGTGTTGCCACCTTCCGGAACACGGTTGGAAAAATGATAAACGATACGTTTTCCTGTACCGCGGATCTACGAAAAAACGGTCCCCTGGGCTGGTCAGAGGTATAATACTATATACCCGAAAACCGTGTAGACTTCTGAACTATGAATGACTTATGGAGAATTTTCTTAGCTTCCCAAATATATATGGTTAGTGTGTTTCCACCTTCCGGAACACGGTCGGAAAAATGATAAACGATACGATTGCCTGTACCGCGGATCTACGAAAAAACGGTCCCCTGGCCTGGTCTGACGCATATTACTAAGTCCTCGAAAGCCGTGTACACTTCTGAACTAAGAACGACTTATGGAGAATTTTCCTGGCTTTCCGAAAATATAGGTTATATGCGTGGCCACCTTCCGGAACAAGATCGGAAAAATGATAAACGATACGTTTTCCTGTACCGCGGATCTACGAAAAAACGGTCCCCTGGCCAGGTCTGACGCATATTACTAAGTCTTTGAAAGCCGTGTACACTTATGAAAAATGAACAACTTATGGAGAATTTTTTTAGCTTTCCAAATTTATATGATAAATGCATGGCCACCTTCCGGAACACGGTCGGAAAAATGATAAACGATACGTTTGCCTGTACCGCGGCTCTACAAAAAAACGGTCCCCTGGCCTGGTTTGAGGCATATTACTATGTCTCCGAAAGCCGTGTTCACTTCTAAACTATGAACGACTTATGGAGAATTTTCTTAGCTTTCTGAATATTTATGTTTAATGTGTCGCCACTTTCCGGAACACGGGCGGAAAAATGATAAACGATACGTTTGCCTGTACCGCGGGTCTACAAAAAAACGTTCCCCTGCCCTGGTCTGCCGCATATTAATATATCACCGAAAGCCGAGTACACTTTTAAACTATAAACGACTTATGGAGAATTTTCCTGGCTTTCTGAATATATAAGTTATATGCGTGGCCACCTTCCGGAACACGGTCGGAAAAATGATAAACGATACGTTTTCTTGTACCGCGGATCTACGAAAAAACGGTCCCCTGGCCTGGTCTGACGCATATTACTAAGTCTTTGAAAGCCGTGTACACTTATGAACAATGAGCGACTTATGGAGAATTTTTTTAGCTTTTCGAATATATATGGTTGGTGTGTTGCCACCTTCCGGAACACGGTCGGAAAAATGATAAATGGCACGGTTGCCTGTACAAGAGGATCTACCAAAAGACGGTCCCCTGGCCTGGTTTGAGGCATATTACTATGTCCCCGAAAGCCGTGTACACTTCTAAACTATGAACGACTTATGGAGAATTTTCTTAGCTTTCTGAATATTTATGTTTAATGTGTCGCCACCTTCCGGAACACGGGCAGAAAAATGATAAACGATACGTTTGCCTATACCGCGGCTCTACAAAAAAACGTTCCCCTGCCCTGGTCTGACGCATATTAATATATCACCGAAAGCCGAGTACACTTTTAAACTATAAACGACTTATGGAGAATTTTCCTGGCTTTCCGAATATATAGGTTATATGCGTGGCCACCTTCCGGAACACGGTCGGAAAAATGATAAACGATACGTTTTCCTGTACCGTGGATCTACGAAAAAACGGTCCCCTGGCCTGGTCTGACGCATATTACTAAGTCTTTGAAAGCCGTGTACACTTATGAACAATGAACGACTTATGGAGAATTTTTTTAGCTTTCCAAATTTATATGTTAAATGCGTGGCCACCTTCCGGAACACGGTCGGAAAAATGATAAACCATACGTTTGCCTGTACCGCGGATCTACGAAAAAACGTTTCCCTGGCCTGGTCTGACGCATATTAATATATCACCGAAAGCCGAGTACACTTTTAAACTATGAACGACTTATGGAGATTTCTTCTGGCTTCCCGAATATATAGGTTATATGCGTCGCCACCTTCCGGAACACGGTCGGAAAAATGATAAACGATACGATTGCCTGTACCGCGGCTCTACAAAAAAACGGTCCCCTGGCCTGGTCTGACGCATATTACTATGTCTCCGTAAGCCGTGTTCACTTCTAAACTATGAACGACTTATGGAGAATTTTCTTAGCTTTCTGAATATTTATATTTAATGTGTCGCCACTTTCCGGAACACTGGCGGAAAAATGATAAACGATACGTTTGCCTGTACCGCGGCTCTACAAAAAAACGTTCCCCTGCCCTGGTCTGACGCATATAACTAAGTCCTCAAAAGCCGTGTACACTTCTGAACTTTGAACGACTTATGGAGAATTTTCTTAGCTTTCCGAATATATATGGTTGGTGTGTTGCCACCTTCCGGAACACGGTCGGAAAAATGATAAATGGCACGGTTGCCTGTACAAGAGGATCTACCAAAAGACGGTCCCCTGGCCTGGTTTGAGGCATATTACTATGTCCCCGAAAGCCGTGTACACTTCTAAACTATGAACGACTTATGGAGAATTTTCTTAGCTTTCTGAATATTTATGTTTAATGTGTCGCCACCTTCCGGAACACGGGCGGAAAAATGATAAACGATACGTTTGCCTGTACCGCGGCTCTACAAAAAAACGTTCCCCTGCCCTGGTCTGACGCATATTAATATATCACAGAAAGCCGAGTACACTTTTAAACTATAAACGACTTATGGAGAATTTTCCTGGCTTTCCGAATATATAGGTTATATAAGTGGCCACCTTCCGGAACACGGTCGGAAAAATGATAAACGATACGTTTTCCCGTACCGCGGATCTACGAAAAAACGGTCCCCTGGCCTGGTCTGAAGCATATTACTAAGTCTTTGAAAGCCGTATACACTTATGAACAATGAACAACTTATGGAGAATTTTTTTAGCTTTCCAAATTTATATGTTAAATGCGTGGCCACCTTCCGGAACACGGTCGGAAAAATGATAAACCATACGTTTGCCTGTACCGCAGATCTACGAAAAAACGTTCCCCTGGCCTGGTCTGACGCATATTAATATATCACCGAAAGCCGAGTACACTTTTAAACTATGAACGACTTATGGAGATTTCTCCTGGCTTCCCGAATATATAGGTTAAATGCGTGGCCACCTTTCGGAACACAGTCGGAAAAATGATAAACGATACGATTGCCTGTACCGCGGTTCTACAAAAAAACGGTCCCCTGGGCTGGTCAGAGGTATAGTACTATATACCCGAAAACCGTGTAGACTTCTGAACTATGAATTACTTATGGAGAATTTTCTTAGCTTCCCAAATATATATGGTTGGTGTGTTGCCACCTTCCGGAACACGGTCGGAAAAATGATAAACGATACGTTTTCCTGTACCGCGGATCTACGAAAAAACGGTCCCCTGGGCTGGTCAGAGGTATAATACTATATACCCGAAAACCGTGTAGACTTCTGAACTATGAATTACTTATGGAGAATTTTCTTAGCTTCCCAAATATATATGGTTGGTGTGTTGCCACCTTCCGGAACACGGTCGGAAAAATGATAAACGATACGATTGCCTGTACCGCGGATCTACGAAAAAACGGTCCCCTGGCCTGGTCTGACGCATATTACTAAGTCCTCGAAAGCCGTGTACACTTCTGAACTAAGAACGACTTATGGAGAATTTTCCTGGCTTTCCGAAAATATAGGTTATATGCGTGGCCACCTTCCGGAACAAGATCGGAAAAATGATAAACGATACGTTTTCCTGTACCGCGGATCTACGAAAAAACGGTCCCCTGGCCTGGTCTGACGCATATTACTAAGTCTTTGAAAGCCGTGTACACTTATGAAAAATGAACAACTTATGGAGAATTTTTTTAGCTTTCCAAATTTATATGATAAATGCATGGCCACCTTCCGGAACACGGTCGGAAAAATGATAAACCATACGTTTGCCTGTACCGCGGATCTACGAAAAAACAGTCCCCTGGCCTGGTCTGACGCATATGACTAAGTCCTCAAAAGCCGTGTACACTTCTGAACTTTGAACGACTTATGGAGAATTTTCTGATCTTTCCGAATATATATGGTTGGTGTGTTGCCACCTTCCGGAACACGGTCGGAAAAATGATAAATGGCACGGTTGCCTGTACAAGAGGGTCTACCAAAAGACGGTCCCCTGGCCTGGTTTGTTGCATATTACTATGTCCCCAAAAGCCGTGTACACTTCTAAACTATGAACGACTTATGGAGAATTTTCTTAGCTTTCTGAATATTTATGTTTAATGTGTCGCCACTTTCCGGAACACGGGCGGAAAAATGATAAACGATACGTTTGCCTGTACCGCGGCTCTACAAAAAAACGTTCCCCTGCCCTGGTCTGACGCATATTAATATATCACCGAAAGCCGAGTACACTTTTAAACTATAAACGACTTATGGAGAATTTTCCTGGCTTTCCGAATATATAGGTTATATGCGTGGCCACCTTCCGGAACACGGTCGGAAAAATGATAAACGATACGTTTTCCTGTACCGTGGATCTACGAAAAAACAGTCCCCTGGCCTGGTCTGACGCATATTACTAAGTCTTTGAAAGCCGTGTACACTTATGAACAATGAACGACTTATGGAGAATTTTTTTAGCTTTCCAAATTTATATGTTAAATGCGTGGCCACTTTCCGGAACACGGTCGGAAAAATGATAAACCATACGTTTGCCTGTACCGCGGCTCTACAAAAAAAACGGTCCCTTGGCCTGGTTTGAGGCATATTACTATGTCTCCGAAAGCCGTGTTCACTTCTAAACTATGAACGACTTATGGAGAATTTTCTTAGCTTTCTGAATATTTATGTTTAATGTGTCGCCACTTTCCGGAACACGGGCGGAAAAATGATAAACGATACGTTTGCCTGTACCGCGGCTCTACAAAAAAAACGTTCCCCTGCCCTGGTCTGACGCATATTAATATATCACCGAAAGCCGAGTACACTTTTAAACTATAAACGACTTATGGAGAATTTTCCTGGCTTTCTGAATATATAGGTTATATGCGTGGCCACCTTCTTGAACACGGTCGGAAAAATGATAAACGAGACGTTTTCCTGTACCGCGGATCTACGAAAAAACGGTCCCCTGGGCTGGTCAGAGGTATAATACTATAAACCCGAAAACCGTGTAGACTTCTGAACTATGAATTACTTACGGAGAATTTTCTTAGCTTCCCAAATATATATGGTTGGTGTGTTGCCACCTTCCGGAACACGGTCGGAAAAATGAAAAACGATACGATTGCCTGTACCGTGGATCTACGAAAAAACGGTCCCCTGGCCTGGTCTGACGCATATTACTAAGTCCTCGAAAGCCGTGTACACTTCTAAACTAAGAACGACTTATGGAGAATTTTCCTGGCTTTCCGAATATATAGGTTATATGCGTGGCCACCTTCCGGAACACGGTCGGAAAAATGATAAACGATACGTTTTCCTGTACCGCGGATCTACGAAAAAACGGTCCCCTGGCCTGGTCTGACGCATATTAATATATCACCGAAAGTCGAGTACACTTTTAAACTATGAACTACTTATGGAGATTTCCCCTGGCTTCCCGAATATATAGGTTATATGCGTCGCCACCTTCCGGAACACGGTCGGAAAAATGATAAACGTTACGATTGCCTGTACCGCGGCTCTACAAAAAAACGGTCCGCTGGCCTGGTCTGACGCATATTACTAAGTTTTTGAAAGCCGTGTACACTTATGAACAATGAACAACTTATGGAGAATTTTTTTAGCTTTCCAAATTTATATGATAAATGCATGGCCACCTTCCGGAACACGGTCGGAAAAATGATAAACGATACGTTTGCCTGTACCGCGGCTCTACAAAAAAACGGTCCCCTGGCCTGGTTTGAGGCATATTACTATGTCTCCGAAAGCCGTGTTCACTTCTAAACTATGAACGACTTATGGAGAATTTTCTTAGCTTTCTGAATATTTATGTTTAATGTGTCGCCACTTTCCGGAACACGGGCGGAAAAATGATAAACGATACGTTTGCCTGTACCGCGGCTCTACAAAAAAACGTTCCCCTGCCCTGGTCTGCCGCATATTAATATATCACCGAAAGCCGAGTACACTTTTAAACTATAAACGACTTATGGAGAATTTTCCTGGCTTTCTGAATATATAAGTTATATGCGTGGCCACCTTCCGGAACACGGTCGGAAAAATGATAAACGATACGTTTTCTTGTACCGCGGATCTACGAAAAAACGGTCCCCTGGCCTGGTCTGACGCATATTACTAAGTCTTTGAAAGCCGTGTACACTTATGAACAATGAGCGACTTATGGAGAATTTTTTTAGCTTTTCGAATATATATGGTTGGTGTGTTGCCACCTTCCGGAACACGGTCGGAAAAATGATAAATGGCACGGTTGCCTGTACAAGAGGATCTACCAAAAGACGGTCCCCTGGCCTGGTTTGAGGCATATTACTATGTCCCCGAAAGCCGTGTACACTTCTAAACTATGAACGACTTATGGAGAATTTTCTTAGCTTTCTGAATATTTATGTTTAATGTGTCGCCACCTTCCGGAACACGGGCAGAAAAATGATAAACGATACGTTTGCCTATACCGCGGCTCTACAAAAAAACGTTCCCCTGCCCTGGTCTGACGCATATTAATATATCACCGAAAGCCGAGTACACTTTTAAACTATAAACGACTTATGGAGAATTTTCCTGGCTTTCCGAATATATAGGTTATATGCGTGGCCACCTTCCGGAACACGGTCGGAAAAATGATAAACGATACGTTTTCCTGTACCGTGGATCTACGAAAAAACGGTCCCCTGGCCTGGTCTGACGCATATTACTAAGTCTTTGAAAGCCGTGTACACTTATGAACAATGAACGACTTATGGAGAATTTTTTTAGCTTTCCAAATTTATATGTTAAATGCGTGGCCACCTTCCGGAACACGGTCGGAAAAATGATAAACCATACGTTTGCCTGTACCGCGGATCTACGAAAAAACGTTTCCCTGGCCTGGTCTGACGCATATTAATATATCACCGAAAGCCGAGTACACTTTTAAACTATGAACGACTTATGGAGATTTCTTCTGGCTTCCCGAATATATAGGTTTTATGCGTCGCCACCTTCCGGAACACGGTCGGAAAAATGATAAACGATACGATTGCCTGTACCGCGGCTCTACAAAAAAAACGGTCCCCTGGCCTGGTCTGACGCATATTACTAAGTCTTTGAAAGCCGTGTACACTTATGAACAATGAACGACTTATGGAGAATTTTTTTAGCTTTCCAAATTTATATGTTAAATGCGTGGCCACTTTCCGGAACACGGTCGGAAAAATGATAAACCATACGTTTGCCTGTACCGCGGCTCTACAAAAAAAACGGTCCCCTGGCCTGGTTTGAGGCATATTACTATGTCTCCGTAAGCCGTGTTCACTTCTAAACTATGAACGACTTATGGAGAATTTTCTTAGCTTTCTGAATATTTATGTTTAATGTGTCGCCACTTTCCGGAACACTGGCGGAAAAATGATAAACGATACGTTTGCCTGTACCGCGGCTCTACAAAAAAACGTTCCCCTGCCCTGGTCTGACGCATATTAATAAATTACCGAAAGCCGAGTACACTTATGAACAATGAACGACTTATGGAGAATTTTTTAAGCTTTCCGAATATATATGGTTGGTGTGTTGCCACCTTCCGGAACACGGTCGGAAAAATGATAAATGGCACGGTTGCCTGTACAAGAGGATCTACCAAAAGACGGTCCCCTGGCCTGGATTGAGGCATATAACTATGTCCCCGAAAGCCGTGTACACTTCTAAACTATGAAAGACTTATGGAGAATTTTCTTAGCTTTCTGAATATTTATGTTTAATGTGTCGCCACCTTCCGGAACACGGGCGGAAAAATGATAAACGATACGTTTGCCTGTACCGCGGCTCTACAAAAAAACGTTCCCCTGCCCTGGTCTGACGCATATTAATATATCACCGAAAGCCGAGTACACTTTTAAACTATAAACGACTTATGGAGAATTTTCCTGGCTTTCCGAATATATAGGTTATATGCGTGGCCACCTTCCGGAACACGGTCGGAAAAATGATAAACGATACGTTTTCCCGCACCGCGGATCTACGAAAAAACGGTCCCCTGGCCTGGTCTGACGCATATTACTAAGTCTTTGAAAGCCGTGTACACTTATGAACAATGAACGACTTATGGAGAATTTTTTTAGCTTTCCAAATTTATATGTTAAATGCGTGGTCACCTTCCGGAACACGGTCGGAAAAATGATAAACCATACGTTTGCCTGTACCGCAGATCTACGAAAAAACGTTCCCCTGGCCTGGTCTGACGCATATTATTATATCACCGAAAGCCGAGTACACTTTTAAACTATGAACGACTTATGGAGATTTCTCCTGGCTTCCCGAATATATAGGTTATATGCGTCGCCACCTTCCGGAACACGGTCGGAAAAATGATAAACGATACGATTGCCTGTACCGCGGCTCTACTAAAAAACGGTCCCCTGGCCTGGTCTGACGCATATTACTAAGTCTTTGAAAGCCGTGTACACTTATGAACAATGAACGTCTTATGGAGAATTTTTTTAGCTTTCCAAATTTATATGTTAAATGCGTGGCCACCTTCCGGAACACGGTCGGAAAAATGATAAACCATACGTTTGCCTGTACCGCGGATCTACGAAAAAACGTTTCCCTGGCCTGGTCTGACGCATATTAATATATCACCGAAAGCCGAGTACACTTTTAAACTATGAACGACTTATGGAGATTTCTTCTGGCTTCCCGAATATATAGGTTATATGCGTCGCCACCTTCCGGAACACGGTCGGAAAAATGATAAACGATACGATTGCCTGTACCGCGGCTCTACAAAAAAACGGTCCCCTGGCCTGGTCTGACGCATATTACTAAGTCTTTGAAAGCCGTGTACACTTATGAACAATGAACGACTTATGGAGAATTTTTTTAGCTTTCCAAATTTATATGTTAAATGCGTGGCCACTTTCCGGAACACGGTCGGAAAAATGATAAACCATACGTTTGCCTGTACCGCGGCTCTACAAAAAAACGGTCCCCTGGCCTGGTTTGAGGCATATTACTATGTCTCCGTAAGCCGTGTTCACTTCTAAACTATGAACGACTTATGGAGAATTTTCTTAGCTTTCTGAATATTTATGTTTAATGTGTCGCCACTTTCCGGAACACTGGCGGAAAAATGATAAACGATACGTTTGCCTGTACCGCGGCTCTACAAAAAAACGTTCCCCTGCCCTGGTCTGACGCATATTAATAAATTACCGAAAGCCGAGTACACTTATGAACAATGAACGACTTATGGAGAATTTTTTAAGCTTTCCGAATATATATGGTTGGTGTGTTGCCACCTTCCGGAACACGGTCGGAAAAATGATAAATGGCACGGTTGCCTGTACAAGAGGATCTACCAAAAGACGGTCCCCTGGCCTGGTTTGAGGCATATTACTATGTCCCCGAAAGCCGTGTACACTTCTAAACTATGAAAGACTTATGGAGAATTTTCTTAGCTTTCTGAATATTTATGTTTAATGTGTCGCCACCTTCCGGAACACGGGCGGAAAAATGATAAACGATACGTTTGCCTGTACCGCGGCTCTACAAAAAAACGTTCCCCTGCCCTGGTCTGACGCATATTAATATATCACCGAAAGCCGAGTACACTTTTAAACTATAAACGACTTATGGAGAATTTTCCTGGCTTTCCGAATATATAGGTTATATGCGTGGCCACCTTCCGGAACACGGTCGGAAAAATGATAAACGATACGTTTTCCCGCACCGCGGATCTACGAAAAAACGGTCCCCTGGCCTGGTCTGACGCATATTACTAAGTCTTTGAAAGCCGTGTACACTTATGAACAATGAACGACTTATGGAGAATTTTTTTAGCTTTCCAAATTTATATGTTAAATGCGTGGTCACCTTCCGGAACACGGTCGGAAAAATGATAAACCATACGTTTGCCTGTACCGCAGATCTACGAAAAAACGTTCCCCTGGCCTGGTCTGACGCATATTATTATATCACCGAAAGCCGAGTACACTTTTAAACTATGAACGACTTATGGAGATTTCTCCTGGCTTCCCGAATATATAGGTTATATGCGTCGCCACCTTCCGGAACACGGTCGGAAAAATGATAAACGATACGATTGCCTGTACCGCGGCTCTACTAAAAAACGGTCCCCTGGCCTGGTCTGACGCATATTACTAAGTCTTTGAAAGCCGTGTACACTTATGAACAATGAACGTCTTATGGAGAATTTTTTTAGCTTTCCAAATTTATATGTTAAATGCGTGGCCACCTTCCGGAACACGGTCGGAAAAATGATAAACCATACGTTTGCCTGTACCGCAGATCTACGAAAAAACGTTCCCCTGGCCTGGTCTGACGCATATTAATATATCACCGAAAGCCGAGTACACTTTTAAACTATGAACGACTTATGGAGATTTCTCCTGGCTTCCCGAATATATAGGTTATATGCGTCGCCACCTTCCGGAACACGGTCGGAAAAATTTTAAACGATACGATTGCCTGTACGGCGGCTCTACAAAAAAACGGTCCCCTGGCCTGGTCTGACGCATATTACTAAGTCTTTGAAAGCCGTGTACACTTATGAACAATGAACGTCTTATGGAGAATTTTTTTAGCTTCCCAAATTTATATGTTAAATGCGTGGCCACCTTTCGGAACACAGTCGGAAAAATGATAAACGATACGATTGCCTGTACCGCGGTTCTACAAAAAAACGGTCCCCTGGGCTGGTCAGAGGTATAGTACTATATACCCGAAAACCGTGTAGACTTCTGAACTATGAATTACTTATGGAGAATTTTCTTAGCTTCCCAAATATATATGGTTGGTGTGTTGCCACCTTCCGGAACACGGTCGGAAAAATGATAAATGGCACGGTTGCCTGTACAAGAGGGTCTACTAAAAGACGGTCCCCTGGCCTGGTTTGTTGCATATTACTATGTCCCCAAAAGCCGTGTACACTTCTAAACTATGAACGACTTATGGAGAATTTTCTTAGCTTTCTGAATATTTATGTTTAATGTGTCGCCACTTTCCGGAACACGGGCGGAAAAATGATAAACGATACGTTTGCCTGTACCGCGGCTCTACAAAAAAACGTTCCCCTGCCCTGGTCTGACGCATATTAATATATCACCGAAAGCCGAGTACACTTTTAAACTATAAACGACTTATGGAGAATTTTCCTGGCTTTCCGAATATATAGGTTATATGCGTGGCCACCTTCCGGAACACGGTCGGAAAAATGATAAACGATACGTTTTCCTGTACCGTGGATCTACGAAAAAACAGTCCCCTGGCCTGGTCTGACGCATATTACTAAGTCTTTGAAAGCCGTGTACACTTATGAACAATGAACGACTTATGGAGAATTTTTTTAGCTTTCCAAATTTATATGTTAAATGCGTGGCCACTTTCCGGAACACGGTCGGAAAAATGATAAACCATACGTTTGCCTGTACCACGGCTCTACAAAATAACGGTCCCTTGGCCTGGTTTGAGGCATATTACTATGTCTCCGAAAGCCGTGTTCACTTCTAAACTATGAACGACTTATGGAGAATTTTCTTAGCTTTCTGAATATTTATGTTTAATGTGTCGCCACCTTCCGGAACACGGTCGGAAAAATGATAAACGATACGTTTGCCTGTACCGCGGCTCTACAAAAAAACGTTCCCCTGCCCTGGTCTGACGCATATTAATATATCACCGAAAGCCGAGTACACTTTTAAACTATAAACGACTTATGGAGAATTTTCCTGGCTTTCTGAATATATAGGTTATATGCGTGGCCACCTTCTTGAACACGGTCGGAAAAATGATAAACGAGACGTTTTCCTGTACCGCGGATCTACGAAAAAACGGTCCCCTGGGCTGGTCAGAGGTATAATACTATAAACCCGAAAACCGTGTAGACTTCTGAACTATGAATTACTTATGGAGAATTTTCTTAGCTTCCCAAATATATATGGTTGGTGTGTTGCCACCTTCCGGAACACGGTCGGAAAAATGAAAAACGATACGATTGCCTGTACCGTGGATCTACGAAAAAACGGTCCCCTGGCCTGGTCTGACGCATATTACTAAGTCCTCGAAAGCCGTGTACACTTCTAAACTAAGAACGACTTATGGAGAATTTTCCTGGCTTTCCGAATATATAGGTTATATGCGTGGCCACCTTCCGGAACACGGTCGGAAAAATGATAAACGATACGTTTTCCTGTACCGCGGATCTACGAAAAAACGGTCCCCTGGCCTGGTCTGACGCATATTAATATATCACCGAAAGTCGAGTACACTTTTAAACTATGAACTACTTATGGAGATTTCCCCTGGCTTCCCGAATATATAGGTTATATGCGTCGCCACCTTCCGGAACACGGTCGGAAAAATGATAAACGTTACGATTGCCTGTACCGCGGCTCTACAAAAAAACGGTCCGCTGGCCTGGTCTGACGCATATTACTAAGTTTTTGAAAGCCGTGTACACTTATGAACAATGAACAACTTATGGAGAATTTTTTTAGCTTTCCAAATTTATATGATAAATGCATGGCCACCTTCCGGAACACGGTCGGAAAAATGATAAACGATACGTTTGCCTGTACCGCGGCTCTACAAAAAAACGGTCCCCTGGCCTGGTTTGAGGCATATTACTATGTCTCCGAAAGCCGTGTTCACTTCTAAACTATGAACGACTTATGGAGAATTTTCTTAGCTTTCTGAATATTTATGTTTAATGTGTCGCCACTTTCCGGAACACGGGCGGAAAAATGATAAACGATACGTTTGCCTGTACCGCGGCTCTACAAAAAAACGTTCCCCTGCCCTGGTCTGCCGCATATTAATATATCACCGAAAGCCGAGTACACTTTTAAACTATAAACGACTTATGGAGAATTTTCCTGGCTTTTTGAATATATAAGTTATATGCGTGGCCACCTTCCGGAACACGGTCGGAAAAATGATAAACGATACGTTTTCCTGTACCGCGGATCTACGAAAAAACGGTCCCCTGGCCTGGTCTGACGCATATTACTAAGTCTTTGAAAGCCGTGTACACTTATGAACAATGAACGACTTATGGAGAATTTTTTTAGCTTTCCAAATTTATATGTTAAATGCGTGGCCACTTTCCGGAACACGGTCGGAAAAATGATAAACCATACGT
Organism: Metopolophium dirhodum; assembly: GCF_019925205.1. Taxonomy (NCBI): domain Eukaryota; kingdom Metazoa; phylum Arthropoda; class Insecta; order Hemiptera; family Aphididae; genus Metopolophium; species Metopolophium dirhodum. Next base: position 2,153,843 of record NC_083560.1, read on the forward strand.
TTGCCTGTACCGCGGCTCTACAAAAAAACGGTCCCCTGGCCTGGTTTGAGGCATATTACTATGTCTCCGTAAGCCGTGTTCACTTCTAAACTATGAACGACTTATGGAGAATTTTCTTAGCTTTCTGAATATTTATGTTTAATGTGTCGCCACTTTCCGGAACACTGGCGGAAAAATGATAAACGATACGTTTGCCTGTACCGCGGCTCTACAAAAAAACGTTCCCCTGCCCTGGTCTGACGCATATTAATAAATTACCGAAAGCCGAATACACTTATGAACAATGAACGACTTATGGAGAATTTTTTAAGCTTTCCGAATATATATGGTTGGTGTGTTGCCACCTTCCGGAACACGGTCGGAAAAATGATAAATGGCACGGTTGCCTGTACAAGAGGATCTACCAAAAGACGGTCCCCTGGCCTGGTTTGAGGCATATTACTATGTCCCCGAAAGCCGTGTACACTTCTAAACTATGAACGACTTATGGAGAATTTTCTTAGCTTTCTGAATATTTATGTTTAATGTGTCGCCACCTTCCGGAACACGGTCGGAAAAATGATAAACCATACGTTTGCCTGTACCGCGGATCTACGAAAAAACGTTTCCCTGGCCTGGTCTGACGCATATTAATATATCACCGAAAGCCGAGTACACTTTAAACTATGAACGACTTATGGAAAATTTTCCTGGCTTTCTGAATATATAGGTTATATGCGTGGCCACCTTCCGGAACACGGTCGGAAAAATGATAAACGATACGTTTTCCTGTACCGCGGATCTACGAAAAAACGGTCCCCTGGCCTGGTCTGACGCATATTACTAAGTCTTTGAAAGCCGTGTACACTTATGAACAATGAACGACTTATGGAGAATTTTTTTAGCTTTCCGAATATATATGGTTGGTGTGTTGCCACCTTCCGGAACACGGTCGGAAAAATGATAAATGGCAAGGTTGCCTGTACAAGAGGATCTACCAAAAGACGGTCCCCTGGCCTGGTTTGAGGCATATTACTATGTCCCCGAAAGCCGTGTACACTTCTAAACTATGAACGACTTATGGAGAATTTTCTTAGCTTTCTGAATATTTATGTTTAATGTGTCGCCACCTTCCGGAACACGGGCGGAAAAATGATAAACGATACGTTTGCCTGTACCGCGGCTCTACAAAAAAACGTTCCCCTGCCCTGGTCTGACGCATATTAATATATCACCGAAAGCCGAGTACACTTTTAAACTATAAACGACTTATGGAGAATTTTCCTGGCTTTCCGAATATATAGGTTATATGCGTGGCCACTTTCCGGAACACGGTCGGAAAAATGATAAACCATACGTTTGCCTGTACCACGGCTCTACAAAAAAACGGTCCCTTGGCCTGGTTTGAGGCATATTACTATGTCTCCGAAAGCCGTGTTCACTTCTAAACTATGAACGACTTATGGAGAATTTTCTTAGCTTTCTGAATATTTATGTTTAATGTGTCGCCACCTTCCGGAACACGGTCGGAAAAATGATAAACGATACGTTTGCCTGTACCGCGGCTCTACAAAAAAACGTTCCCCTGCCCTGGTCTGACGCATATTAATATATCACCGAAAGCCGAGTACACTTTTAAACTATAAACGACTTATGGAGAATTTTCCTGGCTTTCTGAATATATAGGTTATATGCGTGGCCACCTTCTTGAACACGGTCGGAAAAATGATAAACGAGACGTTTTCCTGTACCGCGGATCTACGAAAAAACGGTCCCCTGGGCTGGTCAGAGGTATAATACTATAAACCCGAAAACCGTGTAGACTTCTGAACTATGAATTACTTATGGAGAATTTTCTTAGCTTCCCAAATATATATGGTTGGTGTGTTGCCACCTTCCGGAACACGGTCGGAAAAATGAAAAACGATACGATTGCCTGTACCGTGGATCTACGAAAAAACGGTCCCCTGGCCTGGTCTGACGCATATTACTAAGTCCTCGAAAGCCGTGTACACTTCTAAACTAAGAACGACTTATGGAGAATTTTCCTGGCTTTCCGAATATATAGGTTATATGCGTGGCCACCTTCCGGAACACGGTCGGAAAAATGATAAACGATACGTTTTCCTGTACCGCGGATCTACGAAAAAACGGTCCCCTGGCCTGGTCTGACGCATATTAATATATCACCGAAAGTCGAGTACACTTTTAAACTATGAACTACTTATGGAGATTTCCCCTGGCTTCCCGAATATATAGGTTATATGCGTCGCCACCTTCCGGAACACGGTCGGAAAAATGATAAACGTTACGATTGCCTGTACCGCGGCTCTACAAAAAAACGGTCCGCTGGCCTGGTCTGACGCATATTACTAAGTTTTTGAAAGCCGTGTACACTTATGAACAATGAACAACTTATGGAGAATTTTTTTAGCTTTCCAAATTTATATGATAAATGCATGGCCACCTTCCGGAACACGGTCGGAAAAATGATAAACGATACGTTTGCCTGTACCGCGGCTCTACAAAAAAAACGGTCCCCTGGCCTGGTTTGAGGCATATTACTATGTCTCCGAAAGCCGTGTTCACTTCTAAACTATGAACGACTTATGGAGAATTTTCTTAGCTTTCTGAATATTTATGTTTAATGTGTCGCCACTTTCCGGAACACGGGCGGAAAAATGATAAACGATACGTTTGCCTGTACCGCGGCTCTACAAAAAAACGTTCCCCTGCCCTGGTCTGCCGCATATTAATATATCACCGAAAGCCGAGTACACTTTTAAACTATAAACGACTTATGGAGAATTTTCCTGGCTTTTTGAATATATAAGTTATATGCGTGGCCACCTTCCGGAACACGGTCGGAAAAATGATAAACGATACGTTTTCCTGTACCGCGGATCTACGAAAAAACGGTCCCCTGGCCTGGTCTGACGCATATTACTAAGTCTTTGAAAGCCGTGTACACTTATGAACAATGAACGACTTATGGAGAATTTTTTTAGCTTTCCAAATTTATATGTTAAATGCGTGGCCACTTTCCGGAACACGGTCGGAAAAATGATAAACCATACGTTTGCCTGTACCGCGGCTCTACAAAAAAACGGTCCCCTGGCCTGGTTTGAGGCATATTACTATGTCTCCGTAAGCCGTGTTCACTTCTAAACTATGAACGACTTATGGAGAATTTTCTTAGCTTTCTGAATATTTATGTTTAATGTGTCGCCACTTTCCGGAACACTGGCGGAAAAATGATAAACGATACGTTTGCCTGTACCGCGGCTCTACAAAAAAACGTTCCCCTGCCCTGGTCTGACGCATATTAATAAATTACCGAAAGCCGAATACACTTATGAACAATGAACGACTTATGGAGAATTTTTTAAGCTTTCCGAATATATATGGTTGGTGTGTTGCCACCTTCCGGAACACGGTCGGAAAAATGATAAATGGCACGGTTGCCTGTACAAGAGGATCTACCAAAAGACGGTCCCCTGGCCTGGTTTGAGGCATATTACTATGTCCCCGAAAGCCGTGTACACTTCTAAACTATGAACGACTTATGGAGAATTTTCTTAGCTTTCTGAATATTTATGTTTAATGTGTCGCCACCTTCCGGAACACGGTCGGAAAAATGATAAACCATACGTTTGCCTGTACCGCGGATCTACGAAAAAACGTTTCCCTGGCCTGGTCTGACGCATATTAATATATCACCGAAAGCCGAGTACACTTTAAACTATGAACGACTTATGGAAAATTTTCCTGGCTTTCTGAATATATAGGTTATATGCGTGGCCACCTTCCGGAACACGGTCGGAAAAATGATAAACGATACGTTTTCCTGTACCGCGGATCTACGAAAAAACGGTCCCCTGGCCTGGTCTGACGCATATTACTAAGTCTTTGAAAGCCGTGTACACTTATGAACAATGAACGACTTATGGAGAATTTTTTTAGCTTTCCGAATATATATGGTTGGTGTGTTGCCACCTTCCGGAACACGGTCGGAAAAATGATAAATGGCAAGGTTGCCTGTACAAGAGGATCTACCAAAAGACGGTCCCCTGGCCTGGTTTGAGGCATATTACTATGTCCCCGAAAGCCGTGTACACTTCTAAACTATGAACGACTTATGGAGAATTTTCTTAGCTTTCTGAATATTTATGTTTAATGTGTCGCCACCTTCCGGAACACGGGCGGAAAAATGATAAACGATACGTTTGCCTGTACCGCGGCTCTACAAAAAAACGTTCCCCTGCCCTGGTCTGACGCATATTAATATATCACCGAAAGCCGAGTACACTTTTAAACTATAAACGACTTATGGAGAATTTTCCTGGCTTTCCAAATATATAGGTTATATGCGTGGCCACCTTCCGGAACATGGTCGGAAAAATGATAAACGATACGTTTTCCTGTACCGTGGATCTACGAAAAAACGGTCCCCTGGCCTGGTCTGACGCATATTACTAAGTCTTAGAAAGCCGTGTACACTTATGAACAATGAACGACTTATGGAGAATTTTTTTAGCTTTCCAAATTTATATGTTAAATGCGTGGCCACCTTCCGGAACACGGTCGGAAAAATGATAAACCATACGTTTGCCTGTACCGCGGATCTACGAAAAAACGTTTCCCTGGCCTGGTCTGACGCATATTAATATATCACTGAAAGCCAAGTACACTTTTAAACTATGAACGACTTATGGAGATTTCTTCTGGCTTCCCGAATATATAGGTTATATGCGTCGCCACCTTCCGGAACACGGTCGGAAAAATGATAAACGATACGATTGCCTGTACCGCGGCTCTACAAAAAAACGGTCCCCTGGCCTGGTCTGACGCATATTACTAAGTCTTTGAAAGCCGTGTACACTTATGAACAATGAACGACTTATGGAGAATTTTTTAAGCTTTCCAAATTTATATGTTAAATGCGTGGCCACTTTCCGGAACACGGTCGGAAAAATGATAAACCATACGTTTGCCTGTACCGCGGCTCTACAAAAAAACGGTCCCCTGGCCTGGTTTGAGGCATATTACTATGTCTCCGAAAGCCGTGTTCACTTCTAAACTATGAACGACTTATGGAGAATTTTCTTAGCTTTCTGAATATTTATGTTTAATGTGTCGCCACCTTCCGGAACACGGTCGGAAAAATGATAAACGATACGTTTGCCTAAACCGCGGCTCTACAAAAAAACGTTCCCCTGCCCTGGTCTGACGCATATTAATATATCACCGAAAGCCGAGTACACTTTTAAACTATAAACGACTTATGGAGAATTTTCCTGGCTTTCTGAATATATAGGTTATATGCGTGGCCACCTTCCGGAACACGGTCGGAAAAATGATAAACGATACGATTGCCTGTACCGCGGCTCTACAAAAAAACGGTCCCCTGGCCTGGTCTGACGCATATTACTAAGTCTTTGAAAGCCGTGTACACTTATGAACAATGAACGACTTATGGAGAATTTTTTTAGCTTTCCAAATTTATATGTTAAATGCGTGGCCACTTTCCGGAACACGGTCGGAAAAATGATAAACCATACGTTTGCCTGTACCGCGGCTCTACAAAAAAACGGTCCCCTGGCCTGGTTTGAGGCATATTACTATGTCTCCGTAAGCCGTGTTCACTTCTAAACTATGAACGACTTATGGAGAATTTTCTTAGCTTTCTGAATATTTATGTTTAATGTGTCGCCACTTTCCGGAACACTGGCGGAAAAATGATAAACGATACGTTTGCCTGTACCGCGGCTCTACAAAAAAACGTTCCCCTGCCCTGGTCTGACGCATATTAATAAATTACCGAAAGCCGAGTACACTTTTAAACTATAAACGACTTATGGAGAATTTTCCTGGCTTTCTGAATATATAGGTTATATGCGTGGCCACCTTCCGGAACATGGTCGGAAAAATGATAAACGATACGTTTTCCTGTACCGTGGATCTACGAAAAAACGGTCCCCTGGCCTGGTCTGACGCATATTACTAAGTCTTTGAAAGCCGTGTACACTTATGAACAATGAACGACTTATGGAGAATTTTTTTAGTTTTCCAAATTTATATGTTAAATGCGTGGCCACCTTCAGGAACACGGTCGGAAAAATGATAAACCATACGTTTGCCTGTACCGCGGATCTACGAAAAAACGTTTCCCTGGCCTGGTCTGACGCATATTAATATATCACCGAAAGCCGAGTACACTTTTAAACAATGAACGACTCATGGAGATTTCTTCTGGCTTCCCGAATATATAGGTTATATGCGTCGCCACCTTCCGGAACACGGTCGGAAAAATGATAAACGATACGATTGCCTGTACCGCGGCTCTACAAAAAAACGGTCCCCTGGCCTGGTCTGACGCATATTACTAAGTCTTTGAAAGCCGTGTACACTTATGAACAATGAACGACTTATGGAGAATTTTTTTAGCTTTCCAAATTTATATGTTAAATGCGTGGCCACTTTCCGAAACACGGTCGGAAAAATGATAAACCATACGTTTGCCTGTACCGCGGCTCTACAAAAAAAACGGTCCCCTGGCCTGGTTTGAGGCATATTACTATATCTCCGAAAGCCGTGTTCACTTCTAAACTATGAACGACTTATGGAGAATTTTCTTAGCTTTCTGAATATTTATGTTTAATGTGTCGCCACCTTCCGGAACACGGGCGGAAAAATGATAAACGATACGTTTGCCTGTACCGCGGCTCTACAAAAAAACGTTCCCCTGCCCTGGTCTGACGCATATTAATATATCACCGAAAGCCAAGTACACTTTTAAACTATAAACGACTTATGGAGAATTTTCCTGGCTTTCTGAATATATAGGTTATATGCGTGGCCACCTTCCGGAACACGGTCGGAAAAATGATAAACGATACGTTTTCCTGTACCGCGGATCTACGAAAAAACGGTTCCCTGGCCTGGTCTGACGCATATTACTAAGTCTTTGAAAGCCGTGTACACTTATGAACAATGAACGACTTATGGAGAATTTTTTTAGCTTTCCAAATATATATGGTTGGTGTGTTGCCACCTTCCGGAACACGGTCGGAAAAATGATAAATGGCACGGTTGCCTGTACAAGAGGATCTACCAAAAGACGGTCCCCTGGCCTGGTTTGAGGCATATTACTATGTCCCCGAAAGCCGTGTACACTTCTAAACTATGAACGACTTATGGAGAATTTTCTTAGCTTTCTGAATATTTATGTTTAATGTGTCGCCACCTTCCGGAACACGGGCGGAAAAATGATAAATGGCACGGTTGCCTGTACAAGAGGATCTACCAAAAGACGGTCCCCTGGCCTGGTTTGAGGCATATTAATATATCACCGAAAGCCGAGTACACTTTTAAACTATAAACGACTTATGGAGAATTTTCCTGGCTTTCCGAATATATAGGTTATATGCGTGGCCACCTTCCGGAACACGGTCGGAAAAATGATAAACGATACGTTTTCCTGTACCGTGGATCTACGAAAAAACGGTCCCCTGGCCTGGTCTGACGCATATTACTAAGTCTTTGAAAGCCGTGTACACTTATGAACAATGAACGACTTATGGAGAATTTTTTTAGCTTTCCAAATTTATATGTTAAATGCGTGGCCACCTTCCGGAACACGGTCGGAAAAATGATAAACCATACGTTTGCCTGTACCGCGGATCTACGAAAAAACGTTTCCCTGGCCTGGTCTGACGCATATTAATATATCACCGAAAGCCGAGTACACTTTTAAACTATGAACGACTTATGGAGATTTCATCTGGCTTCCCGAATATATAGGTTATATGCGTCGCCACCTTCCGGAACACGGTCGGAAAAATGATAAACGATACGATTGCCTGCACCGCGGCTCTACAAAAAAACGGTCCCCTGGCCTGGTCTGACGCATATTACTAAGTCTTTGAAAGGCGTGTACACTTATGAACAATGAACGACTTATGGAGAATTTTTTTAACTTTCCAAATTTATATGTTAAATGCGTGGCCACTTTCCGGAACACGGTCGGAAAAATGATAAACCATACGTTTGCCTGTACCGCGGCTCTACAAAAAAACGGTCCCCTGGCCTGGTTTGAGGCATATTACTATGTCTCCGAAAGCCGTGTTCACTTCTAAACTATGAACGACTTATGGAGAATTTTCTTAGCTTTCTGAATATTTATGTTTAATGTGTCGCCACCTTCCGGAACACGGGCGGAAAAATGATAAACGATACGTTTGCCTGTACCGCGGCTCTACATAAAAACGTTCCCATGCCCTGGTCTGACGCATATTAATATATCACCGAAAGCCGAGTACACTTTTAAACTATAAACGACTTATGGAGAATTTTCCTGGCTTTCTGAATATATAGGTTATATGCGTGGCCACCTTCCGGAACACGGTCGGAAAAATGATAAACGATACGTTTTCCTGTACCGCGGATCTACGAAAAAACGGTCCCCTGGCCTGGTCTGACGCATATTACTAAGTCTTTGAAAGCCGTGTACACTTATGAACAATGAACGACTTATGGAGAATTTTTTTAGCTTTCCGAATATATATGGTTGGTGTGTTGCCACCTTCCGGAACACGGTCGGAAAAATGATAAATGGCACGGTTGCCTGTACAAGAGGATCTACCAAAAGACGGTCCCCTGGCCTGGTTTGAGGCATATTACTATGTCCCCGAAAGCCGTGTACACTTCTAAACTATGAACGACTTATGGAGAACTTTCTTAGCTTTCTGAATATTTATGTTTAATGTGTCGCCACCTTCCGGAACACGGGCGGAAAAATGATAAACGATACGTTTGCCTGTACCGTGGCTCTACAAAAAAACGTTCCCCTGCCCTGGTCTGACGCATATTAATATATCACCGAAAGCCGAGTACACTTTTAAACTATAAACGACTTATGGAGAATTTTCCTGGCTTTCCGAATATATAGGTTATATGCGTGGCCACCTTCCGGAACACGGTCGGAAAAATGATAAACGAGACGTTTTCCTGTACCGCGGATCTACGAAAAAACGGTCCCCTGGGCTGGTCAGAGGTATAATACTATATACCCGAAAACCGTGTAGACTTCTGAACTATGAATTACTTATGGAGAATTTTCTTAGCTTCCCAAATTTATATGGTTGGTGTGTTGCCACCTTCCGGAACACGGTCGGAAAAATGATAAACAATACGATTGCCTGTACCGCGGATCTACGAAAAAACGGTCCCCTGGCCTGGTCTGACGCATATTACTATGTCCTCGAAAGCCGTGTACACTTCTGAACTAAGAACGACTTATGGAGAATTTTCCTGGCTTTCCGAATATATAGGTTATATGCGTGGCCACCTTCCGGAACACGGTCGGAAAAATGATAAACTATACGTTTTCCTGTACCGCGGATCTACGAAAAAACGGTCCCCTGGCCTGGTCTGACGCATATTAATATATCACCGAAAGCCGAGTACACTTTTAAACTATGAACTACTTATGGAGATTTCTCCTGGCTTCCCGAATATATAGGTTATATGCGTCGCCACCTTCCGGAACACGGTCGGAAAAATGATAAACGATACGATTGCCTGTACCGCGGCTCTACAAAAAAACGGTCCGCTGGCCTGGTCTGACGCATATTACTAAGTTTTTGAAAGCCGTGTACACTTATGAACAATGAACAACTTATGGAGAATTTTTTTAGCTTTCCAAATTTATATGTTAAATGCATGGCCACCTTCCGGAACACGGTCGGAAAAATGATAAACCATACGTTTGCCTGTACCGCGGATCTACGAAAAAACAGTCCCCTGGCCTGGTCTGACGCATATTACTAAGTCCTCAAAAGCCGTGTACACTTCTGAACTTTGAACGACTTATGGAGAATTTTCTGAGCTTTCCGAATATATATGGTTGGTGTGTTGCCAACTTCCGGAACACGGTCGGAAAAATGATAAATGGCACGGTTGCCTGTACAAGAGGATCTACCAAAAGACGGTCCCCTGGCCTGGTTTGAGGCATATTACTATGTCCCCGAAAGCCGTGTACACTTCTAAACTATGAACGACTTATGGAGAATTTTCTTAGCTTTCTGAATATTTATGTTTAATGTGTCGCCACCTTCCGGAACACGGTCGGAAAAATGATAAACGATACGTTTGCCTGTACCGCGGCTCTACAAAAAAACGTTCCCCTGCCCTGGTCTGACGCATATTAATATATCACCGAAAGCCGAGTACACTTTTAAACTATAAACGACTTATGGAGAATTTTCCTGGCTTTCCGAATATATATAGGTTATATGCGTGGCCACCTTCCGGAACACGGTCGGAAAAATGATAAACGATACGTTTTCCTGTACCGTGGATCTACGAAAAAACGGTCCCCTGGCCTGGTCTGACGCATATTACTAAGTCTTTGAAAGCCGTGTACACTTATGAACAATGAACGACTTATGGAGAATTTTTTGAGCTTTCCAAATTTATATGTTAAATGCGTGGCCACCTTCCGGAACACGGTCGGAAAAATGATAAACCATACGTTTGCCTGTACCGCGGATCTACGAAAAAACGTTTCCCTGGCCTGGTCTGACGCATATTAATATATCACCGAAAGCCGAGTACACTTTTAAATTATGAACGACTTATGGAGATTTCTTCTGGCTTCCCGAATATATAGGTTATATGCGTCGCCACCTTCCGGAACACGGTCGGAAAAATGATAAACGATACGATTGCCTGTACCGCGGCTCTACAAAAAAACGGTCCCCTGGCCTGGTCTGACGCATATTACTAAGTCTTTGAAAGCCGTGTACACTTATGAACAATGAACGACATATGGAGAATTTTTTTAGCTTTCCAAATTTATATGTTAAATGCGTGGCCACTTTCCGGAACACGGTCGGAAAAATGATAAACCATACGTTTGCCTGTACCGCGGCTCTACAAAAAAACGGTCCCCTGGCCTGGTTTGAGGCATATTACTATGTCTCTGAAAGCCGTGTTCACTTCTAAACTATGAACGACTTATGGAGAATTTTCTTAGCTTTCTGAATATTTATGTTTAATGTGTCGCCACCTTCCGGAACACGGGCGGAAAAATGATAAACGATACGTTTGCCTGTACCGCGGCTCTACAAAAAAACGTTCCCCTGCCCTGGTCTGACGCATATTAATATATCACCGAAAGCCGAGTACACTTTTAAACTAAAAACGACTTATGGAGAATTTTCCTGGCTTTCTGAATATATAGGTTATATGCGTGGCCACCTTCCGGAACACGGTCGGAAAAATGATAAACGATACGTTTTCCTGTACTGCGGATCTACGAAAAAACGGTCCCCTGGCCTGGTCTGACGCATATTACTAAGTCTTTGAAAGCCGTGTACACTTATGAACAATGAACGACTTATGGAGAATTTTTTTAGCTTTCCGAATATATATGGTTGGTGTGTTGCCACCTTCCGGAACACGGTCGGAAAAATGATAAATGGCACGGTTGCCTGTACAAGAGGATCTACCAAAAGACGGTCCCCTGGCCTGGTTTGAGGCATATTACTATGTCCCCGAAAGCCGTGTACACTTCTAAACTATGAACGACTTATGGAGAATTTTCTTAGCTTTCTAAATATTTATGTTTAATGTGTCGCCACCTTCCGGAACACGGGCGGAAAAATGATAAACGATACGTTTGCCTGTACCGTGGCTCTACAAAAAAACGTTCCCCTGCCCTGGTCTGACGCATATTAATATATCACCGAAAGCCGAGTACACTTTTAAACTATAAACGACTTATGGAGAATTTTCCTGGCTTTCCGAATATATAGGTTATATGCGTGGCCACCTTCCGGAACACGGTCGGAAAAATGATAAACGATACGTTTTCCTGTACCGCGGATCTACGAAAAAACGTTTCCCTGGCCTGGTCTGACGCATGTTAATATATCACCGAAAGCCGAGTACACTTTTAAACTATGAACGACTTATGGAGATTTCTTCTGGCTTCCCGAATATATAGGTTATATGCGTCGCCACCTTCCGGAACACGGTCGGAAAAATGATAAACGATACGATTGCCTGCACCGTGGCTCTACAAAAAAACGGTCCCCTGGCCTGGTCTGACGCATATTACTAAGTCTTTGAAAGCCGTGTACACTTATGAACAATGAACGACTTATGGAGAATTTTTTTAGCTTTCTGAATATTTATGTTTAATGTGTCGCCACCTTCCGGAACACGGTCGGAAAAATGATAAACGATACGTTTTCCTGTACCGCGGATCTACGAAAAAACGGTCCCCTGGCCTGGTCTGACGCATATTACTAAGTCTTAGAAAGCCGTGTACACTTATGAACAATGAACGACTTATGGAGAATTTTTTTAGCTTTCCGAATATTTTTGGTTGGTGTGTTGCCACCTTCCGGAACACGGTCGGAAAAATGATAAATGGCACGGTTGCCTGTACAAGAGGGTCTACCAAAAGACGGTCCCCTGGCCTGGTTTGAGGCATATTACTATGTCCCCGAAAGCCGTGTACACTTCTAAACTATGAACGACTTATGGAGAATTTTCTTAGCTTTCTGAATATTTATGTTTAATGTGTCGCCACCTTCCGGAACACGGGCGGAAAAATGATAAATGGCACGGTTGCCTGTACAAGAGGATCTACCAAAAGACGGTCCCCTGGCCTGGTTTGAGGCATATTAATATATCACCGAAAGCCGTGTTCACTTCTAAACTATGAACGACTTATGGAGAATTTTCTTAGCTTTCTGAATATTTATGTTTAATGTGTCGCCACCTTCCGGAACACGGTCGGAAAAATGATAAACGATACGTTTGCCTGTACCGCGGCTCTACAAAAAAACGTTCCCCTGCCCTGGTCTGACGCATATTAATATATCACCGAAAGCCGAGTACACTTTTAAACTATAAACGACTTATGGAGAATTTTCCTGGCTTTCCGAATATATATAGGTTATATGCGTGGCCACCTTCCGGAACACGGTCGGAAAAATGATAAACGATACGTTTTCCTGTACCGTGGATCTACGAAAAAACGGTCCCCTGGCCTGGTCTGACGCATATTACTAAGTCTTTGAAAGCCGTGTACACTTATGAACAATGAACGACTTATGGAGAATTTTTTGAGCTTTCCAAATTTATATGTTAAATGCGTGGCCACCTTCCGGAACACGGTCGGAAAAATGATAAACCATACGTTTGCCTGTACCGCGGATCTACGAAAAAACGTTTCCCTGGCCTGGTCTGACGCATATTAATATATCACCGAAAGCCGAGTACACTTTTAAATTATGAACGACTTATGGAGATTTCTTCTGGCTTCCCGAATATATAGGTTATATGCGTGGCCACCTTCCGGAACACGGTCGGAAAAATGATAAACGATACGATTGCCTGTACCGCGGCTCTACAAAAAAACGGTCCCCTGGCCTGGTCTGACGCATATTACTAAGTCTTTGAAAGCCGTGTACACTTATGAACAATGAACGACATATGGAGAATTTTTTTAGCTTTCCAAATTTATATGTTAAATGCGTGGCCACTTTCCGGAACACGGTCGGAAAAATGATAAACCATACGTTTGCCTGTACCGCGGCTCTACAAAAAAACGGTCCCCTGGCCTGGTTTGAGGCATATTACTATGTCTCTGAAAGCCGTGTTCACTTCTAAACTATGAACGACTTATGGAGAATTTTCTTAGCTTTCTGAATATTTATGTTTAATGTGTCGCCACCTTCCGGAACACGGGCGGAAAAATGATAAACGATACGTTTGCCTGTACCGCGGCTCTACAAAAAAACGTTCCCCTGCCCTGGTCTGACGCATATTAATATATCACCGAAAGCCGAGTACACTTTTAAACTAAAAACGACTTATGGAGAATTTTCCTGGCTTTCTGAATATATAGGTTATATGCGTGGCCACCTTCCGGAACACGGTCGGAAAAATGATAAACGATACGTTTTCCTGTACTGCGGATCTACGAAAAAACGGTCCCCTGGCCTGGTCTGACGCATATTACTAAGTCTTTGAAAGCCGTGTACACTTATGAACAATGAACGACTTATGGAGAATTTTTTTAGCTTTCCGAATATATATGGTTGGTGTGTTGCCACCTTCCGGAACACGGTCGGAAAAATGATAAATGGCACGGTTGCCTGTACAAGAGGATCTACCAAAAGACGGTCCCCTGGCCTGGTTTGAGGCATATTACTATGTCCCCGAAAGCCGTGTACACTTCTAAACTATGAACGACTTATGGAGAATTTTCTTAGCTTTCTAAATATTTATGTTTAATGTGTCGTCACCTTCCGGAACACGGGCGGAAAAATGATAAACGATACGTTTGCCTGTACCGTGGCTCTACAAAAAAACGTTCCCCTGCCCTGGTCTGACGCATATTAATATATCACCGAAAGCCGAGTACACTTTTAAACTATAAACGACTTATGGAGAATTTTCCTGGCTTTCCGAATATATAGGTTATATGCGTGGCCACCTTCCGGAACACGGTCGGAAAAATGATAAACGATACGTTTTCCTGTACCGCGGATCTACGAAAAAACGTTTCCCTGGCCTGGTCTGACGCATGTTAATATATCACCGAAAGCCGAGTACACTTTTAAACTATGAACGACTTATGGAGATTTCTTCTGGCTTCCCGAATATATAGGTTATATGCGTCGCCACCTTCCGGAACACGGTCGGAAAAATGATAAACGATACGATTGCCTGCACCGCGGCTCTACAAAAAAACGGTCCCCTGGCCTGGTCTGACGCATATTACTAAGTCTTTGAAAGCCGTGTACACTTATGAACAATGAACGACTTATGGAGAATTTTTTTAGCTTTCTGAATATTTATGTTTAATGTGTCGCCACCTTCCGGAACACGGGCGGAAAAATGATAAACGATACGTTTGCCTGTACCGCGGCTCTACAAAAAAACGTTCCCCTGCCCTGGTCTGACGCATATTAATATATCACCGAAAGCCGAGTACACTTTTAAACTATAAACGACTTATGGAGAATTTTCCTGGCTTTCTGAATATATAGGTTATATGCGTCGCCACCTTCCGGAACACGGTCGGAAAAATGATAAACGATACGTTTTCCTGTACCGCGGATCTACGAAAAAACGGTCCCCTGGCCTGGTCTGACGCATATTACTAAGTCTTTGAAAGCCGTGTACACTTATGAACAATGAACGACTTATGGAGAATTTTTTTAGCTTTCCGAATATATATGGTTGGTGTGTTGCCACCTTCCGGAACATGGTCGGAAAAATGATAAATGGCACGGTTGCCTGTACAAGAGGATCTACCAAAAGACGGTCCCCTGGCCTGGTTTGAGGCATATTACTATGTCCCCGAAAGCCGTGTACACTTCTAAACTATGAACGACTTATGGAGAATATTCTTAGCTTTCTGAATATATATGGTTGGTGTGTTGCCACCTTCCGGAACACGGTCGGAAAAATGATAAATGGCACGGTTGCCTGTACAAGAGGATCTACCAAAAGACGGTCCTCTGGCCTGGTTTGAGGCATATTACTATGTCCCCGAAAGCCGTGTACACTTCTAAACTATGAACGACTTATGGAGAATTTTCTTAGCTTTCTGAATATTTATGTTTAATGTGTCGCCACCTTCCGGAACACGGGCGGAAAAATGATAAATGGCACGGTTGCCTGTACAAGAGGATCTACCAAAAGACGGTCCCCTGGCCTGGTTTGAGGCATATTAATATATCACCGAAAGCCGTGTTCACTTCTAAACTATGAACGACTTATGGAGAATTTTCTTAGCTTTCTGAATATTTATGTTTAATGTGTCGCCACCTTCCGGAACACGGTCGGAAAAATGATAAACGATACGTTTTCCTGTACCGCGGATCTACGAAAAAACGTTTCCCTGGCCTGGTCTGACGCATGTTAATATATCACCGAAAGCCGAGTACACTTTTAAACTATGAACGACTTATGGAGATTTCTTCTGGCTTCCCGAATATATAGGTTATATGCGTCGCCACCTTCCGGAACACGGTCGGAAAAATGATAAACGATACGATTGCCTGCACCGCGGCTCTACAAAAAAAACGGTCCCCTGGCCTGGTCTGACGCATATTACTAAGTCTTTGAAAGCCGTGTACACTTATGAACAATGAACGACTTATGGAGAATTTTTTTAGCTTTCTGAATATTTATGTTTAATGTGTCGCCACCTTCCGGAACACGGGCGGAAAAATGATAAACGATACGTTTGCCTGTACCGCGGCTCTACAAAAAAACGTTCCCCTGCCCTGGTCTGACGCATATTAATATATCACCGAAAGCCGAGTACACTTTTAAACTATAAACGACTTATGGAGAATTTTCCTGGCTTTCTGAATATATAGGTTATATGCGTCGCCACCTTCCGGAACACGGTCGGAAAAAATGATAAACGATACGTTTTCCTGTACCGCGGATCTACGAAAAAACGGTCCCCTGGCCTGGTCTGACGCATATTACTAAGTCTTTGAAAGCCGTGTACACTTATGAACAATGAACGACTTATGGAGAATTTTTTTAGCTTTCCGAATATATATGGTTGGTGTGTTGCCACCTTCCGGAACATGGTCGGAAAAATGATAAATGGCACGGTTGCCTGTACAAGAGGATCTACCAAAAGACGGTCCCCTGGCCTGGTTTGAGGCATATTACTATGTCCCCGAAAGCCGTGTACACTTCTAAACTATGAACGACTTATGGAGAATATTCTTAGCTTTCTGAATATATATGGTTGGTGTGTTGCCACCTTCCGGAACACGGTCGGAAAAATGATAAATGGCACGGTTGCCTGTACAAGAGGATCTACCAAAAGACGGTCCTCTGGCCTGGTTTGAGGCATATTACTATGTCCCCGAAAGCCGTGTACACTTCTAAACTATGAACGACTTATGGAGAATTTTCTTAGCTTTCTGAATATTTATGTTTAATGTGTCGCCACCTTCCGGAACACGGGCGGAAAAATGATAAATGGCACGGTTGCCTGTACAAGAGGATCTACCAAAAGACGGTCCCCTGGCCTGGTTTGAGGCATATTAATATATCACCGAAAGCCGTGTTCACTTCTAAACTATGAACGACTTATGGAGAATTTTCTTAGCTTTCTGAATATTTATGTTTAATGTGTCGCCACCTTCCGGAACACGGTCGGAAAAATGATAAACGATACGTTTGCCTGTACCGCGGCTCTACAAAAAAACGTTTCCCTGCCCTGGTCTGACGCATATTAATATATCACCGAAAGCCGAGTACACTTTTAAACTATAAACGACTTATGGAGAATTTTCCTGGCTTTCCGAATATATAGGTTATATGCGTGGCCACCTTCCGGAACACAGTCGGAAAAATGATAAACGATACGTTTTCCTGTACCGTGGATCTACGAAAAAACGGTCCCCTGGCCTGGTCTGACGCATATTACTAAGTCTTTGAAAGCCGTGTACACTTATGAACATTGAACGACTTATGGAGAATTTTTTGAGCTTTCCAAATTTATATGTTAAATGCGTGGCCACCTTCCGGAACACGGTCGGAAAAATGATAAACCATACGTTTGCCTGTACCGCGGATCTACGAAAAAACGTTTCCCTGGCCTGGTCTGACGCATATTAATATATCACCGAAAGCCGAGTACACTTTTAAACTATGAACGACTTATGGAGATTTCTTCTGGCTTCCCGAATATATAGGTTATATGCGTCGCCACCTTCCTGAACACGGTCGGAAAAATGATAAACGATACGATTGCCTGTACCGCGGCTCTACAAAAAAACGGTCCCCTGGCCTGGTCTGACGCATATTACTAAGTCTTTGAAAGCCGTGTACACTTCTGAACTTTGAACGACTTATGGAGAATTTTCTGAGCTTTCCGAATATATATGGTTGGTGTGTTGCCACCTTCCGGAACACGGTCGGAAAAATGATAAATGGCACGGTTGCCTGTACAAGAGGATCTACCAAAAGACGGTCCCCTGGCCTGGTTTGAGGCATATTACTATGTCCCCGACAGCCATGTACACTTCTAAACTATGAACGACTTATGGAGAATTTTCTTAGTTTTCTGAATATTTATGTTTAATGTGTCGCCACCTTCCGGAACACGGGCGGAAAAATGATAAACGATACGTTTGCCTGTACCGCGGCTCTACAAAAAAACGTTCCCCTGCCCTGGTCTGACGCATATTAATATATCACCGAAAGCCGAGTACACTTTTAAACTATAAACGACTTATGGAGAATTTTCCTGGCTTTCCGAATATATAGGTTATATGCGTGGCCACCTTCCGGAACACGGTCGGAAAAATGATAAACGATACGTTTTCCTGTACCGCGGATCTACGAAAAAACGGTCCCCTGGCCTGGTCTGACGCATATTACTATGTCCCCGAAAGCCGTGTACACTTCTAAACTATGAACGACTTATGGAGAATTTTCTTAGCTTTCTGAATATTTATGTTTAATGTGTCGCCACTTTCCGGAACATGGGCGGAAAAATGATAAACGATACGTATGCCTGTACCGCGGCTCTACAAAAAAAACGTTCCCCTGCCCTGGTCTGACGCATATTAATATATCACCGAAAGCCGAGTACACTTTTAAACTATAAACGACTTATGGAGAATTTTCCTGGCTTTCCGAATATATAGGTTATATGCGTGGCCACCTTCCGGAACACGGTCGGAAAAATGATAAACGATACGTTTTCCTGTACCGCGGATCAACGAAAAAACGGTCCCCTGGACTGGTCTGACGCATATTACTAAGTCTTTGAAAGCCGTGTACACTTATGAACAATGAACGACTTATGGAGAATTTTTTTAGCTTTCCGAATATATATGGTTGGTGTGTTGCCACCTTCCGGAACACGGTCGGAAAAATGATAAATGGCACGGTTGCCTGTACAAGAGGATCTACCAAAAGACGGTCCCCTGGCCTGGTTTGAGGCATATTACTATGTCCCCGAAAGCCGTGTACACTTCTAAACTATGAACGACTTATGGAGAATTTTCTTAGCTTTCTGAATATTTATGTTTAATGTGTCGCCACCTTCCGGAACACGGGCGGAAAAAATGATAAACGATACGTTTGCCTGTACCGCGGCTCTACAAAAAAACGTTCCCCTGCCCTGGTCTGACGCATATTAATATATCACCGAAAGCCGAGTACACTTTTAAACTATAAACGACTTATGGAGAATTTTCCTGGCTTTCCGAATATATAGGTTATATGCGTGGCCACCTTCCGGAACACGGTCGGAAAAATGATAAACGATACGTTTTCCTGTACCGTGGATCTACGAAAAAACGGTCCCCTGGCCTGGTCTGACGCATATTACTAAGTCTTTGAAAGCCGTGTACACTTATGAACAATGAACGACTTATGGAGAATTTTTTTAGCTTTCCAAATTTATATGTTAAATGCGTGGCCACCTTCCGGAACACGGTCGGAAAAATGATAAACCATACGTTTGCCTGTACCGCGGATCTACGAAAAAACGTTTCCCTGGCCTGGTCTGACGCATATTAATATATCACCGAAAGCCGAGTACACTTTTAAACTATGAACGACTTATGGAGATTTCTTCTGGCTTCCCGAATATATAGGTTATATGCGTCGCCACCTTCCTGAACACGGTCGGAAAAATGATAAACGATACGATTGCCTGCACCGCGGCTCTACAAAAAAACGGTCCCCTGGCCTGGTCTGACGCATATTACTAAGTCTTTGAAAGCCGTGTACACTTCTGAACTTTGAACGACTTATGGAGAATTTTCTGAGCTTTCCGAATATATATGGTTGGTGTGTTGCCACCTTCCGGAACACGGTCGGAAAAATGATAAATGGCACGGTTGCCTGTACAAGAGGATCTACCAAAAGACGGTCCCCTGGCCTGGTTTGAGGCATATTACTATGTCCCCGACAGCCATGTACACTTCTAAACTATGAACGACATATGGAGAATTTTCTTAGTTTTCTGAATATTTATGTTTAATGTGTCGCCACCTTCCGGAACACGGGCGGAAAAATGATAAACGATACGTTTGCCTGTACCGCGGCTCTACAAAAAAACGTTCCCCTGCCCTGGTCTGACGCATATTAATATATCACCGAAAGCCGAGTACACTTTTAAACTATAAACGACTTATGGAGAATTTTCCTGGCTTTCCGAATATATAGGTTATATGCGTGGCCACCTTCCGGAACACGGTCGGAAAAATGATAAACGATACGTTTTCCTGTACCGTGGATCTACGAAAAAACGGTCCCCTGGCCTGGTCTGACGCATATTACTAAGTCTTTGAAAGCCGTGTACACTTATGAACAATGAACGACTTATGGAGAATTTTTTGAGCTTTCCAAATTTATATGTTAAATGCGTGGCCACCTTCCGGAACACGGTCGGAAAAATGATAAA
Source organism: Metopolophium dirhodum (assembly GCF_019925205.1). NCBI lineage: Eukaryota > Metazoa > Arthropoda > Insecta > Hemiptera > Aphididae > Metopolophium > Metopolophium dirhodum. The sequence continues at coordinate 2,174,301 of NC_083560.1, forward strand.
CCATACGTTTGCCTGTACCGCGGATCTACGAAAAAACGTTTCCCTGGCCTGGTCTGACGCATATTAATATATCACCGAAAGCCGAGTACACTTTTAAACTATGAACGACTTATGGAGAATTCTTCTGGCTTCCCGAATATATAGGTTATATGCGTCGCCACCTTCCGGAACACGGTCGGAAAAATGATAAACGATACGATTGCCTGTACCGCGGCTCTACAAAAAAAACGGTCCCCTGGCCTGGTCTGACGCATATTACTAAGTCTTTGAAAGCCGTGTAAACTTATGAACAATGAACGACTTATGGAGAATTTTTTTAGCTTTCCAAATTTATATGTTAAATGCGTGGCCACTTTCCGGAACACGGTCGGAAAAATGATAAACCATACGGTTGCCTGTACCGCGGCTCTACAAAAAAAACGGTCCCCTGGCCTGGTTTGAGGCATATTACTATGTCTCTGAAAGCCGTGTTCACTTCTAAACTATGAACGACTTATGGAGAATTTTCTTAGCTTTCTGAATATTTATGTTTAATGTGTCGCCACCTTCCGGAACACGGGCGGAAAAATGATAAACGATACGTTTGCCTGTACCGAAGCTCTACAAAAAAACGTTCCCCTGCCCTGGTCTGACGCATATTAATATATCAGCGAAAGCCGAGTACACTTTTAAACTAAAAACGACTTATGGAGAATTTTCCTGGCTTTCTGAATATATAGGTAATATGCGTGGCCACCTTCCGGAACACGGTCGGAAAAATGATAAACGATACGTTTTCCTGTACCGCGGATCTACGAAAAAACGGTCCCCTGGCCTGGTCTGACGCATATTACTAAGTCTTTGAAAGCCGTGTACACTTATGAACAATGAACGACTTATGGAGAATTTTTTTAGCTTTCCAAATTTATATGTTAAATGCGTGGCCACCTTCCGGAACACGGTCGGAAAAATGATAAACCATACGTTTGCCTGTACCGCGGATCTACGAAAAAACGTTTCCCTGGCCTGGTCTGACGCATATTAATATATCACCGAAAGCCGAGTACACTTTTAAACTATAAACGACTTATGGAGATTTCTTCTGGCTTCCCGAATATATAGGTTATATGCGTCGCCACCTTCCGGAACACGGTCGGAAAAATGATAAACGATACGATTGCCTGCACCGCGGCTCTACAAAAAAAACGGTCCCCTGGCCTGGTCTGACGCATATTACTAAGTCTTTGAAACCCGTGTACACTTCTGAACTTTGAACGACTTATGGAGAATTTTCTGAGCTTTCCGAATATATATGGTTGGTGTGTTGCCACCTTCCGGAACACGGTCGGAAAAATGATAAATTGCACGGTTGCCTGTACAAGAGGATCTACCAAAATACGGTCCCCTGGCCTGGTTTGAGGCATATTACTATGTCCCCGACAGCCATGTACACTTCTAAACTATGAACGACTTATGGAGAATTTTCTTAGTTTTCTGAATATTTATGTTTAATGTGTCGCCACCTTCCGGAACACGGGCGGAAAAATGATAAACGATACGTTTGCCTGTACCGCGGCTCTACAAAAAAACGTTCCCCTGCCCTGGTCTGACGCATATTAATATATCACCGAAAGCCGAGTACACTTTTAAACTATAAACGACTTATGGAGAAT